>NC_141005.1:61483616-61634575 GCF_052327205.1 Somniosus microcephalus | reverse complement strand
GGCAGTGTCCTAGGCCCAACCATCTTCAGCTGCTTCATCATTGACCTTCCCTACAACATAAGGTCAGAAATGGGGATGTTCGCTGATGACTGCACAATGTTCAGCACCATTCACAACTCCTCAGATAATGAAGCAGTCCATGCCGGCATGCAACAAGACCTGGACGACGTTCAGGCTTGGGCTGATAAGTGGCAGGTAACATTCGCGCCACAGAAGTGCCAGGCAATGACTATCTCCAACAAGCAAGAGTCTAACCACCCTCCCATGACATTCATCGGCATTACCATCGCCGAATCCCACACCATCAACATCCTGGGGGTCACCATTGACCAGAAACTTAACTGGACCAGCCACATTAATACTGTGGCAACAAGAGCAGGTCAGAGGCTGGGTATTCTGCGGCGAGTCTCTTACCTCCTGACTCCCCAAAGCCTTTCCACCATCTACAAGGCACAAGTAAGGAGTGTGATGGAATACTCTCCACCTGCCTGGATGAGTGCAGCTCCACCAACACTCAAGAAGCTCGACAGCATCCAGGACAAAGCAGCCCGCTTGATTGGCACCCCATCCACCACCTTAAACATTCACTCCCTCCACCACCGGCATACCGTGGCTGCAGTGTGTACCCTCTACAAGATGCACTGCAGCAACTCGCCAAGGCTTCTTCGGCAGCACCTCCCAAACCTGCGACCTCTTCCACCTAGGACAAGGGCAGCAGGCGCATGGGAACACCACCACCTCCAAGTTCCCCTCCAAGTCACACAGCATCCTGACTTAGAAGTATATCGCTGATCCTTCATCGTCGCTGGGTCAAAATCCTGTAACTCCCTTCCTAACAGCACTGTGGGAGTACCTTCACCACACGGACTGCAGCGGTTCAAGAAGGCGGCTCACCACCACCTTCTCAAGGGCAACTAGGGATGGGCAATAAATGCTGGCCTTGTCAGAGACGCCCAGATCCCATGAACGAATAAAAAACCTAAACACTGAAATACACCACTGCCACCATCCAAGGCACAAGTGCCATTTGACATTTCGATTTGGCACCTTGTTCGTGGTGGCCTATGGGCAGAGGGGCAATACTGAAGCCAGTGCATAGTGACAGTGAGGGGAGGTACTGGGAGCCAGTTCAAAATGTCTTGGCCCTGAAATTCCACTGAAGTTACTGTGGGAGACTTGGAAAACCCCCCAACGAATTTCCAGGCCCTTGTTGAAGTCTGCATTTTTAATATTTGGTCAAACAGGCCTCTTTCTTCCATTTTAAAATCTAACCGGGTTTACCCAAGGCATATTACACTAGTTTAAAAGCATGATTCTTCAAGAATCGGCGTGCATTGACTAACAGATACGTAATTCAAACTTAAACCTGCAACTAATAATGCTTATTTCATTTTGTCCATGTTAGTTATTGGGAACCTGAAATGGAGATTTCACAGGATTCTTACACCCTTTTCTCCTCCAATCCATTGAGCTGAAGATGGCTCCTTGGCCCATTCGATCTCATTCTTCGAGAATGCCAATCCCACCCTCTTCCCATAACGGTATCCGGCTCCTCCATAAGCTGCTCCTATATTGCTGCCATTTTAGTTTGAATTCCAATGCGACCACGAGCCGACTCTTGCCATTTACATGGCTAAAATCCGGCTCCCTAATCTCGGCGACAGAATGGCAGACCTGGTTCTTTGTGCGGCTACAAATCTGCCACCGGAATACAAGAGCCGGATTTGGCAGTGGAAACAGCAGAGAGCCAGCTCAGGGCACTGGTTTCCCAGAATCCGAACCGAAATACCACCAGATTAAAAAAGGCTTTAAATGTGTCCAGCGCCCTCGTCCCAACAACCCTCGCTGGCAGCTGTTCCAGCTGTTTGTCACCATCTGCGTTAAGATTATGCCCTTCTGGCATCTGTCTTAAACTGGCCCTTCACACACGCTAACAGCTCGTTAAAGGTAAAGTTGCCAACTCTGCTTGGATGTATTCCAGGAGGTTTCATCAGATGACCTCACGCCTCAATCCACCACGCCCCCACACTCCCGCCATTAACCTCTGGACACGTCCATCCTCGAGGCGCAATGGCTTCCCATCAATTGGACAGCAAACAGACTCTTCTCAACTCCAATTTTTTTCGATGATTTTCTCCAACAACACTGAGGCTCCAGGACAATGTGGGAGGGTTGGCAGTCCTAGTTAAAGGTGAAGGTCGATTGTTTCTGATGGTGAGCCTGGTTGAGGTGATTGGTAATTGAAATATTTCTTGGTCGTTTTCCAGGTGGAGTAACTATCATATTACCCTCGGAAATATTTCTCCAATCTGACCGGCCAGCTGGCTACGTTATCAATGGCTTCCTCAACTGGTTCGGCCTTTTCCTCGTTGGAATGGTTTTCTCTTTCATGGTTGTAAGTACCGTCAACATTTTAAAATAGACTGTCGCTGAAAGCTTCCCATCACTCCTTTACACCAGTTCCTTCATCAACCTTAGTCCTTCTCCACCAGCACACCTGTCCTCGCTCTCCTCCAATGTCTCTCTCACTGACCCTCCAATGTCACTCACTGACCCTCTAATGTCCCACTCACTGACCCTCCAATGTCTCTCTCACTGACCCTCCAGTGTCTCTCTCACTGACCCTCCAGTGTCTCTCTCACTGACCCTCCAATGTCTCTCTCACTGACCCTCCAATGTCCCACTCACTGACCCTCCAGTGTCTCTCTCACTGACCCTCCAATGTCTCTCTCACTGACCCTCCAATGTCCCACTCACTGACCCTCCAATGTCTCTCTCACTGACCCTCCAATGTCTCTCACTGACCCTCCAATGTCCCACTCACTGACCCTCCAATGTCTCTCTCACTGACCCTCCAATGTCCCACTCACTGACCCTCCAGTGTCTCTCTCACTGACCCTCCAGTGTCTCTCTCACTGACCCTCCAATGTCTCTCTCACTGACCCTCCAATGTCTCTCTCACTGACCCTCCAATGTCCCACTCACTGACCCTCCAATGTCTCTCACTGACCCTCCAATGTCTCTCTCACTGACCCTCCAATGTCTCTCTCACTGACCCTCCAATGTCCCACTCACTGACCCTCCAATGTCTCTCACTGACCCTCCAATGTCTCTCTCACTGACCCTCCAATGTCTCTCTCACTGACCCTCCAATGTCTCTCACTGACCCTCCAATGTCTCTCACTGACCCTCCAATGTCTCTCTCACTGACCCTCCAATGTCTCTCTCACTGACCCTCCAATGTCACTCACTGACCCTCCAATGTCCCACTCACTGACCCTCCAATGTCTCTCTCACTGACCCTCCAATGTCTCTCTCACTGACCCTCCAATGTCACTCACTGACCCTCCAATGTCTCTCACTGACCCTCCAATGTCTCTCTCACTGACCCGCCAATGTCCCACTCACTGACCCTCCAATGTCTCTCTCACTGACCCTCTCCCCATCTCTCACTGACCCTCCAATGTCCCACTCACTGACCCTCCAGTGTCTCTCTCACTGACCCTCCAGTGTCTCGCTCACTGACCCTCCAGTGTCTCTCTCACTGACCCTCCAATGTCTCTCTCACTGACCCTCCAGTGTCTCTCTCACTGACCTGCCAATGTCTCCCTCACTGACCCGCCAATGTCCCACTCACTGACCCTCCAATGTCTCTCTCACTGACCCGCCAATGTCTCTCTCACTGACCCACCAATGTCCCACTCACTGACCCGTCAATGTCTCTCTCACTGACCCTCCAATGTCTCTGTCACTGACCCCCCAACTTCTCACTCACGGACCCGCCAATGTCTCTCACTGACCCTCCCCCACTCACTCACTGACCCTCACTCACTCACTGACGCTCCCTCAGTCTCACTCACTGAGCCTCCCTCAGTCTCACTGACCCTCCCTCAGTCTCACTGACCCTCCCTCAGTCTCAATCACTGACCCTCCCTCAGTCTCACTCACTGACCCTCCCTCAGTCTCACTGACCCTCCCTCAGTCTCACTCACCCTCCCTCAGTCTCACTCACTGACCCTCCCTCAGTCTCACTCACTGACCCTCCCTCAGTCTCACTCACTGACCCTCCCTCAGTCTCACTCACTGACCCTCCCTCAGTCTCACTCACTGACCCTCCCTCAGTCTCACTCACTGACCCTCCCTCAGTCTCACTCACTGACCCTCCCTCAGTCTCACTCACTGACCCTCCCTCAGTCTCACTCACTCTCCCTCAGTCTCACTCACTCACCCTCCCTCAGTCTCACTCACCCTCCCTCAGTCTCACTCACTGACCCTCCCTCAGTCTCACTGACCCTCCCTCAGTCTCACTCACTGACCCTCCCTCAGTCTCACTCACTGACCCATTGATGTGCCAAATAACTGCCTGAATCCATAAGGTTACAACTTAAAACTAAAGGCTTTTATTAAGTAAGAATCTTGGCATCAAGTTAACACAGGGCAACCATCATTCATCACTGACCCAGCCCTTATGAGTAAAACCCAGCTCTTATAAATAAGACTCACACCAATCAGGAGGATCCATAAAGGTGGAGCTAGGGAGGAACATTAGTGGTTACACCTGTAAAACATTTACAGACATTAACAAGTACAACAACAGACAATCCAGAACACAGAGTTATTTTATCACATTCACCCCCTGCTATAGATTCAATCTGTCAGGAGGTCTGATAATCCTCTGGGAACGACGTAACTCTTGCCGAGGCTCCTCCCGGAGTACCAACTCCGGTTCATCCGAATTCCCAGAATCATCAGTGTTTTCCACACTGAGGGTTTGTGTCTCTGAAGGTCCAATACCATGATTAAAAACTCTACTTTCAAAGTCGAACTCTTTGAGCTCCAGCAGGTGCAAGATCTTTAATAGAGACCGTATCCTCTCACCCATCCGGATATTGAATGTACGCATACTGGGGGTTAGCATGAAGGAGTTGTACTTCCTCCACCAGTGGATCAGTCTTGTGGCCTCTCACATGTCTGCGCAACAGCACAGGGCCTGTGGTCGTCAACCATGTGGGTAACGATACTCTATTAGTAGCTTTTCTTGGAAAGCTAAACATCCTTTCATGAGGGTGGCATTCATCGCTGTACACAAGAGACCTTATGGAATGCAGCACGTCTGGCAGGACATCCTGCCAGCGAGAGGTCGGCAGGCCTCGCGACTTCAGAGACAATACGATAGCCTTCCACACGGTCGCATTTTCTTTCTCGACCTGCCCATTACCACGAGGGTTATAGCTGGTAGTTCTACTCTTTGCAATTCCTTTCGATAGCAAAACTGTTGCAATTCTTCGCTCATAAAGGAAGAACCCCTATCACTATGTATATAGTTAGGCATGCCAAACAAAGAAAACAGTTGGCAGAGGCATTTAATTACAACAGCACTAGTCACATCCGGACAGGGGATAACAAAAGGAAACCGAGAGTACTCGTCTATAATATTAAGAAAATAGACATTACGGTCACTCGATGGAAGCGGACCTTTAAAATCGAGACTCAAACGCTCAAATGGTCGAGTTGCTTTAATAAGATGAGCTGACTTGGACGGCTTATAGAAGCGGGGTTTGCATTCAGCATAAACACGACAGGTTCTGGTCATTGTCCGGACCTCCTCAATAGAGTAGGGTAGATTATGGGACTTAATGAAGTGGTTCATTCTGGTAACCCCAGGGTGGCAGAGTGCATCGTGGAGACTTTGAAGTTTATCTATACCTAGACTAGCACATACTCCTCATGACAAAGCATCCGATGGCTCATTAAATACTCCAGGCCTGTACTGAATATCATAGTCATATGTTGACAGTTCTATTCGCCATCTTAAAATCTTATCATTTTTGATCTTGCCTCTCTGCTTAGTACATTGAACATAAAGGCCACAGATCGCTGGTCAGTAATAAACGTAAAACGTCGGCCAGCGAGATAATGTCTCCAATACCTGACTGCTTCGATAATCGCCTGCGCCTCCTTTTCCACTGAAGAATGTCGAACTTCTGGTCCTTGCAATGTACGAGAGAAGAAAGCTACTGGTCTACCAGCTTGGTTAAGAGTTGCTGCCAATGTAAAATCAGATGCATCACTTTCCACTTGAAAAGGGATCTTCTCATCCACGGCACATACCACTGCCTTCTCAATGTCCCATTTGATATTACAGAAAGCCTCCTGAGCTTCCGCCGATAGCGGAGAAGACGTCGACTTAATAAGAGGTCGGACTTTATCTGAGTAGCTAGCCACCCACTGGGCATAGTACGAAAAGAATCCCAGACACCTTCTTAAAGCTTTTACAGTGTGAGGTAAAGGTAATTCCTTAAGTGGGCGTAATCTTTCAGGATCCGGCTCGATTACCCCATTCTCCACAACGCAACCAAGAATACACAAACATGTAGTATTGAAGGTACACTTGTTTTCATTGTAGGTCAGGTTTAACCTCTTTGCCGTCTCTAGGAACTTCGCGAGATTTTGATCATGCTCCCGTTGGTCGCGCCCACAGATAGTAACATTGTCCAGGTACGGGAATGTTGCTTCCAACGCGTATTCATCCACCATACGATCCATCTCCCGTTGGAAGACGGATACCCCATTCGTCACTCCAAAGGGCACCCTAAGAAATTGATACAGGCGCCCATTAGCTTCGAAGGCCGTATAAGGTCGGTCTTCTATTTTAATAGGGAGTTGATGGTAGGCAGACTTTAAATCAATGGTTGAGAACACGCGATACTGAGCTATCTGGTTCACCATCTCAGAAATACGAGGCAAAGAATAGGCGTCCAATTGGGTATACAAGTTTATAGTCTGGCTATAATCGACCACAAGTCTTTTCTTTTCATTAGTTTTAACCACCACCACCTGGGCATGCCACAGGCTATTACTATGTTCGATGATTCCCTCCCGTTGAAGCCGTTCCACTTCCTCTTTTATAAATGTTTTATCTTCTGAACTATACCGTCGACTTAGTCGCTATAGGTCTACAATTAGGAGCAAGGTTCACGAACAAAGAAGGCGGACTTACTTTTAAAGTAGAAAGGCCGCAGACTGTGAGTGGAGGCTGAGACCCACCATACTTAAGGGTAACGCTCTCATGCTGACACTGGAAGTCCAAACCTAAAATTAAGTTCACACACAACTGAGGTAATATAAGGAGTTTAAAGTCCTTATACTCCGTATCCTTAACGGTCAATGTGACTTTACAATATCCAGTTACCTCCGAAGTAAGGGACTTGGACGCCATCACAATTTCACTTCGAGTAGGATACACCTTCAATGAACAGGAGTTAACAAGGTTGGGATGTATAAAACTTTCAGTACTGCCACAGTCTATCAAACACCCAGTAGGACGACCATTAATCTTAATGTCCATCATAGATTTCGACAAGGAACACGGTATGGTCTGGTCAACTGTAGCCGAGGCTAGAGTAAAACAATAGGCGGCAGCAGAGAAGACATCAGGTGCAGGATTACCCTTACACACTTTACTAAAATGTCCCCGTTTCTTACATTTTAAACAACTAGCCTCTCTGGCTGGGCATCTTTGCCTGGAGTGTTTAGGTTGGCCACAAAAATAACACTTAGACCCATGGGGTACAGCCGCAACAGTAGGATTAAGTGGAGGCTCCATTGACGTTATGGATGCCTCCATACTCAGAACACACTAGGCTGAGAGAGATGCATGGGCTGATGCATACACTTCTAAATTCTTCTGGGCTACATCTAACGATCGAGCCGTAACAATGACCGTTTTTAAAACTAACGAGTCATTCTCAAGGAGTCTCTGTCTAATATAATTAGATCGAAGGCCAGATATGAAAGAATCACGGATGGCTCCTTCCTGATACAATATGGCAGAGACAGCCTTGTAGTTGCAATCCTTAGCCAAAGCCTTAAGATCCTGCAGAAAATCATCCAGGGATTCCTCGGGTAATTGCCTGCGAGTAGACAAAAGATACCTGGCGTATACTTCATTAACCGACTTAAGGTACTGGGCCTTAAGAGCTGCAAGGGCCTCTTCATACATAGTAATATCTTCAAATATAGAGTAAGTTTGATGACTTATCAAGTTGGTTAAAAGACCCAACTTGTTAACCGTCGGATCGATCGATGCGATGAAGTATTCAAAACATCGAAGCCAATGCGTAAATTTCTTCGATGCATCTGCCGAATGGGGATCGATATCCAGACGCTCTGGTTTCAAAAATCGATCCATCTTCCAAAGTTGTTACTTAATAAAATTGATGTGCCAAATAACTGCCTGAATCCATAAGGTTACAACTTAAAACTAAAGGCTTTTATTAAGTAAGAATCTTGGCATCAAGTTAACACAGGGCAACCATCATTCATCACCGACCCAGCCCTTATGAGTAAAACCCAGCTCTTATAAATAAGATTCACACCAATCAGGAGGATCCATAAAGGCGGAGCTAGGGAGGACCATTAGTGGTTACACCTGTAAAACATTTACAGACATTAACAAGTACAACAACAGACAATCCAGAACACAGAGTTATTTCATCACACCCGCCCTCAGTCTCACTCACTGACCCTCCCTCAGTCTCACTGACTGACCCTCCCTCAGTCTCACTGACCCTCCCTCAGCCTCACTCACTGACCCTCCTTTGCCCTGTTTTCTTTCTTTCTTTCATCACTGTCTGTGTCTGTTTCTGTTGCAGGAAGGCCTGGGCTACCTCTGCTTCATGATATTCTGCGGAATCTGTTTAGTGCTCACCATTCTGACGTATTTCATTGTCCTGGAAACGAGGGGTAAGACACCGCTCGAAATCAATGAGGAATTCAAGAACAGAAAGCTCTGGAGAAACGCACCGCTCCAGGTGTCTCCTAACGGGACAATCCCGCAAAACACAGTCGAGATCATCATGTCAACCGCATTCTAACTTGTGGAAAGAGTTCTACTGGAACAGTTGGGAGAAGTTTTGAACTGAGCTGTCATGTTATGCTTCGTACTGTATAATAAGCCCCCTGGCTCCCACTGTAGGGGGAGTCCCTGTTTCTTTTTAAATTGTATAACTGATCATTCCACTGCTGAATGACAGACAGTAGGCCGAGGCAGTCACCTGGAGGAAGTGTCCCTTTTGAGCTGCTACTGGAGAATCGCACTCTACCTGCTCATGTGCCAGCGTTTAGGATGTAGTTTAATTATATTTATCGTAGGTTTTTTTTTAAGACTGAGATTTTTTAAACTCAGTTAGTCGTGCGAGAGATCTGTGAGAGATTGGTGCCAGCATTCTGGGTAAGGCCCGTTACCATGCCAACACTGGTCTTTTACAGTAATTTTATCAAATGCAGCCTGATTGAATGTTGCTGGCGGATACCCTCCTCACTGTAGAACTGTCACGCACTGATGGATATCTCCCGCTACTGTGGTACTGTTACTGAAAAACTGCTTTGTGAGTTGCTTTTAATACAAATCAAATATGTACAGCACATGCTGTCTGCCCCATTGCTGTTGCTATTCTCAGTTTTCAAAAATATGTAGTATAACCAATTCTATTTGGTATCTCCAGCAGGACAGTGTTGGACTCCAAGAGTTCCTAAGTCCCTTGGCTCAGCCCTTCTTAATTGCTTCATCAATAACCTTCCCTCCATCATAAGATCAAGAGTGGGGCTGTTTGCTGACAATTGACAACTCTTCTGATAAGGAAGCAGACCATACCAGCCTACAACATCCAGGCTTGGGCTGACACATGGCTGCAGTGTGTACTATCCACAGGATGCACTGCAGCAACTTGCCAAGGCTGCTTCAACAACACCTCCCAAACCCGCGACCTCTACCACCTTGAAGGACAAGGGCAGCAGGTGCATGGGAACACCATCACCTCCAAGTTCCCCTGCAAGTCACACACCATCCTGACTTGGACATATATTAGCGTTCCTTCATCGTCGCTGGGTCAAATTCCTGGAACTCCCTCCCTAACAGCACTGTGGAGGTACCTTCACCACACGGACTGCAACCGTTCAAGAAGAAGGCCCACCACCATCTTCTCAGGGCAACTATGGATGGGCAATAAATGCAGGCCATGCCAGCGATGCCCACATTCCCAGAATGAATTTTTAAAAATTAACATTCACACTAATAAGTATCAGGTAACGACCATTCCAAACAAGGAAAAGCCCAATGGTACCACTATCACCGATTTCCCCACACCATCAACATCTTGGGCGTTACCAATGGCCAGAAACTTAGCTAGACCAGCCATATCACCACTGTGGTTACAAGAGCAGGGCAGAAGCTGTGTTCTCTGCAATGAATGGCTCACCACGTGATCCCTCAAAGCTTTTCCACCATCTACAAGGTTCAAGTCAGGAGTGCGATGGAATACTCATCATTCGTCCAGATGGGTGTAACTGTAACAAAAAACAAGAAGACTAACACCATCTAGAACAGAGTAGCCCATTTGATCAGTGTCTCTGCTACTGGACAAAATCTCCATCCCCTCCATCACTGGTCACTGTGGCTGCAGTATGTACTACTGGGTACGGTACTGGACTAGCAATCCAGAGGATATGAGTTCAAATCTTACCATGACCCATAACACGTGGTAATTTATAGGCTAGCACAAGAATAGATGAGCATGAAAACTGAAAGAATGTTGTAAAAGCCTAACCGCTTTACTATTGGCTGGTTTACATATGACTCCAGTCCAGCATCGTGGAGTTGATTTCTAATACCCGTAGTGCAATTAAGGATGGGCAATAAATACTGTCATACTAGTGTTTCTCACATCTCAAGGATCAATAAAACATTTTACTTTGATACCACCTCCCAGCCTGGTGATTTTTACCACGGAGGATTGTCGCACAACGCCAAGCACCTCCCATTACAAGAGATTGTCACTGACTGACCAACACTACCCACTATAGCGGAATTTCTCTTAGTAAAAACAATGGGGCAGTAATTCCTCCCCAAACGCGTGAGTACGGAAGGGGTACTCACGCGTCTGGCCGGAGGAAATGCCGGTTTTCAGCATGCACAGCGCATGCGCTGAAAACCGGCATTTCCTCTCCTCTAACCCAAGAGGTGAAGAGGCTAGCGCATGCGCTGTAGGGGGCAGTGCGTGCGTCTTGGATTTCCTCTGTTTTGGGGGATTTGCGCATGTGTAAAGGCCTCTGGTCTTTACGCTTGTAAAAAGCACACGTAAGTATTTATTTTTACAGGTAAGTGGTGTTTTAGTGCAATTTAGAATTTTTTTTCCACAGGTTTATTATTTTAAAGAATCTACAATAAGGTAAGTTTAGTTTTAGACCCTTTTTATTAAAAAAAAAATTATTGTTTAAATTATTTTTTTTAACTTATTTATACTTAATTTAATGATTGGGATATTTTTTAAAATTTTATTTAAAGTTTAAGTAGTGTTTTGGGGTGCAGTACTTTTCATGAGTTTGACAGTTCTTACTCTCAAACTTATGAATGAAGTTTCCCCTCCCCTGACTGGCTGAACAGTGCTCACCTGATCCCAGCCGGCACATCGCACTAACTACGCCGCTGGGTCAGGTTAGCACAGCGCGCCGACATCAGAACCGGGCCACTGACAGGAAATCCACTGTGGGCCAGGTTTCAGATGTCGGCGCGCCGGGTAAGTGCACATCGGGGGCTTGCACGCGCGGCAAGCCCCCGACACCAAGTTCTGGGCCATTGTAACATTGGATGACTTCCTTTCAGACCATACGCTCAGACCCATCCGATTTTCCGATATTTGTTATTCCCAGATGATCCAGTGTGGAGGGACGCAGACTCAGGAAAATCTCCCCGCATATTTCACAGTTACAGAATCATAGAAATTTACGTCACAGAAGGAGGTCATTCGGCCCATTGTGTCTGTGCTGGCCGAGAAAGAGCTATCCAGCCTAATCCCGCTTCCCAGCTCTTGGTCCTTAGCCTTGTAGGTTACGGCACTTCAAGTGCATATCCAAGTTGTGTTGAGATGTTGAAAACTGGGTGTATGTCTCTACCGATACACGTTTGCCTGCATTTGTGCTTCTCTGCTCCCATACTAACAGAATATAGCATGTCCAACTTGGGATCTTCAGCTAGTTCATATGGCATGGTGCAGGGCTCAGTTCGAATCGTCGAATAAGAACATAAGAACATAAGAAGTAGGAGCAGGAGTAGGCCATACGGCCCCTCGGGCCTGCTCCACCATTCAATAGTGTGGTGTATGTAACCTGTTCCACCTTAAGAGAACTACCTTAAGAGATGTACTACTTTCTCTTGGCTGCTGTATACTGTAATACTGTAATACCGGTGGTGACCACACCGGTATATAAGTGTTGTGCAAGGATTTGCTGGGCAGTTCAGCCCTGACCTTCGAATAGTAAAGACCTGTTAAAAGTTATTCTTCTTGTCTGTGTCCAGTGATTGATCCTAAACCTAACTGGGACATACAGACTCAACAGTGGCGACGAGTCCGATCATACCCTGCGGCAAATTTACATCCAAGGCAGCTTTGTCCTCAAAACGGGCGTCGAGAAGAGGCATCCGCCCTCATCATCCTGCTGAGCACCATCGCACGGGAGGCATCGACAACCCGGGTTAAAAAGAAAAAGAATTCTGACCACGAAGCCCTCCATCAGCGACAGGCAGTGATCATCCCTTCTACCATGGTGGTGGGTAAGCCGATCAGCGACACGAGCAGAAAGTCGGCCGCGTTGACTGTGTAGTAGGGGAGGGAAAACGGAGGAATAAGGGCGGAGAGCTCGACCACGGCCGGTAGAAAGGGCCGGGCTGCAATCGAGGCCGAGAGGTGCAGCAACTGGAGCAGCTTAAGGCTCGAGAGCCGCGGAGAACTCAAACGCAGCTGGTGTACAGGACCGGGCTGCGAGCAGGGCTGCGAGGCAAAGCAGCGTCGGGGAGTTGAGAAGCTTAAGGCACGAGAGCCGCGGAGAATTCAAACGCAGCCGGTGTAAAGGACCGGGCTGCAAGCGGGGCTGCAAGGCAAAGCAACGTCGGGGAGTGAGAACCGCTGGGGAGGCGAGAACGGCAGCAGCAAGGCAATCACCATTGCAGCCAGCAGGGGAAGAAGGCAAACGCGGGAATCCGCCATTGTAGTCAGCGGGGGAAGAAGACGAGCGCGGGAAGCCGCTATTTTAGTAGGCGGGGGAAGAAGACAAGCGCGGGAAGCCGCCATTTGCAAGGATGCCTAAACATGGGAGCATTAATACCTTTGATAGTGATGTCGAAGATTGGACCATGTATGTAGAACGCATGGAAGTTTATTGTAAAGCAAATAATGTACCAGATGATGAGAAAGCATTAACCTTATTAAGCTCAATGGGGGCGAAGACATACGGGCTATTGAAGCACCTTCTATCACCAAATAAACCGGCGGATCAGACCTTCGCGAATATTGTTACTGTCCTGAAAAATCATTTAAACCCCACGCCGCTGATGATAGCGGAATGATTTAAATTTTACAGATGAATGCAGTTGAAAGACGAAAGCAACGCTGAATTTTTAATTGAACTACGTAAGCTATCGAAGTACTGTCAGTTTGGGACAGGGCTAGCAGATGAGCTGAGAGATAAATTTGTGTGTGGATTGTTAAAAGAAGGAACACAAAAGCGACTGCTTGAAGAGAATGATCTTACGCTTGATAAAGCTGTCACTATTGCAGCATCGCAAGAAGCCGCAGCAAGAGGCACTGCGGAAATGCAGCTACGGTCACCGGAACTCTGCACCAATCAAATGGTCTTGAGTACAGTAAAATGTTATCGTTGTGGAAAGACAACGCACGATCAGAACCAGTGCTGGTTCAAAAATCAGGAATGCAGAAAATGTGGCAGGCTTGGTCACATAGCTAAAGTATGCCGGTCAGGAAAGAAGACCAGCAACAAAAAGTCACCGCAGGAAAAGTACAAAAAGGTACACAAGGTGACAGAGAACAGTTCGAACGAACAGAAGTCAGATTCAGACGCCAGCAGTAATGAACTGGGTAGTCTAAGAGTACACAATGTTGGTAAGGAAGCAGACCTCCAAACAATTTGGGTCACACTTCAGATAGCAGGAGTCCAAGTGAAGATGGAATTGGACACTGGATCGGCATTGACGGTCATGAATAAGAAAGATTACAAAAGGTTATTCCCACATATTCCCCTACGGGATACGGAGATTGTATTGAAAACATACACGGGGCAAAGAGTATACCCCATCGGGAAGATAGAGGTAAAGGTGGTCCACAAGGGCAAAGAAAGCCGAGGAATGGACTTATATGTGCTACCTGAGGGAGGTCCACCACTACTGGGACGGGAGTGGATTAGGAAAATAAATATGGACTGGCATTCCTTAAAAGCACTAACGGTAGATTCCGGTACAAAAGATGTCAAACCTAAACGATTGTCCAGAATATTGGACGATGCTAAAGAGGTGTTCCAACAAGGACTGGGAACACTGAGAGGAATTACGGCAAACATCAAGGTTGAAGAACATGCAAACCCAAAATTTTTCAAAGCCAGACCAGTACCTTATGCAATACGACGTGCTGTGGAAGCTGAGCTGGAAGGGCTAGAACGTTCAGGAGTGCTGTCTAAGGTAGACTGGAGTGAGTGGGCCACGCCCATTGTCCCAGTCATGAAGCGTTCATCGAGCAACAAGCCGGGGGAACCGGGGAAGGTTCGCATCTGTGGTGATTTCAAGATCACTGTTAATCCGGTGCTTCACACGGTGCAGTATCCGCTTCCACGGATTGAGGATATCTTCGCTTCGTTGTCTGGCGGGAAACACTTCACCAAGATAGACCTGGCGTAGGCGTACTTACAGATGGAAGTTGAGGAAGAGTCACGCCAGTATCTCATGATCAACACGCATAGAGACTTGTACCGGTATAATAGACTGGTTTTTGGAGTGGCATCGGCTCCAGCAATTTGGCAGAGGGCCATGGAGCAGGTATTACAGGGAA
Source organism: Somniosus microcephalus (assembly GCF_052327205.1). Taxonomy (NCBI): domain Eukaryota; kingdom Metazoa; phylum Chordata; class Chondrichthyes; order Squaliformes; family Somniosidae; genus Somniosus; species Somniosus microcephalus. The sequence goes on along the minus strand of NC_141005.1, from coordinate 61,619,681 downwards.
TTCCAGGTACACAATGTTACCTGGACGATATTCTGATTACAGGAGATGATGACGAGGAACACCTTGCAAACTTGGAACTGGTACTCACCAGATTGAAAGAATATGGTCTTCGAGTTAATCGCCAGAAATGTGAGTTCTTTCAGAAGTGGATCTCGTACTGTGGTCATGTCATTGACCAGGAGGGGCTTCATAAGTCTCCTGACAAAATCGAAGCTGTTGTGAAGGCTCCCGCTCCGGATAATGTATCCCAATTGAGGTCGTTTCTAGGGTTGATTAACTATTACCATAAGTTTCTGCCAAATTTATCCACGGTGCTGCACCCGCTGAACGCTCTTTTGCAGAAGGGAGTACATTGGAAGTGGAGCGAGGACTGTAAGAGGGCCTTTCGCGAAAGCAAGGCATTGATCACCTCAGAGGAAGTGTTGGCTCACTTCAACCCAACGCTGCCTATTCGTTTGGCTTGTGATGCTTCTCCATATGGTATTGGGGCAGTACTCTCACACAAGTTGCCAAATGGCCAGGAGAGGCCAGTTGCATTCGCATCCAGATCATTGACCTCCGCTGAGCGCAATTATGCTCAGATAGATAGGGAGGCTCTCAGCCTTGTGTGGGGAGTAAAGAAGTTTAATCATTACCTGCAGGGCCAAAAGTTTACGCTTCTGACAGACCACCAGCCGTTGGTATCCATTTTTAACCCTAAGAAGGGTGTTTCGGTGATGACAGCACAGAGACTCCAGAGATGGTCCCTTTTCCTAGGGGCACATCAATATCAGATAGAATTCAAAGGTACAAAGCAGCATGGTAATGCTGATGGGCTGTCGCGCCTGCCACTACCTACAGAGGAGGAGGCACCGACGGTTGACCCTGTTGAGTTATTTCACTCGACCATCATCGAATGTTTACCAGTCACCAATGCAAGTATTGAAAGAGAAACCAGGAACGACCCGACACTGTCCAGGGTCCACGAAGTGACAGTGAAGGGATGGCCAGCACATGGTGATCCACTGTTACTGGCATTCTCAGCAAGACGAGAACAACTGTCCGTCTGTCAAGGAACATTGATGTATGGAACAAGGGTGATTATTCCTCCTAAGTTAAGAGAGAGAGTTCTAAAGGAACTGCATGAAGGTCATCTGGGGGGAGTCAAGATGAAAAGCCTTGCTAGGGCTTATGTGTGGTGGCCGGGTATCGACCAACAGATAGAGGAGCTGACGAAAAGCTGCTCAGGGTGCCAAAAAGTGCAAAATGCACCTCCAATTGCACCGCTGCATCCATGGGAATGGCCTTCAACCCCATGGCAACGTGTACATATTGACTTTGCTGGTCCTTTCATGGACTCCATGTTTTTAATTGCGGCGGACGCACATTCTAAATGGCCAGAAGTGATTAAGATGACTACCACTACCTCGGAAAAGACGATCGTGGTGTTAAGAACGATATTTGTGAGAAATGGATTGCCAGAACAAATATGTTCAGACAACGGACCGCAGTTCGTGTCAGAAGAATTCCAGAGATTCATGAAGAAGAATGGGGTGAAACATTATACCTCTGCCCCATATCATCCGGCTACAAACGGGTTGGCCGAGAGATTTGTACAAACGTTTAAAAAAGCAATAAAGGCCATGAGCGAAGATCAGATTCCACTACAACACAAGGTGGACAAATTCCTACTGGCATATCGAAACGCCACTCATGCAGTGACAAACCAAAGTCCTGCCATGATGTTCTACAACAGGAGGTTGCGGTCCAGGTTGGACTTGTTAAAACCAAATATGCGGAGGGAAGTTGAAAACAAACAGTTCCAGCATATAAATAACAAGACCACTCGGAGTTTCGAAATAGGACAACCAGTGTTAGCCCGGGACTATAAAAACGAGAAATGGCAATCTGGAACAATTCGGGCCAGACAAGGACCCCTGATGTACACGGTAGATATTGGTGAAAATGTAAGACGGCGTCATGCTGACCAACTGGTAGAATCGAGAACAAGGGTCGAACCCATGGTTACGGCAGAGACAACCGTGAAAGAAGTTAGAGAACCTGAAGCATCTACCTCAGAAGTGAATGTACCTGATGATGATGTCCAATCCATAAGAGACCAACTAGATGAGTCACCCCAGCAACGAGAATCAGAGACCCCTGAAAGGCGTTATCCAACTCGAATCAGGAGGCCTCCTCAGAGACTGAATCTTTTAACTGTTTTGCATGAAGTTGTATATATATATGTTATTATGTTATGTTAAATGGGGATATAACTGTTAAGCTAAAAAGGGAGGATTGTGGTGTATGTAACCTGTTCCACCTTAAGAGAACTACCTTAAGAGATGTACTACTTTCTCTTGGCTGCTGTATACTGTAATACTGTAATACCGGTGGTGACCACACCGGTATATAAATGTTGTGTAGGGATTTGCTGGGCAGTTCAGCCCTGACCTTCGAATAGTAAAGACCTGTTAAAAGTTATTCTTGTTGTCTGTGTCCAGTGATTGATCCTAAACCTAACTGGGACATACAGACTCAACAAATAGGATCATGGCTGATCCGAACCCAGACTCACGTCCACTTCCCTGCCCGCGCCCCGTAACCTCTAATTCCCTTATCAGCTAGGAAACTGTCTATCTCTGTTTTAAATTTATTTAATGTCGCAGCTTCCACAGCTCTCTGAGGCAGTAAATTCCATAGATTTACTACCCTCTGAGTGAAGAAGCTTCTCCTCATCTCAGTTTTGAAACAGCAGCCCCTTATTCTAAGATTATGCCCCCTAGTTCTAGTCTCACCCATCAGTGGAAACATCCTCCCCGCATCCACCCGAATCAAGCCCCCTCACAATCTTATATGTTTCGATAAGATCGCCTCTCATTCTTCTGAATTCCAATGAGTAGAGGCCCAACCTACTTAACCTTTCCTCATAAGTCAACCCCCTCATCTCCGGAATCAACCGAGTGAACCTTCTCTGAACTGCCTCGAGAGCAAGTATATCTTTTCTTAAATATGGAAACTAAAACTGTACGCAGTATTCCAGGTGTGGCCTCACCAGTACCCTGTATAACTGCAGCAAGACTTCCCTGCTTTTATACTCCATCCCCCTTGCAATAAAAGCCAAGATTCCATTGGCCTTCCTGATCACCTGCTGTACCTGCATACTAACCTTCTGTGTTTCATGCACCAGGACCCCCAGATCCCTTTGTACTGTAGAACTTTCCAGTTTCTTTCCATTTAGATAATAACTTGCTCTTTGATTTTTTCTGCCAAAGTGTATAACCTCACACTTTCCAACATTATATTCCATCTGCCAAATCTCTGCCCACTCACTTAGCCTGTCTATATCCTTTTGCAGGTTTTTTATGTCCTCCTCACTCACTGCTTTCCCTCCCATCTTTGTATCGTCGGCAAACTTGGATACGTTGCACTTGGTCCCCTCCTCCAAATCGTTAATATAGATTGTAAAGAGTTGGGGTCCCAGCACTGACCCCTGCGGAACACCACTAGTTACTGATTGCCAACCCGAGAATGAACCATTTATCCCCACTCTCTGTTTTCTGTTAGATAGCCAATCTTCCACCCATGCCAGTATATTACCCCCAATCCTGTGATTTTTTTATCTTGTGCAGTAATCTTTTGTGTGGTACCTTGTCAAATGCCTTTTGGAAGTCCAAATACACCACATCCATTGGTTCCCCTTTATCCACCCTGTTTGTTACGTCCTCAAAGAATTCGAGCAAATTTGTCAAACATGACTTCCCCTTCGTAAAACCATGCTGACTCTGTCCGATTAAATTATGCTTATCCAAATGTCCTGTTACTGCTTCCTTAATAATGGACTCCAACATTTTACCAACCACAGATGTTAGGCTAACTGGTCTATAGTTTCCAGCCTTTTGTCTACCTCCCTTTTTAAATAAGTGCGTTACATTAGCAGTTTTCCAATCTGCTGGGACCTTTCCTGAATCCAGGGAGTTTTAGAAAATTACCACCAATGCATCCACAACCCCTACCGCTACTTCTCTCAAGACCCTAGGATGTAAGCCATCAGGTCCAGGGGATTTATCCCCCTTAAGTCCCATTATCTTACCGAGTACCATCTCCTTAGTGATTTTAATCATGTTTAGCTCCTCCCCCCCATAGCCTCCTGTTTGTCTAGTGTTGGGATATTTTTAGTGTCCTCTACTGTAAAGACTGATACAAAATATTTCTTCAGTGTATTTGCCATCTCCATGTTCCCCACTACTAATTTCCCGGTCTCATCCTCTAAGGGACCAACATTCACTTTAGCCACCTTTTTTCTTTGTATATAACTGTAGAAACTCTTGCTATCTGTTTTTATATTTTTTGCTAGTTTACTTTCATAATCTATCTTCCCTTTCTTAATTAATCTTTTAGTTATTCTTTGCTGGCTTATAAATGCTTCCCAATCTTCTATCCTCCCACTAGATTTGGCTACTTTATATGCCCTTGTTTTCAGTATGCTGTTTCTTAGAAAGAAACAGCATAGAAGGTGACCATTCAGCCCATCGTAACTGTGCCATCTCTTTGGAAGAGCTACCAATTAGTCCCATACACCTGCTCGTTCCCCATATCCCAGCAAATTTTCCCCTTCCCTTTTGAAGGTTGCTATTGAATCTGCTTCCACCACCCTTTCAGGCAGTGCATTCCAGATCATAATGGCTCATAATTTGACGGGTGCGTACGAGGTAAGGGCCGCGCAAGTTCCGGGTTTTCGCGGGATTTTCTTGACAGATCCAGCGCATCCCCTGGAAATGGACATCCGCGTGCGGAGAGTTGCGCTATTTGCCCAACTTCTGCCCAGCGAATGCCCGTGAAATTTTTATGCCTGGTAAAAGAGTTTAAAAAAACATTAAAATAATGTTTTTTCAATCATTTATACATTAACAAACCTGTTCAATAAGGTAAGGTTATTTTTAGCCCATTTAAAACATTTACTGTACATTTATTTTTCAAAAAATTAAATGTTTCTTTTAAATATTTAATTAAATGGAATTTTAATTAATTTTAAATATGTAATTTTTAAAAATTTATTTCAAGTGTAGATGTATTTTTTGGGGTATTCCCATTCATGCTTATGGGGTTTCCTGTACAATGGGGATCTCCCTTCCTTTATTGGTTAGGCCGGCCCACGTGATCCCAGGGGCGCTTGTGAACTGCATGCGTCCGAGAAACGTGGGCCTCTACCCGCGGGTACCCAGAGAGGCCCAGGACCGCCAATCTCCGTACCTCCCAAACTACCAGGTATGCGGGCATTTTATTTGCGGATCGGAGGCATTTCTCCACGGGAAGACTCCGACTGCAAATTCAGGACCATCAACTTGTTGCATGCATTTTTTTTACCTCATGACACCTCTGGTTCTTTTGCCAATTACCTTAAATCTGTGTCCTCTGGTTACTGACCCTTCTGCCATTGGAAACAGTTTCTCCTTATTTACCCTATCAAAACCATTCATGATTTTGAACACCTCTATCAAATCTCCCCTTAACTGTCTCTGCTCTAAGGAGAACAACCCCAGTTTCTCCAGGCTCTCTACATTACTGAAGTCCCTCATCCCTAGTAACATTTTTGTCAATCTTTTCTGCACCCTCTCTAAGCATTCTTCCTAAAGTGTGGTGCGCACAATTGGCCACAATACTCCAGCTGGGGCCTAACCAGTGTTTTATAAAGTTTAGCATAACTTCCTTGCTTTTGTACTCTATGCCTCTATTTATAAACCAAGAATCCCGTATGGTTCCTTTACAGCCAGTTGTACTCCTTGATAGTGTAAAGGAAAGAGAGCTTCAGACAGTCATTCTGCAGGACTCATTGCCTTGGTAGAGGGAACTTGATGACATATTCTGATGCACTGTTCTGACATGATAGACAGGCTTGTATTCCAATATCATATACCTGATATTCCCTATTTAGTCCACTGCTGGTGAGCATCTGTCAGTGATCATTCTTTATAAATAGAATCATTTTATTCTATTCGCAAGAATTTCCTGCCCTGAGCAATCAGTCAGAATGAAGGGAAAGGACTTGCATGCATATAGCACCTTTCACAACCTCAGAACGGTCCAAAGCGCTTTACAGCCAATTAAGTACTTTTGAAGTGTAGTCACTGTTGTGATAAGAACATAAGAATTAGGAGCAGGAGTCGGCCATTCGGCCCCTCGAGCCTGCTCCGCCATTCAATAAGATCATGGCTGATCATCAACCTCAACTCCACTTTCTCACCCGATCTCCATATCCCTTGATTCCCCTAGAGTCCAAAAATCTATCTCAGCCTTGAATATACTCAAAGACTCAGCATGCACAGCCCTCTGGGGCAGAGAATTCCAAAGATCCTCAACCCTCTGAGTGAAAAAATTCCTCCTCATCTCAGTCTTAAATGGCCTACCCCTTATCCTGAGACTATGCCCCCTCATTCTCGACACTCCAGCCAGGGGAAACGACCTCTCAGCATCTACCCTATCAATCCCCTTCAGAATCTTGTATGTTTCAATGAGATCACCTCTCATTCTTCTAAACTCCAGAGAGTATAGGCCCATTCTACACAATCTCTCATCATAGGACAGCCCTCTCATAGAATCATAGAAAGCACGGAAGGAGGCCACTTCGGACCATCGTGTCTGCGCCGGCCAACAAAGAGCTATCCAGCCTAATCCCACTTCCCAGCTCTTGGTCGTAGCCCTGCAGGTTAGAGCATCCCAAGTGCACATTCAAGTACTTTTTAAATGTGGTTAGGGTTCCTGCCTCTACCACCCTTTCAGGCAGTGAGTTCCAGACCCCCACAACCTCTGGGTGAAGAAATTTCCCCTCAAATCCCCTCTAAACCTTCCCCCAATTACTTTAAATATGTGCCCCCTGGTTTTTGACCCCTCTGCTGAGGGAAATAGGTCCTTTCTATCCACTTTATCTATGCCCCTCATAATTTTATACACCTCAATAAGGTCTCCCCTCAGCCTCCTCTGTTCCAAGGAAAACAAACCCAGCTCTCATCCCAGGAATCAGTCTAGTGAACCTTCGTTGCACCACCTCCAAGGCAAGTATATCCTTCCTTAGATAAGGAGACCAAAGCTGTGCACAGTACTCCAGGTGTGGTCTCACCAAGACTTCCTTACTCTTATACCCCAACCCCCTTGCAATAAAGGCCAAAATGCCATTTGCCTTCCTTATTGCTTGCTGTACCTGCATGCTAGCTTTCTGTGTTTCTTGCACAAGGACACCCAAATTTCTCTGAACACCAACATTTGAACGTTTTTCCCCATTTAAAAAATATTGATTTTCTATTCTTCCTACCAAAGTGAATAACCTCACATTTCCCTACATTATACTCCATCTGCCACCTTACTGCCCACTCACTTAGTCTATCTATATCCCTTTGCAGACAGCAACCAATTTGCACACTGCAAGGTCCCACAAACAGCAATCTGTTTGACCAGATAATCTGTTTTAATGATGTTGATTGAGGGATAAATATTGCCCAAGACACTGGGGAGAACTCCACTGCTCTTCTTCAAAATGGCGCCATGGGGTCTTTTATGTCCTCCAGAAGGAGCAGACAGGGCCTCGGTTTATTGTCTCATCCGAAAGACATCACCTCCAACAGTACAGCACTCCCTCAGTACCGCACTGGAGTGTCAGCCTAGATTATGTGCTCAAATCTCTGGAGTTAAAATCGAGGGCACTGGGTCATGACTGAGCGGACAGAGGTTCTGCCCCTCACAAGGCAAAGAGAAAACTACCTGGAAAAGGTGTAGATCCATCGGGACTGGGCCTCCAATATTTTCTGAGGACTTCCACTGGGACCCCACCATGGCTACATAGAGAGACCCGCAGAAACCCACCACCCCCCTCGCCTCCTCCCCCTGTCCCAAGCAATTTCACCACTTCCCCCCCCGCCTCCTCCCCCGTCCCAAGCAATTTCACCACTCCCCTCCCCCCCGCCTTCTCCCCCGTCCCAAGCAATTTCACCACTCCCCCCCCACCCCCCGCCTCCTGAAGGTAGATACAAATCTACAACTGTCCATCAAAAGCCACAACATCTACCCCTCCTCCTCAGCCTGTGAGGTAGGGTTGCCAACCCTCCAAGACTGATCCTGGAATCTCCAGGTCTTGAAGATTAATCTCCAGGGCACTGCTGAGAGAAACACAGGAAAAAAAACATAAGGGCACAAAAAAAGTATTTTCTTTCAACATGTTTGTTTATTAATTATAAAAATGTTGGAGATGGGAAAAAAAAGGCTGTTTGACGGACAGTTAAGAATCATCCAATCGGGTAATGAAGTGTCTGTCTGCCGTTCAATTGGTGCGGAAAGGCGGTGCGCTGCGAGGATGGACGGGTCGAGCGACCAATGGCGGGAGCGTGGGGGGCGGGGCGGTTGGAGGCAGGAGGTCATGTGACAAAACCTCCAGGAATACATCCAGCCCGAGTTGGCAACCCTACTGTGAGAATAGGAGACCAAAACTGGCCAGCAGGCCAAAGGAAGATTCTTCAAATGATTATACATTAAGGGGGACATTTCCAGAGCCAAAGGGAAGCTTCCGCACACATTGGAAAATCAGCAAAGACTTGTAGCTACAGTAAGGATTTCACTGGCAGATACTGGTCTGAATGACAGGAAATCAGAACTGAATCGGAGCCGAACCAAAGACCTGATCCACTACAGTCCGCTATAGAAGAGATCAGAGCTCCACTGAGTGACTCTACACAGCTACTGGCCTCTCAGTTTAGAGGCCACATGTGTTGTTTTTATACCCTTTAAGTTTCAGACTGAATATTGCCTTGTGCATGTTACTGTACTGCTTTGACTGAAGGAGTTAGGCCCTGCCATAATGTCACGTTAAATTGATCACTGTAATCCTGAATGTTTGGTTTTCATTCTCATACTTCTGCTGATTAAATTGGTCACTGTGTTGTCATATCGTGCTGCAGGTGTCGTTAAATAAAGTAGCTCGTTAGTTAGACAAGTTCTGCCGTATTAAATCTTCACTACTTCTAAGGTGAGGTAAGGGTTTGATTTATAACTCTGACCTTTGAGAGTATTTGGCTGTGATTTCTTGCTGAGGATGCATGATGATTTAATGTGCGGTTAACGGCGAGAGTTGCTGTTTCATCAAAAGTAACTCATTGAATGCACCTTCTAGATCAGCGTTTCCCACTCGGGCAAGACAGGGCCCACAGCTGAGGAAATTACAAAACTGCATCAAGAGCCCCCTATGCAGGCACCCTGCAGCACCCCACAGAGCATCACATCACAAACTCCTAGTGTAGACAGTCCGCACCACCCCATACCTCCAACAGGCAAACCATTGAAGATCTCAACAGAGGCAGGACATCCATCCGTTCAGGATAAAATGCTTTAGAAATAAAAAAAAAAGGAAAACTACACCAAATGATGTTGTTTCTACAGTGTTTTCTTTTATGGAATTGTCGAAATTAAGAGATCTGAAGCCCATTGGACTTGTTCTTATCGATCGTGCTGATTGTCGCTGAATCCAGGCTGTAGGGGGTGGTGGGTTTGTCGGCCTTTTAAATTGATCTTGACGGTTCGAATCATCCCACTCCCTGGTTCTGGGGCTTGGAATTATTTAGGGGATGTGATAGATGCAGGCAGACAACTGTTTGGTGCAAGAACAAATATTTTATTTAGAAATCGCACACCACACGAATTAACCAAACAAAAACGTATACACAACGGGTACAGAGGTTATGAAGTGAGAGAAAAAACCCCAAAATAAAACCACCTCCCACCACTACACTAACCAAGTTAGGCTCTGAAATTACAGGGACTATGCTCACCAAAGGATTTCTCCACAGTTTAGACCAGTTGCTCACTGCTTTCTCTCTCCTCAATCTTGTGGACTCCTTGGCTGGTTGCGGTGTCTTCGGTATTAGCACTGGTCGACGTTTTGATGGTAAACAAGTTTTCCTAGAGTCAGCGCTGGATGATGGTTGATCTTTCAGTGACTCCGAGGCTTCTTGTTAGGTTTTCTTGTTGCGTTGCTGTAACCTCGTGTGGCGAGTTAGATGTTTCAAAGCCAGAGTCAAAGAGCCCAGAGTCCAAGTGCTTTTCCAGCGTGTTCTCGGGTACGTTTCTTCTGCTCCGGTGTGCTGCTGCTGCTGCCCGCCAGCACTCTCTCTCTTCAGCCCACTTGTTGAGGTCTTTAGCTACTAGCAAGCCCCCAGTTATACCTGAGAGGCTGCTTAAACTTTTGCGCCAAAACTTGGGTGCACAATTGATTTTAGATGACTCCCTTTTGTGCGATTTTGGCAGGCTGATCAACTCTGATGTGATCCCTTTGTGGGGTTTTTGAATGGTGCTGTTAGAATGTAATCAGGCCTTGATACTGTCCATTGTGTGTTTTGCCAGGGTTTTTCTGTATAGCCGTTTTAAGAACTATTAAAATATGTATGTATCTGGGTCCCTGGTAAGCGGGCTTTTGTTAGACTGCTAATGTCTCCCTGGGGGCCTGCCTCCCAGGTGGGTTAGCAGCCCTATAAGGATCCCATTTTCCTGTGCAGACCCAGCATACAATTTAAAATGTCCAAACTCAATCCAATAGGCCCTAGTTTAGTCCAAATAGTGAGATATTTCTGTCCACATTTCTCCTCCAAAAGATCCAACACAGTCCCTTTTTAAATTCCAGACACATGTCCATTGAGTAGGGGGTCCCGGAATTTTGTGAATCCTACAAGGCTGCACTGTTGAAGATGCTGTTTGTCATGTTCTCTAAATGCCTTACCAAGTGTAGAAACTGGTGATCCCCAGCCACAATCTTGTGGGTTTGGGGAAAATATATTGGGGCGGATATCCCTGGCTTTCCTCTGTCCCAGCGTTGAGCTGAGCCTGATTTCGGTGACCCAGGCGTTTAACGTGGCTCGGTCGCACTCGTGGCCCAGGGCCACCCTTGTTAGGGACAGAAACCGGGTGAAAACAGGAGCGTGTCTGTGGGCCTGGCTGTCAGTCAGAAGGCCCCAAGACCCGAGAATTTGGTAGGAGCTGATAATAAAAGAGTGCCACTTGCCTTGGGGCTCCTCTTTATCTTTGTGCCAGGCTCTGTCAAACCCTCTGGTCTGTGCACGGTCCTGGCGAAATCCCCACTGTCAGCTCCCTGGGTTCCCCAGTGTCTGAACCACTTATGGTCATAACTTGAGGACATTGAGGTGGAAGGTAAGGAACAGCTCCTCCCTTCTCCTCAGTTTACCAACACTAGGTCTTCACTTTCCTTCAGCATGTTGGTTGAGGGATGAATGTTGGCCAGGACACTGGGACAACTCTCTGTTCTTCAAATAATGCTGTGATATCCGAGTGGTAAGGTCAGAAACTGAGAGAAGCGAGATATTAGGAACAAAACCCAACTGTTTATTTACACGGTGTAGCAGAGAGACATAGCTCTTACAAGCTGGAAGCCAGGCACATAATTCTTACTGCACGAGCCAAGATGGAGGATGAACCTCTGAGTCATACCCATAATGCAATGCCACATTACTGTATAAACTGGTGTACCAGGACATTGAATACATGACCCATTACCTTAAATACTGGTGAATGTGAACCCTTAATATTTGGCTCCATCTGGTGGATAACTTAAACATTACATCCCAGATTACTATATCCCTCCCCTCTTAAGTTGAACATTAATTTCTTAACAACATTCTTAAAAAGTCCCATAAGGAAACTCCTTTAACGATAGTCCATACTGAACGAAGCTAGCAGGTCGTTATCAATCTCTCTGGCGGCTTGTGAGTCCTTGGTGAACGTCTTACAGTCAAGTCCCTGCTTGGTTGTGGTAGAGCCACCTGCTGCTCCTGAGCAGTACTCAGAGTATCTGACTCTGCTACGATGGTTTCCTATTGACGAAGGGGTCCAGGTGGAACTGGCTCTGTTCGTGGTGGTGGTACCACCGATGCATTTGGATAACTGGGGGCCAACTTGTCCTCTGACATCTCCTCTGGAACCTCCATTTCAATTTCCCCTGGTCTGGTCAGTATCTGATCTACATGTCTGCGTACTACCTGACCAGTTCCCACCATGACCGTATATGATACTGGACCGGTCATTGAGTCTATGACGCCAGGAATCCATTTTGGACCATAACTGAAATTCCTGGTAAGGACCGCATCTCCTTCTCCAAAACTGCGGCTCCTTGTCCTTCTGTCACGGTTCTTCTTTTGTTTGATTTGTTGGTTTTCCACCTTCCTTTTTAGGTCTGGGTGAACCAGGTCAAGAGCGGAGCGTAGTCGACGTCCTAACAACAGCTCAGCTGGAGAGAGTCCTGTGGTAGATTGAGGTGTTATTCTGTAGCTGAACAGAACTTGTGACACCTTGGCTGCCAAACTCCCTTCCGCACTTTTTTTCATCATCTCCTTAAATGTTTGTACGGCTCTCTCCGCAAGTCCATTTGAAGACGGATGATATGGAGCTGAGGTCACATGCACTATGCCATTATTTCTCATGAACTCTTTTGTTTCAGTACTCACAAAACACGTGGCATTGTCACTTACTACGATCTCCGGTAGCCCTTGATTACTAAAACTCTGACGCAGGCAGTCTATAGTAACAGTAGATGAAGCAGAATTTACAGGATAAACATCCATCCATTTGGAATGGGCATTAATGATTATGAGGAACATCTTTCCCATGAATGGACCCGCATAACCTACATGTAATCTTCTCCATGGTTTATCCGGCCACTCCCAGGGGTGGAGAGGAGCCGCTGCTGGTGCCTTCCTGTGTACTTGACAAGTGCTGCATGTCTTGACTAGATTTTCTATCTCCTCATCTAGCTTTGGCCACCACAAGTAACTCCTTGCCAAGGCTTTCAAACGCGCAAATCCAGGATGACACTGATGTAGTTGCCCTAGGATAGACTGTCGTGCTGGCTGTGGAATAATCACTCGTGCTCCCCACAACACGCAACCATCCTGCACACCCAGCTCTGTCTTCCTGACACTGCAAGGTATGAAATCAGTCCCTTCCGGATGCTGTGGCCAACCCCTCATCACATATTCTCGGACTCTAGACAGTACTGGATCTTTACCGGTCCATGTCCTTACTTGTTCTGCGGTCACAATTGCCGTGTCCGTGTCCTCCAACATCAAAACTCTGTCCTCTGGAGCTGCACGTATAGGTGTACCTGGCAGTGGAAGATGGCTCAAGGCATCTGCGTTCCCATGGTACTTGCCCACCTTATAAACAATGATATAATAATAATAATTCAATTTTATTGTCATTGCACAAGTACATGAACAACAAAATGTGATCTTGCAAGCTCCCATGACTGGGAGAAGCAAAGTCGCTGCGTCGGTGCGCACCGCCATTCCATTTCCACCATTCCTCCTGTCCGACAATTTTCAGCCCACCGCCCAGGCCTGCTCACCAGCCGCTCCTTCCGTGACCTTCTCACCAACCGCCCCTCCTCGGGGCTCTTTCCGTGACCTTCTGCACCTGGTCTTCCCTGATGGTCACCCCTCCAGGTACTAACCAGGCCTGGCTCTGCTTAGCTTCCAAGCCTTGGCCAGTGACCCTGTCCCTAGTCCCAGGAACTCATATGCCCTCAATGTCACTGCCCACCTCTGGATCCGGGGTGACACCATCTGTGGTACTGCTTTCATTTCATTAAAAAGAGGTTTATGATCGGTGCATATGGTGAATTTCCTGCCATATATGTACTTGTAAAACCTCTGTAACCCAAACATTACTGCTAACCCCTCTTTATCTAACTGGGAATAGTTTTTTTCCGCTGGTGTCAGAGTTCGAGACACAAACCCTATTGGTCTTTCTGTTCCATCTTCCAAGCTGTGTGAAAGAACTACCCCCACCCTGTAAGGTGAAGCATCACAAGAGAGAATGATGTCTTTCTCTGCATTGTAGTGAACCAGCACATCTGAGGACAGCATCAGTTTCTTGGACTGTTCAAATGAAACCCTCTGTTCCTCTTCCCACTGCCACTGTGTCTCCTTGCGCAGAAGTTTGTGAAGAGGTGCTAACACTGTTGCCAAGTTTGGTAAAAATCTGTTATAATAGTTTAGCAGTCCCAGGTAAGCTTTTAACTCAGTCACATTGGTAGGAGCTGGGGCCTCCTGCAGTGCTTGTACTTTCTCCTTGATTGGATGGAGCCCGGTGGCGTCCACTCTGTGTCCCAGGAACACGGCCTCATTCCCCAGGAAAGTGCACTTACTCCTCTTGAGCCGTAACCCAGCCTTATCCAATCTTTGTAGTACCTCTCTCAGAGTGCTCAGATGCTCCTGGTCGGTTCTTCCCGTCACCAGAATGTCATCCAGATAGATTGAAACATGTGGGATCCCTTGCAGTACACCCTCGATAGTCCTCTGGAAAATAGCTGGACTAGATGAGACACCGAATGGCAAGCGGTTATAGGTAAACAAACCCTTGTGTGTATTTATGGTTACATACTTCTTGGATTCCTCATCTAGTGTAATCTGCAAGTATGCATGACTCATATCCAGCTTCATGAATTTCTTCCCTCCAGCCAGGTTCGCAAAGAGATCCTCTGTTTTGGGAATAGGATACTGTTCTAGTTTAGACACCCTATTTCCTGTCAATTTATAATCTCCACAGAGTCTTACCGAATTGTCCGGTTTTAAAACAGGTACAATGGGAGCTGCCCATTCTGAACATTTCACGGGTTCCAGTATGTTCTCTCTCAAAAGACGATCAAGCTCAACCTCTACCTTCGGTTTCATGGCATACGGCACAGGTCGTTGTTTAAAAAACCTTGGCAGTGCCTCCTTGTCGACATAAATCTTAGCTGGGGGGCCATTAAATGTGCCAAGTTCTTCCTTGAACACGTTCTCATGTTCAATCAACACTTCTTGCAAAGACAATTGTTTGCCTCCCTCCATTTGATTTATTGCTCCCCAACCTAATTTAAGTTCTTGTATCCAGCCCCAACCTAACAGGTTTGGTCCGGAACCCGATACTACAACTACAGGTAGCTATACCACAGTGTCCCTGTGTTGCACAGTTACAGTAGCTGTACCCAATGTCGCCACTCGTTCACCGGTATAGGTTTTAAGCTGCATAGAGCAAGACTTTAACTCTGGAACTTTTGCACGGTTCCACAATTTTGAGTACTCCTCCCTGTTCATTATGGTCACACCGCATCCTGTATCCGCTTCAAAGTTGACCTTAGAGTCATTTACTCTCAGTTGCAAAGTGATAGGATCCACTTTTGGAATGTTCTCTAGCATACTATGCATTATGAACATGTCGTCTTCTTTCTCAGCTTCTCCGCTGATGTGATGTGCTCCCTGTTTTTTCACTTCTCTTCCTAGGTTTTGCTTTCCTCCCCCTTTTGGTTTGGATTCCTCCACAGTTGCTTTTGCCCTGCATGTACGTTTTATATGTCCTTTTTTCCCACACTTGTGGCACTTTTCCTCCAGAAACCTGCCTTCCCTCACCAGGCGATCACCATTGCATCTATAACATGCCTTTACATGCTCACGTTGTGGTTTCTGACGCATGTTTAACTTGTGCACAATAACCTGACCTGCAACTTGCTTTGTAGTAGCCCAGTCTGAACCTTGTATTTCTTTTACATCTCAGTTCGCTGTCTCTATGGCTTGAGCAAGTTCCAACGCTTTTTCATACGTAAGCCCAGTCTCGGACAATAATCTCCGCTGCATTCGATCATCCATTATCCTGCAAACTAGCCTATCTCTCAGCATGTCTTTCAGGTTGTTGCCGTAATTGCAATCATGTGCCAATTTTCTCAACACCGCTACATAATCCAATACAGTCTCTCCCGGTTTTCTGTTCCGTGAATTAAATTTGAAACGCTGTACAATCTCACTCGGTCTGGGATTGAAATGGTCCTTCAGCAAGGCCACTAAGTTAGCAAATGATCTGTCTCCAGGCTTTTCAGGACTGCATAAGTTTCTCATTAAATTATACGTCTGACTTCCCACAGAAGTGAGCAAAATAGCTCTCCTTTTTCCGACATCATTTATATCATTTGCTTCAAAGAAATGCATCAACACCTCGCAGTATTCATCCCGGGTCTGCGTCTGAACATCAAAAGCAGAGATCTTTCCTACCGTAGCAGCCATGATCCGTTATTCAGTGTTCCTTTTCTTTTTTTTCTTCTTCAAGATGTGATCTGTTTATCCTCGTCACCAATATGTGATATCCGAGTGGTAAGGTCAGAAACTGAGAGAAGCGAGATATTAGGAACAAAACCCAACTGTTTATTTACACGGTGTAGCAGAGAGACATAGCTCTTACAAGCTGGAAGCCAGGCACATAATTCTTACTGCACGAGCCAAGATGGAGGATGAACCTCTGAGTCATACCCATAATGCAATGCCACATTACCATATAAACTGGTGTACCAGGACATTGAATACATGACCCATTACCTTAAATACTGGTGAATGCGAACCCTTAATATTTGGCTCCATCTGGTGGATAACTTAAACATTACATCCCAGATTACTATAAATGCATGGGATCTTTAATATCCACCTGAGCAGGCAGATGGAGCCTCAGTTTAATGTCTCATCTGATCGTACCCTATGAAAGACAGTAGGGCTGAAAATTCAGTAGGCTTAGCGCCCCATTTGGGGCGCTGGAGGGCCTAGCGCCGCAGTTATGGCCTGTTTGAAAATTCAGTGGGGCCCTTCCGTCGGCGTTACACCGGTTGCGCTGCGCCGGCACCGATGACGTCATCGGTGTGCGCAGCGTCCCGGTTGCCGTGGTGACGGGCCCCAGCACCGAAATTGAGTTGCGGCCGCCTCGCCCGTGGCAGCCGCAACTAAGATTTTTTCAACCGAGTCTTCCCCGAGTTAGCGCCGGCGCATTAAGGTCGCGCGGCGGCCAGCCGCTTTCCCGCCGGCCGCCTGCCCGCACCTCCCTCCCCGGACTCCTCCACCCCCCCCCGCGGAACAGATGCGTCTGGCCTGCAAGCCCGGCATTTGTCCGAGGTGCTGGGCTCATTTTTTTCAATATTTGAACGGACAGCGGGCGGGTGCAGGCAGCTCCTCCTTAACTGAAGGAGGAGGCCTGCACTTCCCCAGCCTGCCGCACCGCATCGGGTCCCGCAACGCCGGATTAGCGCCGCAATGCAGCAGTCAGTGCCCATTGGGAGGCGCTCACGCCCGCCAGTAGCGCCGGCAGCCGTCTGGGCGCGGCGCTACTGAATTTTTGGCGCGCGCAGGGGGACTTAGCGCCGGCGCTAAATTTCCGGCGCTAAAGCCCTGGCGCGGCGCCAACTCAATTTCTAGGCCAGTAGAGTCCTCAGGCTTATGCAAAAGGCAACAACAGATCTCTATGAAATGTTGGGTATAGCTTTGGTGGGATCCTCAGTGACTACAATTGCACTAACCATGGCTGTTAAAGTCATTCATTTTTTTTTTGCTACAGGATCATTCCAGGCCCTAGGTGAGATTACAGTGGCACTCGTCAGAAGCCTGTGCCAACTGTACCCCAACAAACTACAGTATTCTGAAAGGCTGGTGTATGCATTCATTTCTATGAAACAGTTTGTCAATCAGCAACATTCCTCTGCTCTTGGCGGCTTTCCCAGAGTGCACACAATGGTTAACTACACGCACCTAGGTGGCACAAGTTAATCGGATGACATGCCTCACTGTAAGGACTTCTGCTCCTTCAATATGCAAGTGGTTTACAACGTGCAGAAAATGATCCTCTTGACAGCTGCTGAATATTCGAGTCCACGAGTGACTCCGTCATCCTTAGCCAGTCTTGCATTTGAACTGGAAGCTGCAAGGCTAGTTGGCTTGAAACCACAACTCGTGACCCACTTTATGGCACTTCCAAATGCCAGCCAAGCATAGGTCCAACCCAGCAAACACAGTGGTACGGTTCATTATAGAGTAAAGGTTTGTTTTTGCTCAAACAGTGTTACGTGTACTTTAATCATTCTAGGGGTGCCACCCAATGTGTGTAGGATTCTTGTGGTGTGGTACATGACGTGCAACCTTGGCCTGAGCAAGGCACAGATCTGGATCTTGGTTGTGGATGAGGAGGGAATCCAACAATCCAGCCTGGTGATGGTGAATTGACATTGGCAAAAAAGAGACTTATGACCAACCTCATAAACACTTCAGTTGAAAGAATCTCTCTTGCCAGTGCAACATTGCACAACCACATTTACTGGCCCTTGCCATGCAGATATTAGATCAATAGATGGAGAGATTAAATAAGCTGGAATTATTCTCCTTAGAGCATAGAAGGTTAAGGGGAGATTTAATAGAGGTAGTCAAAATCATGAAGGGTTTGGTAAAGTAAATAAGGAGAAACTGTTTCCACTGGCAGTAGGGTTTGTAACCAGAGGACACAGATTTAAGGTAATTAGCAAAAGAGCCAGAGGTGAGATAAGGAGAATTTTTTTTACACAGCGAGTTGTCATGATCTGGAATGCACTGGCTGATGGGGTGGTGGAAGCAGATTCAATAATAACTTTCAAAGGAATTCAATAATACTTGAAGGGAAGAAAATTGCAGGGCTATGGGGAAAGAACACAGGAGTGGGACGAATTGGACAGCTCGCTCAAACAGCTGGCACACGCACGATGGGCTGAATGGCTTCCTTCTGTGCTGTATGATTCGAAGTTGGTAGTAGTATTGTTTTAGCCACATGGCTGTTGGTCCATAATATGCGATATGGAAAGAAGCGTTTGTAAATTGGTTGATAGAAATCTGGTGAAATTTTAAGCAGTGATCATACTTATGTCCTGTTGACGATTTTCCAAGTTCTGGCCAATAATGGAGGGTGAATTTCCACAGAGCCTCGACCACTGCGTCGCTAAATTTTGGCAGACATTTGCCGGAAAGCCCCGTTTAGGTAAGGTATGTAGTTACAGGGATGCTGTGGGAGAAGCCAACGGGGTTTTTTAAATTTGTTCCTGTGATGTGGGCATCACTGGCAAGGCCAGCATTTATTGCCCATCCCTAGTTGCCCTCAAGAAGGTGGTGGTGAGCCGCCTTCTTGAACTGCTGCAGTCCGAGTGGTGAAGGTACTCCCACACTGCTGTTAGGGAGGGAGTTCCAGGATTTTGACCCAGCGACAATGAAGGATCGGCGATATATTTCCAAGTCAGGATGGTGAGTGACTTGGAGGGGAACTTGGAGGTGGTGGTGTTCCCATGCGCCTGCTGCCCTTGTCCTTCTAGGTGCTGAAGGTTGCGGGTTTGGGAGGTGCTGCTGAAGAGGCCTTGGCGAGTTGCTGCAGTGCATCTTGTAGATGGTACACACTGCAGCCATGGTACGTCGGTGGTGGAGGGAGTGAATGTTTAAGGTGGTAGATGGGGTGCCAATCAAGCAGGCTGCTTTGTCCTGGATGGTGTTGAGCTTCTTGAGTGCTGTTGTTGATACTTCTTTAAATAGGCAGTTCAGTCTCCGATGACACACAGGGAATTCGTTGTGGTTTTCCCATCAGCCCAACCCAGCCAGGAGAGGAGCCGGGGCCAGAAGAGGCCCAAAAAAGGGTAAGGGGGTCTTCTTTTTTTACTTTCTATGTGGGGTCAGGAGGAGTAGGAGTACCCCTCTGAGCCCCACAAGAGAAGATTAAGGCCTCCCCTGCCCCGGGTTTCCCCTCCCTCCCTCAAAGGCAAGGCTTTCCCAAACCATCTCCCAACCACTTAACTGAGTGCCCGGGGACCGTTCCTTCAGGGCCTCCTGCCGCCTGACATCCCGCTCGCTGGCCAGCTGCCACTTCCTGTCAGTGTTTGGCCGGGAGACTGACGGGGTCTATGCAGATGGTTTGCCGTCCACCTCCCTCACCCCCATGCACCCCTGGAGTTAAAATCAGGGCTTATCGCTCAACTTCAAGTTTGCAGACGACACAAAGCTGGGTGGGCGTGTGTGCTGTGAGGAGGATGCAGAGAAACTCCAGTATGATTTGGACAGGTTGAGTGATTGGGCAGATGCATGGCAGATGCAATATAACGTGGATAAATGCAAGGTTATCCACTTTGGTGGCAAAAACAGGAAGGCAGATTATTATCTGAATGGCAGTAGATTGGGAGAAGGGGAAGTGCAACGAGACCTGGGTGTCCTTGTGCACCAGTCACTGAAGGTAAGCATGCAGGTGCAGCAGGCGGTTAAGAAGGCAAATGGTACGTTGGCCTTCGTAGCGAGAGGATTCAAGTACAGGAGCAAGGATGTTGTACAGGGCCTTGGTGAGACCACACCTTGAGTATTTTATGCAGTTTTGGTCGCCTTACCTGAGGAAGGATGTTCTTGCCATGGAGGGAGTGCAGCAAAGATTCACCAGACTGATACCTGGGATGGCAGGAATGACATATGAGGAGCGATTGGGTTGATTGGGCTTATATTCACTGGAGTTTAGAAGAATGAGAGGGGATCTCATTGAAACTTATAAAATTCTAACAGGACTAGACAGACTAGATGCAGGAAGAATGTTCCTGATGGCGGGGGAGTCCAGAACCAGGGGTCACAGTCTAAGGATAAGGGGTAAGCCATTTAGGACAGAGATGAGGAGGAATTTCTTCACCCAGAGAGTGGTGAACCTGTGGAATTCTCTACCACAGAAGGCAGTTGAGGCCAATTCATTAAATATATTCAAGAAGGAGTTAGGTATATTTCTTAAGGCTAAAGGGATCACGGGACATGGGGAGAAGGCAGGGACAGGGTACTGAATTTGGATGATCAGCCGTGATCTCATTGAATGGCGGAGCAGGCTCGAGGGGCCGAATGGCCTACTCCTGCTCCTATCTTCTATGTTTCTATGTTCGTTGTAGCTTGTCAACCAGTAGCACATTGGTTAATGAGAATGGTCAGCTGGAGAGCTTCGTTCGTGTAAACTTTGGTCTCCTTTCTAATCTCTGACTCTGTACATCTGAAGAAACAGCTATCCAGTCTTTAATGATGGCAGCAGAGCGTAAAGATAATATATTACGTCTCTTGCCTTTATATAGGTAACATATTAGACTTAGGCCGGACTGCACTGCAAGGCACTCGGGACCTTCAAACCAGTTTAAATATTAAAGGCCGAGCTTTTCAGAGCTTTGCTGTCACACACAGTGCCAGGCGACTGAGCTTCGGAAGCAGAACACAGCATGCTGAAGGAGCTGGTACGATCTAATTACGATGTGACTGCAATGTGATTATATTTAACATGCTGTGCGCGCAGTACAGGGGAAAGCTCAGCTCTTATACAGCTCACAGCCATTGGACAGTCTCAACATTTTCAAAGCTAAGGCGGAAAAGCTAATTATACGTCATTACTGCAAACTAGTGGGGAATCTGAAGAGCAGTTCCTGTTTCTGGGGATCCGTTTCAGCAAGGTTTGATATCTTTACTGATTGCAAGGGAACGGCTAAATTTGGTGTGTTGGTGAAGTTTGATTTCTTTACTGATTGGTTGTAATTATAAAGTGAAGGATGCTGAGAAACTCCAGTATGATTTGGACAGGTTGGGTTATTGGGCAGATGCATGGCAGATGCAGTATAATGTGGAGAAATGCAAGGTTATCCACTTTGGGGGCAAAAACAGGAAGGCAGATTATTATCTGAATGGCAATAGATTGGGAGAAGGGGAAGTGCAACGAGACCTGGGTGTCCTTGTGCACCAGTCGCTGAAGGTAAGCATGCAGGTGCAGCAGGCGGTTAAGAAGGCAAATGGTATGTTGGCCTTCGTAGTGAGAGGGTTCGAGTACAGGAACAAGGATGTCTTGCTGCAGTTGTACAGGGCCTTGGTGAGACCACATCTTGAGTATTGTGTGCAGTTTTGGTCTCCTTATCTGAGGAAGGATGTTCTTGCCATGGAGGGAGTGCAGCGAAGATTCACCAGATGGCAGGAATGACATATGAGGAGAGATTGGGTCGATTGGGCTTGTACTCACTGGAGTTTAGAAGAATGAGAGGGGATCTCATTGAAACTTATAAAATTCTAACAGGACTAGACAGACTAAATGCAGGAAGGATCTTCCCGATGGCCGGGGAGTCCAGAACCAGGGGTCACAGTCTAAGGATAAGGGGTAAGCCATTTAGGATAGAGATGAGGAGGAATTTCTTCACCCAGAGAGTGGTGAACCTGTGGAATTCTCTACCACAGAAGGCAGTTGAGGCCAATTCATTAAATATATTCAAGAAGGAGTTAGATATATTTCTGAAGGCTAAAGGGATCAAGGGATATGGGGAGAAGGCAGGGACAGGGAACTGAGTTTGGATGATCAGCCATGATCTCATTGAATGGCGGAGCAGGCTCGAGGGGCCAAATGGCCTACTCCTGCTCCTATCTTCTATGTTTCTATGTAGAATGAGGACTTTCTAATCACACAGACTGATGTATTAGAGATCTACTCTACAAAGTAGAAACGATCACTCGGGTGTCACAGGAATGCTTAAAGTAGATGTGTCAAATTCCTCGCCATGCTGTTTTACAATAAACAAGGTAACGCCTGCCTTAAAATCGTGCAGTGAGGCAGTTTGCAGGAGCACGTTCAACGTTCATTCTGGAACAGGAAACATAGGAAGCGAATATCCTCGGAGCTTCTCCCGCTTCCGCTGCCTTAACTTTGGCTCAAGTGCGGCTGAAACCCTGTTTACGCGTGTGAAGGGGGTTCCGCCACAACTCCGGGGAAGTTACGACAGCGAGGAAATTACCAGCCATAATTTCTATCGTAATATTTTTGCAACAGTACAACTATTGAATTCCCTGGTCTCACTCGGGTGTTACTGTTGGTCTCAGGGCAGTGGTAGGGGTGTTACTGTTCTCGGGGCAGTGGTAGGGGTGTTACTGTTCTCGGGGCAGTGGTAGGGGTGTTACTGTTCTGCGGCAGTGGTAGGGGTGTAACTGTTCTCGGGGCAGTGGTAGGGGTGTAACTGTTCTCGGGGCAGTGGTAGTGGTGTTACTGTTCTCAGGGCAGTGGTAGGGGTGTTACTGTTCTCGGGGCAGTGGTAGGGTTGTAACTGTTCTCGGGGCAGTGGTAGGGGTGTTACTGTTCTCGGGGAAGTGGTAGGGGTGTAACTGTTCTCGGGGCAGTGGTAGGGGTGTTACTGTTCTCGGGGCAGTGGTAGGGGTGTAACTGTTCTCGGGGCAGTGGTAGGGGTGTTACTGTTCTCGGGGCAGTGGTAGGGGTGTTACTGTTCTTGGGGCAGTGGTAGGGGTATTACTGTTCTCGGGGCAGTGGCAGGGGTGTTACTGTTCTCGGGGCAGTGGTAGGGGTGTTACTGTTCTCGGGGCAGTGGCAGGGGTGTTACTGTTCTCGGGGCAGTGGTAGGGGTATTACTGTTCTCGGGGCAGTGGCAGGGGTGTTACTGTTCTCGGGGCAGTGGTAGGGGTGTTACTGTTCTTGGGGCAGTGGTAGGGCTGTTACTGTTCTTGGGGCAGTGGTAGGGGTATTACTGTCTTGGGTCAGTGGTAGGGGTGTAACTGTTCTCGGGGCAGTGGTAGGGGTGTTACTGTTCTTGGGGCAGTGGTAGGGGTGTTACTGTTCTCGGGGCAGTGGTAGGGGTGTTTCTGTTCTTGGGTCAGTGGTAGGGGTGTAACTGTTCTCGGGGCAGTGGTAGGGGTGTAACTGTTCTCGGGGCAGTGGTAGGGGTGTAACTGTTCTCGGGCAGTGGTAGGGGTGTTACTGTTCTCGGGCAGTGGTAGTGGTGTTACTATTCTCTGGGTTGTGGTAGGGGTGTTACTGATCTCGGGGTAGTGGTAGGGGTGTTACTGTTCTCGGGGCAGTGGTAGGGATGTTACTGTTCTCGGGGCAGTGGTAGGGATGTTACTGTTCTCGGGGCAGTGGTAGGGATGTTACTGTTCTCGGGGCAGTGGTAGGGGTGTTACTGTTCTCGGGGCAGTGGTAGGGTTTTTTCTGTTCTCGGGCAGTGGTAGGTGTGTTACTGTTCTCAGGCAGTGGTAGTGGTGTTACTGTTCTTGGGGCAGTGGTAGGGGTGTTACTGTTTCGGGACAGTGGTAGGGGTGTTACTGTTCTCAGGGCAGTGGTAGGGCTGTTACTGTTCTCGGGGCAGTCGTAGGGGTGCTACTGTCCTCGGGGCAGTGGTAGGGGTGTTAGTGTTCTCGGGCAGTGGTAGGGGTGTTACTGTTCTCGGGGCAGTGGTAGGGGTGTTACTGTTGTCAGGGTAGTGGTAGGGGTGTTACTGTTCTCGGGGCAGTGGTAGGGGTGTTACTGTTCTCAGGCAGTGGTAGGGGTGTTACTGTTCTCGGGGCAGTAGTAGGGGTGTTACTGTTCTCCGGCAGTGGCAGGGGTGTTACTGTTCTCGGGGCAGTGGTAGGGGTGTTACTGTCCTCGGGCAGTGGTAGGTGTGTTACTGTTCTCGCGGCAGTGGTAGGGGTGTTACAGTTCTCGGGCAGTGGTAGGGGTGTTACTGTTCTCGGGGCAGTGGTAGGGGTGTTACTGTTCTCAGGGCAGTGGTAGGGGTGTTACTGTTCTCGGGCAGTGGTTGGGGTGTTACTGTTCTCGGAGCAGTGGTAGGGGTGTTACTGTTCTCGGGGCAGTGGTAGGGGTGTTACTGTTCTCGGGCCAATGGTAGGGGTGTTACTGTTCTCAGGGCAGTGGTAGGGCTGTTACTGTTCTCGGGGCAGTCGTAGGGGTGCTACTGTCCTCGGGGCAGTGGTAGGGGTGTTAGTGTTCTCGGGCAGTGGTAGGGGTGTTACTGTTCTCGGGGCAGTGGTAGGGGTGTTACTGTTCTCGGGGCAGTAGTAGGGGTGTTACTGTTCTCGGGGCAGTGGTAGGGGTGTTACTGTTTCGGGGCAGTGGTAGGGGTGTTACTGTCCTCGGGCAGTGGTAGGGGTGTTACTGTTCTCGAGGCAGTGGTAGGGGTGTTACTGTTCTCGGGCAGTGGTAGGGGTGTTACTGTTCTCGGCGCAGTTGTAGGGGTGTTACTGTCCTCGGGCAGTGGTAGGGGTGTTACTGTCCTCGGGCAGTGGTAGGGGTGTTACTGTTCTCGGGCAGTGGTAGGGGTGTTACTGTTTCGGGGCAGTGGTAGGGGTGTTACTGTCCTCGGGCAGTGGTAGGGGTGTTACTGTTCTCGAGGCAGTGGTAGGGGTGTTACTGTTCTCGAGGCAGTGGTAGGGGTGTTACTGTTCTCGGGGCACTGGTAGGGGTGTTACTGTTCTCGGGGCAGTGGTAGGGGTGTTACTGTTCTCGGGCAGTGGTATGGGTGTTACTGTTCTCAGGGCAGTGGTAAGGGTGTTACTGTTCTCAGGGCGGTGGTAGGGGTGTTACTGTCCTCGAGGCAGTGGTAGGGGTGTTACTGTTCTCGGGCAGTTGTATGGGTGTTACTGTTCTCAGGGCAGTGGTACGGGTGTTACTGTTCTCAGGGCGGTGGTAGGGGTGTTACTGTTCTCGGGGCAGTGGGAGGGGTGTTACTGTTCTCAGGGCAGTGGTAGGGGTGTTACTGTCCTCGTGGCAGTGGTAGGGGTGTTAGTGTTCTCGGGCAGTGGTAGGGGTGTTACTGTTCTCGGGGCAGTGGGAGGGGTGTTACTGTTCTCAGGGCAGTGGTAGGGTTATTTCTGTTCTCGGGGCAGTGGTAGGGGTGTTACTGTTCTCAGGCAGTGGTAGGGGTGTTACTGTTCTCGGGGCAGTGGTAGGGGTGTTACTGTTCTCAGGCAGTGGTAGGGGTGTTACTGTTCTCGGGGCAGTGGTAGGGGTGTTACTGTTCTCGGGGCAGTGGTAGGGGTGTTACTGTTCTCAGGCAGTGGTAGGGGTGTTGCTGTTCTCGGGGCAGTGGTAGGGGTGTTACTGTTTCGGGGCAGTGGCAGGGGTGTTACTGTCCTCGGGGCAGTGGTAGGGGTGTTACTGTTTCGGGGCAGTGGCAGGGGTGTTACTGTTCTCGGGGCAGTGGTACGGGTGTTACTGTTCTCGAGGCAGTGGTAGGGGTGTTACTGTTCTCGGGCAGTGGTAGGGGTGTTACTGTTCTCGGGGCAGTGGTACGAGTGTTACTGTTCTCGAGGCAGTGGTAGGGGTGTTACTGTTCTCGGGCAGTGGTAGGGGTGTTACTGTTCTCGGGGCAGTGGTACGGGTGTTACTGTTCTCGAGGCAGTGGTACGGGTGTTACTGTTCTCGAGGCAGTGGTACGGGTGTTACTGTTCTCGGGGCAGTGGTAGGGGTGTTACTGTTCTGGGGCAGTGGTAGGGATGTTACTGTTCTCAAGGCAGTGGTAGGGGTGTTACTGTTCTCAGGGCAGTGGTAGGGGTGTTACTATTCTCTGGGTTGTGGTAGGGGTGTTACTGCTCTCGGGCAGTGGTGGGGGTGTTACTGTTCTCGGGGCAGTGGTAGGGGTGTTACTGATCTCGGGGTAGTGGTAGGGGTGTTACTGTTCTCGGGGCAGTGGTAGGGGTGTTACTGTTCTTGGGGCAGTGGTAGGGGTGCGTCTGTTCTTGGGGCAGTGGTAGGGTTGTTACTGTTCTCTGGGCAGTGGTAGGGGTGTTACTGTTCTCCGGGCAGTGGTAGGGGTGTTACTGTTCTCGGGGCATTGGTAGGGGTGTTACTGTTCTCGGGGCAGTGGTAGAGGTGTTACTGTTCTGGGGCAGTGGTAGGGGTGTTACTGTTCTCGGGGCAGTGGTAGGGGTGTTATTGTTTCGGGACAGTGGTAGGGGTGTTACTGTTCTCAGGGCAGTGGTAGGGGTGCGTCTGTTCTTGGGGCAGTGGTAGGGTTGTTACTGTTCTCTGGGCAGTGGTAGGGGTGTTACTGTTCTCCGGGCAGTGGTAGGGGTGTTACTGTTCTCGGGGCATTGGTAGGGGTGTTACTGTTCTCGGGGCAGTGGTAGGGTGTTACTGTTCTCGGGGCAGTGGTAGGGGTGTTACTGTTCTCTGGGCAGTGGTAGGGGTGTTACTGTTCTCCGGGCAGTGGTAGGGGTGTTACTGTTCTCGGGGCAGTGGTAGGGGTGTTACTGTTCTCGGGGCAATGGTAGGGGTGTTACTGTTCTGGGGCAGTGGTAGGGGTGTTACTGTTCTTGGGCAGTGGTAGGGGTGTTCCTGTTCTCGGGGCAGTGGTAGGGGTGTTACTGTTTCGGGACAGTGGTAGGGGTGTTACTGTTCTCGGGGCAGTGGTAGGGTTTTTTCTGTTCTCGGGCAGTGGTAGGGGTGCTATTGTTCTCGGGGCAGTTGTAGGGGTGTTACTGTTCTCAGGCAGTGGTAGTGGTGTTACTGTTCTTGGGGCAGTGGTAGGGGTGTTACTGTTTCGGGACAGTGGTAGGGGTGTTACTGTTCTCAGGGCAGTGGTAGGGGTGTTACTGTTCTCGGGCAGTTGTAGGTGTGTTACTGTTCTCAGGGCAGTGGTACGGGTGTTACTGTTCTCAGGGCGGTGGTAGGGGTGCTACTGTCCTCGGGGCAGTGGTAGGGGTGTTAGTGTTCTCGGGCAGTGGTGGGGTGTTACTGTTCTCGGGGCAGTGGTAGGGGTGTTACTGTTGTCAGGGCAGTGGTAGGGGTGTTATTGTTCTCGGGGCAGTGGTAGGGTTTTTTCTGTTCTCGGGCAGTGGTAGGGGTGCTATTGTTCTCGGGGCAGTGGTAGGGGTGTTACTGTTCTCGGGCAGTCGTAGGGGTGTTCCTGTTCTCGGGCCAGTGGTAGGGGTGTTACTGTTTCAGGGCAGTGGTAGGGGTGTTACTGTTCTCGGGCAGTGGTAGGGGTGTTACTGTTCTCGGGGCAGTGGTAGGGGTGTTACTGTTCTCGGGCAGTGGTAGGGGTGTTACTGTTCTCGGGCCAGTGGTAGGGGTGTTACTGTTCTCAGGGCAGTGGGAGGGGTGTTACTGTTCTCGGGCAGTGGTTGGGGTGTTGCTGTTCTCAGGGCAGTGGTAGGGGTGTTACTGTTCTCGGAGCAGTGGTAGGGGTGTTACTGTTCTCGGGGCAGTGGTAGGGGTGTTACTGTTCTCGGGCCAGTGGTAGGGGTGTTACTGTTCTCAGGGCAGTGGTAGGGGTGTTACTGTTCTCGGGGCAGTGGTAGGGGTGTTACTGTTCTCAGGGCAGTGGTAGGGATGTTACTGTTCTCAGGGCAGTGGTTGGTGTGTTACTGTTCTCGGGCCAATGGTAGGGGTGTTACTGTTCTCAGGGCAGTGGTAGGGGTGTTACTGTTCTCGGGGCAGTGGTAGGGGTGTTACTGTTCTCAGGGCAGTGGTACGCGTGTTACTGTTCTCAGGGCGGTGGTAGAGTTTTTTCTGTTCTCGGGCAGTGGTGGGGTGCTATTGTTCTCGGGGCAGTGGTAGGGGTGTTACTGTTCTCGGGCAGTGGTAGGGGTGTTACTGTTCTCAGGGCAGTGGTACGGGTGTTACTGTTCTCAGGGCAGTGGTAGGGGTGTTACTGTCCTCTGGGCAGTGGTAGCGGTGTTAGTGTTCTCGGGCAGTGGTAGGGGTGTTACTGTTCTCGGGGCAGTGGTAGGGGTGTTACTGTTCTCGGGCAGTGGTAGGGGTGTTACTGTTCTCAGGGCAGTGGTACGGGTGTTACTGTTCTCAGGGCAGTGGTAGGGGTGTTACTGTCCTCTGGGCAGTGGTAGCGGTGTTAGTGTTCTCGGGCAGTGGTAGGGGTGTTACTGTCCTCTGGGCAGTGGTAGCGGTGTTAGTGTTCTCGGGCAGTGGTAGGGGTGTTACTGTTCTCAGGGCAGTGGTAGGGGTGTTACTGTTCTCGGGGCAGTGGTAGGGGTGTTACTGTTCTCAGGCAGTGGTAGGAGTGTTACTGTTCTCGGGGCAGTAGTAGGGGTGTTACTGTTCTCCGGCAGTGGCAGGGGTGTTACTGTTCTCGGGGCAGTGGTAGGGGCGTTACTGTTTCGGGGCAGTGGTAGGGGTGTTACTGTCCTCGGGCAGTGGAAGGGGTGTTACTGTTCTCGAGGCAGTGGTAGGGGTGTTACTGTTGTCGGCACAGTGGTAGGGGTGTTACTGTTCTCGGGGCAGTGGTAGGGGTGTTACTGTTCTCGGGCAGTGGTAGGGGTGTTACTGTTCTCGGGCCAGTGGTAGGGGTGTTACTGTTCTCAGGGCAGTGGTTGGGGTGTTACTGTTCTCGGAGCAGTGGTAGGGGTGTTACTGTTCTCGAGGCAGTGGTAGGGGTATTTCTGTTCTCGGGCCAATGGTAGGGGTGTGACTGCTATCAGGGCAGTGGTAGGTGAGTTACTGTTCTTGGGGCAGTGGTAGGGGTGTTACTGTTTCGGGGCAGTGGTGGGGTGTTACTGTTCTCAGGACAGTGGTAGGGGTGTTACTGTTCTCAGGGCAGTGTTAGGGGTGTTACTGTTCTCGGGCAGTGGTAGGGTGTTACTCTTCTCGGGGCAGTGGTAGGGGTGTTACTGTTCTCGGGGCATTGGAGGGGTGTTACTGTTCTCGGGGCAGTGGGAGGGGTGTTACTGTTCTGGGGCAGTGGTAGGGGTGTTACTGCTCTCGGGGCAGTGGTAGGGGTGTTACTGTTCTCGGGCAGTGGTAGGGGTGTTACTGTTCTGCGGGCAGTGGTAGGGGTGTTACTGTTCTCGGGGCATTGGTAGGGGTGTTACTGTTCTCGGGCAGTGGTAGGGGTGTTACTGTTCTCCGGGCATTGGTAGGGGTGTTACTGTTCTCGGGGCATTGGTAGGGGTGTTACTGTTCTCGGGGCAGTGGTAGGGTTGTTACTGTTCTCGGGCAGTGGTAGGGGTGTTACTGTTCTCCGGGCAGTGGTAGGGGTGTTACTGTTCTCGGGGCATTGGTAGGGGTGTTACTGTTCTCGGGGCAGTGGGAGGGGTGTTACTGTTGTGGGGCAGTGGTAGGGGTGTTACTGTTCTTGGGCAGTGGTAGGGGTGTTACTGCTCTCGGGGCAGTGGTAGGGGTGTTACTGTTTCGGGACAGTGGTAGGGGTGTTACTGTTCTCAGGGCAGCGGTAGGGGTGTTACTGTTCTCGGGGCAGTGGTAGGGTTTTTTCTGTTCTCGGGCAGTGGTAGGGGTGTTACTGTTCTCGGGGCAGTGGGAGGGGTGTTACTGTTCTGGGGCAGTGGTAGGGGTGTTACTGTTCTTGGGCAGTGGTAGGGGTGTTACTGCTCTCGGGGCAGTGGTAGGGGTGTTACTGTTTCGGGACAGTGGTAGGGGTGTTACTGTTCTCAGGGCAGCGGTAGGGGTGTTACTGTTCTCGGGGCAGTGGTAGGGTTTTTTCTGTTCTCGGGGCAGTGGTAGGGGTGTTACTGTTCTCAGGCAGTGGTAGTGGTGTTACTGTTCTTGGGGCAGTGGTCGGGGTGTTACTGTTTCGGGACAGTGGTAGGGGTGTTACTGTTCTCGGGGCAGTCGTAGGTGTGTTACTTTTCTCAGGGCAGTGGTACGGGTGTTAATGCTCTCAGGGCAGTGGTAGGGGTGTTAGTGTTCTCGGGCAGTGGCAGGGGTGTTACTGTTGTCAGGGCAGTGGTAGGGGTGTTACTGTTGTCAGGGCAGTGGTAGGGGTGTTACTGTTCTCAGGCAGTGGTAGGGGTGTTACTGTTCTCGGGGCAGTAGTAGGGGTGTTACTGTTCTCCGGCAGTGGCAGGGGTGTTACTGTCCTCGGGCAGTGGTAGGTGTGTTACTGTTCTCGAGGCAGTGGTAGGGGTGTTACTGTTCTCGGGCAGTGGTAGGGGTGTTACTGTTCTCGGGGCAGTGGTAGGGGTGTTACTGTTCTCGGGCAGTGGTAGGGGTGTTACTGTTCTCGGGCCAGTGGTAGGGGTGTTACTGTTCTCGGGCAGTGGTTGGGGTGTTACTGTTCTCGGAGCAGTGGTAGGGGTGTTACTGTTCTCGGGGCAGTGGTAGGGGGATTACTGTTCTCGGGCCAATGGGAGGGGTGTTACTGTTCTCAGGGCAATGGTAGGGGTGTTACTGTTCTTGGGGCAGTGGTGGGGTGTTACTGTTCTCGGGACAGTGGTAGGGGTGTTACTGTTCTCAGGGCAGTGGTAGGGATGTTACTGTTCTCAGGCAGTGGTAGGGTGTTACTGTTCTCGGGGCAGTGGTAGGGGTGTTACTGTTCTAGGGGCAGTGGTAGGGGTGTTACTGTTCTCAGGGCAGTGGTACGGGTGTTACTGTTCTCAGGGCGGTGGTAGGGGTGTTACTGTCCTCGAGGCAGTGGTAGAGTTTTTTCTGTTCTCGGGCAGTGGTAGGGCTGCTATTGTTCTCGGGGCAGTGGTAGGGGTGTTACTGTTCTCGGGCAGTGGTAGGGGTGTTACTGTTCTCAGGGCAGTGGTACGGGTGTTACTGTTCTCAGGGCAGTGGTAGGGGTGTTACTGTCCTCGGGGCAGTGGGAGCGGTGTTAGTGTTCTCGGGCAGTGGTAGGGGTGTTACTGTTCTCGGGGCAGTGGTAGGGGTGTTACTGTTCTCAGGGCAGTGGTAGGGGTGTTACTGTCCTCGGGGCAGTGGTAGCGGTGTTAGTGTTGTCGGGCAGTGGTAGGGGTGTTACTGTTCTCGGGGCAGTGGTAGGGGTGTTACTGTTCTCAGGCAGTGGTAGGGATGTTACTGTTCTCGGGGCAGTAGTAGGGGTGCTACTGTTCTCCGGCAGTGGCAGGGGTGTTACTGTTTCGGGGCAGTGGTAGGGGTGTTACTGTCCTCGGGCAGTGGTAGGGGTGTTACTGTTCTCGAGGCAGTGGTAGGGGTGTTACTGTTCTCGGGCAGTGGTCGGGGTGTTACTGTTCTCGGCGCAGTGGTAGGGGTGTTACTGTTCTCGGGGCAGTGGTAGGTGTGTTACTGTTCTCGGGCAGTGGTATGGGTGTTACTGTTCTCAGGGCGGTGGTAGGGGTGTTACTGTTCTCGGCGCAGTGGTAGGGGTGTTACTGTTCTCGGGGCAGTGGTAGGGGTGTTACTGTTCTCGGGCAGTGGTAGGGGTGTTACTGTTCTCAGGGCAGTGGTACGGGTGTTACTGTTCTCAGGGCGGTGGTAGGGGTGTTACTGTCCTCGGGGCAGTGGCAGGGTTGTTACTGTTCTCGGGCAGTGGTATGGGTGTTACTGTTCTCAGGGCAGTGGTAGGGGTGTTACTGTCCTCGTGGCAGTGGTAGGGGTGTTAGTGTTCTCGGGCAGTGGTAGGGGTGTTACTGTTCTCAGGGCAGTGGTAGGGGTGTTACTGTTCTCTGGGCAGTGGTAGGGTTTTTTCTGTTCTCGGGCAGTGGTAGGGGTGCTATTGTTCTCGGGGCAGTGGTAGGGGTGTTGCTGTTCTCGGGGCAGTGGTAGGGGTGTTACTGTTCTCGGGGCAGTAGTAGGGGTGTTACTGTTCTCCGGCAGTGGCAGGGGTGTTACTGTTCTCGGGGCAGTGGTAGGGGTGTTGCTGTTTCGGGGCAGTGGCAGGGGTGTTACTGTCCTCGGGGCAGTGGTAGGGGTGTTACTGTTTCGGGGCAGTGGCAGGGGTGTTACTGTTCTCGGGGCAGTGGTACGGGTGTTACTGTTCTCGGGCAGTGGAAGGGGTGTTACTGTTCTCGGCGCAGTGGTAGGGGTGTTACTATTCTCTGGGTTGTGGTAGGGGTGTTACTGTTCTTGGGGCAGTGGTAGGTTGTTACTGTTCTCTGGGCAGCGGTAGGGGTGTTACTGTTCTCCGGGCACTGTTAGGGGTGTTACTGTTCTCGGGGCAGTGGTAGGGGTGTTACTGTTCTGGGGCAGTGGTAGGGGTGTTACTGTTCTCAGGGCAGTGGTAGGGGTGTTACTATTCTCTGGGTAGTGGTAGGGGTGTTACTGTTCTCGGGGCAGTGGTAGAGGTGTTACTGTTCTCGGGGCAGTGGTAGGGGTGTTACTGTTCTTGGGGCAGTGGTAGGGGTGCGTCTGTTCTTGGGGCACTGGTAGGGTTGTTACTGTTCTCTGGGCAGTGGTAGGGGTGTTACTGTTCTCCGGGCAGTGGTAGGGGTGTTACTGTTCTCGGGGCATTGGTAGGGGTGTTACTGTTCTCGGGGAAGTGGTAGGGGTGTTACTGTTCTGGGGCAGTGGTAGGGTTTTTTCTGTTCTCGGGCAGTGGTAGGGGTGTTACTGTTCTCGGGGCAGTGGTAGGGTTGTTACTGTTCTCTGGGCAGTGGTAGGGGTGTTCCTGTTCTCGGGGCAGTGGTAGGGGTGTTACTGTTCTCGGGGCATTGGTAGGGGTGTTACTGTTCTCGGGCAGTGGTAGGGGTGTTACTGTTCTCCGGGCATTGGTAGGGGTGTTACTGTTCTCGGGGCATTGGTAGGGGTGTTACTGTTCTCGGGGCAGTGGTAGGGTTGTTACTGTTCTCGGGCAGTGGTAGGGGTGTTACTGTTCTCCGGGCAGTGGTAGGGGTGTTACTGTTCTCGGGGCATTGGTAGGGGTGTTACTGTTCTCGGGGCAGTGGGAGGGGTGTTACTGTTCTGGGGCAGTGGTAGGGGTGTTACTGTTCTTGGGCAGTGGTAGGGGTGTTACTGCTCTCGGGGCAGTGGTAGGGGTGTTACTGTTTCGGGACAGTGGTAGGGGTGTTACTGTTCTCAGGGCAGCGGTAGGGGTGTTACTGTTCTCGGGGCAGTGGTAGGGTTTTTTCTGTTCTCGGGCAGTGGTAGGGGTGTTACTGTTCTCGGGGCAGTGGGAGGGGTGTTACTGTTCTGGGGCAGTGGTAGGGGTGTTACTGTTCTTGGGCAGTGGTAGGGGTGTTACTGCTCTCGGGGCAGTGGTAGGGGTGTTACTGTTTCGGGACAGTGGTAGGGGTGTTACTGTTCTCAGGGCAGCGGTAGGGGTGTTACTGTTCTCGGGGCAGTGGTAGGGTTTTTTCTGTTCTCGGGGCAGTGGTAGGGGTGTTACTGTTCTCAGGCAGTGGTAGTGGTGTTACTGTTCTTGGGGCAGTGGTCGGGGTGTTACTGTTTCGGGACAGTGGTAGGGGTGTTACTGTTCTCGGGGCAGTCGTAGGTGTGTTACTTTTCTCAGGGCAGTGGTACGGGTGTTAATGCTCTCAGGGCAGTGGTAGGGGTGTTAGTGTTCTCGGGCAGTGGCAGGGGTGTTACTGTTGTCAGGGCAGTGGTAGGGGTGTTACTGTTGTCAGGGCAGTGGTAGGGGTGTTACTGTTCTCAGGCAGTGGTAGGGGTGTTACTGTTCTCGGGGCAGTAGTAGGGGTGTTACTGTTCTCCGGCAGTGGCAGGGGTGTTACTGTCCTCGGGCAGTGGTAGGTGTGTTACTGTTCTCGAGGCAGTGGTAGGGGTGTTACTGTTCTCGGGCAGTGGTAGGGGTGTTACTGTTCTCGGGGCAGTGGTAGGGGTGTTACTGTTCTCGGGCAGTGGTAGGGGTGTTACTGTTCTCGGGCCAGTGGTAGGGGTGTTACTGTTCTCGGGCAGTGGTTGGGGTGTTACTGTTCTCGGAGCAGTGGTAGGGGTGTTACTGTTCTCGGGGCAGTGGTAGGGGGATTACTGTTCTCGGGCCAATGGGAGGGGTGTTACTGTTCTCAGGGCAATGGTAGGGGTGTTACTGTTCTTGGGGCAGTGGTGGGGTGTTACTGTTCTCGGGACAGTGGTAGGGGTGTTACTGTTCTCAGGGCAGTGGTAGGGATGTTACTGTTCTCAGGCAGTGGTAGGGTGTTACTGTTCTCGGGGCAGTGGTAGGGGTGTTACTGTTCTAGGGGCAGTGGTAGGGGTGTTACTGTTCTCAGGGCAGTGGTACGGGTGTTACTGTTCTCAGGGCGGTGGTAGGGGTGTTACTGTCCTCGAGGCAGTGGTAGAGTTTTTTCTGTTCTCGGGCAGTGGTAGGGCTGCTATTGTTCTCGGGGCAGTGGTAGGGGTGTTACTGTTCTCGGGCAGTGGTAGGGGTGTTACTGTTCTCAGGGCAGTGGTACGGGTGTTACTGTTCTCAGGGCAGTGGTAGGGGTGTTACTGTCCTCGGGGCAGTGGGAGCGGTGTTAGTGTTCTCGGGCAGTGGTAGGGGTGTTACTGTTCTCGGGGCAGTGGTAGGGGTGTTACTGTTCTCAGGGCAGTGGTAGGGGTGTTACTGTCCTCGGGGCAGTGGTAGCGGTGTTAGTGTTGTCGGGCAGTGGTAGGGGTGTTACTGTTCTCGGGGCAGTGGTAGGGGTGTTACTGTTCTCAGGCAGTGGTAGGGATGTTACTGTTCTCGGGGCAGTAGTAGGGGTGCTACTGTTCTCCGGCAGTGGCAGGGGTGTTACTGTTTCGGGGCAGTGGTAGGGGTGTTACTGTCCTCGGGCAGTGGTAGGGGTGTTACTGTTCTCGAGGCAGTGGTAGGGGTGTTACTGTTCTCGGGCAGTGGTCGGGGTGTTACTGTTCTCGGCGCAGTGGTAGGGGTGTTACTGTTCTCGGGGCAGTGGTAGGTGTGTTACTGTTCTCGGGCAGTGGTATGGGTGTTACTGTTCTCAGGGCGGTGGTAGGGGTGTTACTGTTCTCGGCGCAGTGGTAGGGGTGTTACTGTTCTCGGGGCAGTGGTAGGGGTGTTACTGTTCTCGGGCAGTGGTAGGGGTGTTACTGTTCTCAGGGCAGTGGTACGGGTGTTACTGTTCTCAGGGCGGTGGTAGGGGTGTTACTGTCCTCGGGGCAGTGGCAGGGTTGTTACTGTTCTCGGGCAGTGGTATGGGTGTTACTGTTCTCAGGGCAGTGGTAGGGGTGTTACTGTCCTCGTGGCAGTGGTAGGGGTGTTAGTGTTCTCGGGCAGTGGTAGGGGTGTTACTGTTCTCAGGGCAGTGGTAGGGGTGTTACTGTTCTCTGGGCAGTGGTAGGGTTTTTTCTGTTCTCGGGCAGTGGTAGGGGTGCTATTGTTCTCGGGGCAGTGGTAGGGGTGTTGCTGTTCTCGGGGCAGTGGTAGGGGTGTTACTGTTCTCGGGGCAGTAGTAGGGGTGTTACTGTTCTCCGGCAGTGGCAGGGGTGTTACTGTTCTCGGGGCAGTGGTAGGGGTGTTGCTGTTTCGGGGCAGTGGCAGGGGTGTTACTGTCCTCGGGGCAGTGGTAGGGGTGTTACTGTTTCGGGGCAGTGGCAGGGGTGTTACTGTTCTCGGGGCAGTGGTACGGGTGTTACTGTTCTCGGGCAGTGGAAGGGGTGTTACTGTTCTCGGCGCAGTGGTAGGGGTGTTACTATTCTCTGGGTTGTGGTAGGGGTGTTACTGTTCTTGGGGCAGTGGTAGGTTGTTACTGTTCTCTGGGCAGCGGTAGGGGTGTTACTGTTCTCCGGGCACTGTTAGGGGTGTTACTGTTCTCGGGGCAGTGGTAGGGGTGTTACTGTTCTGGGGCAGTGGTAGGGGTGTTACTGTTCTCAGGGCAGTGGTAGGGGTGTTACTATTCTCTGGGTAGTGGTAGGGGTGTTACTGTTCTCGGGGCAGTGGTAGAGGTGTTACTGTTCTCGGGGCAGTGGTAGGGGTGTTACTGTTCTTGGGGCAGTGGTAGGGGTGCGTCTGTTCTTGGGGCACTGGTAGGGTTGTTACTGTTCTCTGGGCAGTGGTAGGGGTGTTACTGTTCTCCGGGCAGTGGTAGGGGTGTTACTGTTCTCGGGGCATTGGTAGGGGTGTTACTGTTCTCGGGGAAGTGGTAGGGGTGTTACTGTTCTGGGGCAGTGGTAGGGTTTTTTCTGTTCTCGGGCAGTGGTAGGGGTGTTACTGTTCTCGGGGCAGTGGTAGGGTTGTTACTGTTCTCTGGGCAGTGGTAGGGGTGTTCCTGTTCTCGGGGCAGTGGTAGGGGTGTTACTGTTTCGGGACAGTGGTAGGGGTGTTACTGTTCTCAGGGCAGCGGTAGGGGTGTTACTGTTCTCGGGGCAGTGGTACGGGTGTTACTGTTCTCGGGCAGTGGTAGGGGTGTTACTGTTCTCGGCGCAGTGGTAGGGGTGTTACTATTCTCTGGGTTGTGGTAGGGGTGTTACTGTTCTTGGGGCAGTGGTAGGTTGTTACTGTTCTCTGGGCAGTGGTAGGGGTGTTACTGTTCTCCGGGCACTGTTAGGGGTGTTACTGTTCTCGGGGCAGTGGTAGGGGTGTTACTGTTCTCAGGGCAGTGGTAGGGGTGTTACTATTCTCTGGGTTGTGGTAGGGGTGTTACTGTTCTCGGGGCAGTGGTAGGGGTGTTACTGATCTCGGGGTAGTGGTAGGGGTGTTACTGTTCTCGGGGCAGTGGTAGGGGTGTTACTGTTCTCGGGGCAGTGGTAGGGGTGTTACTGTTCTTGGGGCAGTGGTAGGGGTGCGTCTGTTCTTGGGGCAGTGGTAGGGTTGTTACTGTTCTCTGGGCAGTGGTAGGGGTGTTACTGTTCTCCGGGCAGTGGTAGGGGTGTTACTGTTCTCGGGGCATTGGTAGGGGTGTTACTGTTCTCGGGGCAGTGGTAGGGGTGTTACTGTTCTGGGGCAGTGGTAGGGTTTTTTCTGTTCTCGGGCAGTGGTAGGGGTGTTACTGTTCTCGGGGCAGTGGTAGGGTTGTTACTGTTCTCTGGGCAGTGGTAGGGGTGTTCCTGTTCTCGGGGCAGTGGTAGGGGTGTTACTGTTTCGGGACAGTGGTAGGGGTGTTACTGTTCTCAGGGCAGCGGTAGGGGTGTTACTGTTCTCGGGGCAGTGGTAGGGTTTTTTCTGTTCTCGGGCAGTGGTAGGGGTGCTATTGTTCTCGGGGCAGTGGTAGGGGTGTTACTGTTCTCGGGGCAGTGGTAGGGGTGTTACTGTTCTCAGGCAGTGGTAGTGGTGTTACTGTTCTTGGGGCAGTGGTAGGGGTGTTACTGATCTCAGGGCAGTGGTAGGGGTGTTACTGTTCTCGGGCAGTCGTAGGTGTGTTACTGTTCTCAGGGCAGTGGTACGGGTGTTACTGTTCTCAGGGCGGTTGTAGGGGTGCTACTGTCCTCGGGGCAGTGGTAGGGGTGTTAGTGTTCTGGGGCAGTGGTAGGGGTGTTACTGTTGTCAGGGCAGTGGTAGGGGTGTTACTGTTCTCGGGGCAGTGGTAGGGTTTTTTCTGTTCTCGGGCAGTGGTAGGGTTGCTATTGTTCTCGGGGCAGTGGTAGGGGTGTTACTGTTCTCGGGGCAGTGGTAGGGGTGTTACTGTTCTCCGGCAGTGGCAGGGGTGTTACTGTTCTCGGGGCAGTGGTAGGGGTGTTACTGTTTCAGGGCAGTGGTAGGGGTGTTACTGTTCTCGGGCAGTGGTAGGGGTGTTACTGTTCTCCGGGCAGTGGTAGGGGTGTTACTGTTCTCGGGGCAGTGGTAGGGGTGTTACTGTTCTCGGGCAGTGGTAGGGGTGTTACTGTTCTCGGGCCAGTGGTAGGGATGTTACTGTTCTCAGGGCAGTGGTAGGGGTGTTACTGTTCTCGGGCAGTGGTTGGGGTGTTACTGTTCTCAGGGCAGTGGTAGGGGTGTTACTGTTCTTGGAGCAGTGGTAGGGGTGTTACTGTTTTCAGGGCAGTGGTAGGGGTGTTACTGTTCTCGGGCCAATGGTACGGGTGTTACTCTTCTCAGGGCAGTGGTAGGGGTGTTACTGTTCTTGGGGCAGTGGTGGGGTGTTACTGTTCTCGGGACAGTGGTAGGGGTGTTACTGTTCTCAGGGCAGTGGTAGGGATGTTACTGTTCTCGGGCAGTGGTAGGGTGTTACTATTCTCGGGGCAGTGGTAGGGGTGTTACTGTTCTCGGGGCAGTGGTAGGGGTGTTACATTTCTCAGGGCAGTGGTGCGGGTGTTACTGTTCTCGGGCAGTGGTAGGGGTGTTACTGTCCTCTGGGCAGTGGTAGAGTTTTTTCTGTTCTCGGGCAGTGGTAGGGGTGCTATTGTGCTCGGGGCAGTGGTCGGGGTGTTACTGTTCTCGGGCAGTGGTAGGGGTGTGACTGTTCTCAGGGCAGTGGTAGGGGTGTTACTGTCCTCTGGGCAGTGGTAGCGGTGTTCGTGTTCTCGGGCAGTGGTAGGGGTGTTACTTTTCTCGGGGCAGTGGTAGGGGTGTTACTGTTCTCAGGGCAGTGGTAGGGCTGTTACTGTTCTCGGGGCAGTGGTAGGGTTTTTTCTGTTCTCGGGCAGTGGTAGGGGTGCTATTGTTCTCGGGTCAGTGGTAGGGGTGTTACTGTTCTCCGGCAGTGGTAGGGGTGTTACTGTCCTCGGGCAGTGGTAGTGGTGTTACTGTTCTCGAGGCGGTGGTAGGGGTGTTACTGTTCTCGGGCAGTGGTAGGGGTGTTACTGTTCTCGAGGCAGTGGTAGGGGTGTTACTGTTCTCGGCGCAGTGGTAGGGGTGTTACTGTTCCCGGGGCAATGGTAGGGGTGTTACTGTTCTCGGGCAGTGGTAGGGGTGTTACTGTTCTCGGGCCAGTGGTAGGGGTGTTACTGTTCTCAGGGCAGTGGTACGGGTGTTACTGTTCTCGGGCAGTGGTTGGGGTGTTACTGTTCTCGGAGCATTGGTAGGGGTGTTACTGTTCTCGGGCCAATGGTAGGGGTGTTACTGCTCTCAGGGCAGTGGTAGGGGTGTTACTGTTCTTGGGGCAGTGGTAGGGATGTTACTGTTTCGGGGCAGTGGTGCGGTGTTACTGTTCTCAGGACAGTGGTAGGGGTGTTACTGTTCTCAGGGCAGTGTTAGGTGTGTTACTGTTCTCGGGCAGTGGAAGGGGTGTTACTGTTCTCGGGGCAGTGGTAGGGGTGTTACTGTTCCCAGGCAGTGGTAGG
This sequence comes from Somniosus microcephalus, assembly GCF_052327205.1. Classification (NCBI taxonomy): domain Eukaryota; kingdom Metazoa; phylum Chordata; class Chondrichthyes; order Squaliformes; family Somniosidae; genus Somniosus; species Somniosus microcephalus. The sequence continues at coordinate 61,580,264 of NC_141005.1, read as the reverse complement.
GGTGTTACTGTTCTCGGGGCAGTAGTTGGGGTGTTACTGTTCTCGGAGCAGTGGTAGGGGTGTTACTGATCTCGGGGCAGTGATGGGGTGTTACTGTTGGTCTCACTCTGGGCAGTGGTAGGGGTGTTACTGTTCTCGGGCAGTGGTAGGAGTGTTACTGTTCTCAGGGCAGTGGTCGGGGTGTTATTGTTCTCGGGGCAGTGGTCGGGGTGTTACTGTTCTCGGGCAGTGGTATGGGTGTTACTGTTCTCAGGGCAGTGGTACGGGTGTTACTGTTCTCAGGGCGGTGGTAGGGGTGTTACTGTCCTCGTGGCAGTGGTAGGGGTGTTAGTGTTCTCGGGCAGTGGTAGGGGTGTTACTGTTCTCGGGGCAGGGGTAGGGGTGTTACTGTTCTCAGGGCAGTGGGAGGGGTGTTACTGTTCTCGGGGCAGTGGTAGGGTTTTTTCTGTTCTTGGGCAGTGGTAGGGGTGCTATTGTTCTCGAGGCAGTGGTAGGGGTGTTACTGTTCTCGGGGCAGTGGTAGGGGTGTTACTGTTCTCCGGCAGTGGCAGGGGTGTTACTGTTCTCGGGGCAGTGGTAGGGGTGTTACTGTTTTGGGGCAGTGGCAGGGGTGTTACTGCTCTCAGGGCAGTGGTAGGGGTGTTACTATTCTCTGGGTTGTGGTAGGGGTGTTACTGTTCTCGGGGCAGTGGTAGGGGTGTTACTGTTCTCGGGGCAGTGGTAGGGGTGTTACTGTTCTCAGGGCAGTGGTAGGGGTGTTACTATTCTCTGGGTTGTGGTAGGGGTGTTACTGTTCTTGGGGCAGTGGTAGGGGTGTTACTGTTCTCGGGGCACTGTTGGGGTGTTACTGTTCTCAGGGCAGTGGTCGGGGTGTTACTCTTCTCGGGCAGTGGTAGGGGTGTTACTGTTCTCAAGGCAGTGGTAGGGGTGTTACTGTTCTCAGGGCAGTGGTAGGGGTGTTACTGTTCTCGGGGCAGTGGTAGGGGTGTTACTGTTCTTGGGGCAGTGGTAGGGGTGCGTCTGTTCTTGGGGCAGTGGTAGGGTTGTTACTGTTCTCTGGGCAGTGGTGGGGGTGTTACTGTTCTCCAATGCAGTGGTAGGGGTGTTACTGTTCTCGGGGCATTGGTAGGGGTGTTACTGTTCTCGGGGCAGTGGTAGGGGTGTTACTGTTCTGGGGCAGTGGCAGGGGTGTTACTGTTCTTGGGCAGTGGTAGGGGTGTTACTGTTCTCGGGGCAGTGGTAGGGGTGTTACTGTTTCGGGACAGTGGTAGGCGTGTTACTGTTCTCAGGGCAGCAGTAGGGGTGTTACTGTTCTCGGGGCAGTGGTACGGGTGTTACTGTTCTCAGGGCGGTGGTAGGGGTGTTACTGTCCTCGAGGCAGTGGTAGAGTTTTTTCTGTTCTCGGGCAGTGGTAGGGGTGCTATTGTTCTCGGGGCAGTGGTAGGGGTGTTACTGTTCTCGGGCAGTGGTAGGGATGTTACTGTTCTCAGGGCAGTGGTACGGGTGTTACTGTACTCAGGGCAGTGGTAGGGGTGTTAATGTCCTTGGGGCAGTGGTAGCGGTGTTAGTGTTCTCGGGCAGTGGTAGGGGTGTTACTGTTCTCGGGGCAGTGGTAGGGGTGTTACTGTTCTCAGGGCAGTGGTAGGGGTGTTACTGTTCTCGGGCAGTGGTAGGGGTGTTACTGTTCTCAGGGCAGTGGTACGGGTGTTACTGTTCTCGGGCAGTGGTTGGGGTGTTACTGTTCTCGGAGCAGTGGTTGGGGTGTTACTGCTCTCGGGGCAGTGGTAGGGGTATTACTGTTCTCGGGCCAATGGTAGGGGTGTTACTGCTCTCAGGGCAGTGGTAGGGGTGTTACTGTTCTTGGGGCAGTGGTGCGGTGTTACTGTTCTCAGGACAGTGGTAGGGGTTTTACTGTTCTCAGGGCAGTGTTAGGTGTGTTACTGTTCTCGGGCAGTGGTAGGGTGTTACTGTTCTCGGGGCAGTGGTAGGGGTGTTACTGTTCTCGGGCAGTGGTAGGGTGTTACTGTTCTTGGGGCAGTGGAAGGGGTGTTACTGTTCTCGGGGCAGTGGTAGGGGTGTTACTGTTCCCAGGCAGTGGTAGGGGTGTTACTGTTCTCGGGGCAGTAGTACGGGTGTTACTGTTCTCGGAGCAGTGGTAGGGGTGTTACTGATCTCGGGGCAGTGATGGGGTGTTACTGTTGGTCTCACTCTGGGCAGTGGTAGGGGTGTTACTGTTCTCGGGGCAGTGGTAGGGGTGTTTCTGCTCTCGAGCATTGGTAGGAGTGTTACAGTTCTTGGGTCAGTGGCAGGGGTGTTACTGTTCTCGGGCAGTGGTAGGGGTGTTACTGTTCTCAGGGCAGTGGTAGGGGTGTTACTGTTCTCAGGGCAGTGGTCGGGGTGTTATTGTTCTCGGGGCAGTGGTCGGGGTGTTACTGTTGTCAGGGCAGTGGTAGGGGTGTTACTGTTCTCGGGCAGTGGTATGGGTGTTACTGTTCTCAGGGCAGTGGTACGGGTGTTACTGTTCTCAGTGGCGGTGGTAGGGGTGTTACTGTCCTCGTGGCAGTGGTAGGGGTGTTAGTGTTCTCGGGCAGTGGTAGGGGTGTTACTGTTCTCGGGGCAGTGGTAGGGGTGTTACTGTTCTCGGGGCAGTGGTAGGGTTTTTTCTGTTCTTGGGCAGTGGTAGGGGTGCTATTGTTCTCGAGGCAGTGGTAGGGGTGTTACTGTTCTCGGGGCAGTGGTAGGGGTGTTACTGTTCTCCGGCAGTGGCAGGGGTGTTACTGTTCTCGGGGCAGTGGTAGGGGTGTTACTGTTTTGGGGCAGTGGCAGGGGTGTTACTGTTCTCAGGGCAGTGGTAGGGGTGTTACTATTCTCTGGGTTGTGGTAGGGGTGTTACTGTTCTCGGGGCAGTGGTAGGGGTGTTACTGTTCTCGGGGCAGTGGTAGGGGTGTTACTGTTCTCAGGGCAGTGGTAGGGGTGTTACTATTCTCTGGGTTGTGGTAGGGGTGTTACTGTTCTTGGGGCAGTGGTAGGGGTGTTACTGTTCTGGGGCAGTGGTAGGGGTGTTACTGTTCTCGGGCAGTGGTAGGGGTGTTACTGTTCTCGGAGCACTGTTGGGGTGTTACTGTTCTCAGGGCAGTGGTAGGGGTGTTACTGTTCTCGGGCAGTGGTAGGGGTGTTACTGTTCTCAAGGCAGTGGTAGGGGTGTTACTGTTCTCAGGGCAGTGGTAGGGGTGTTACTGTTCTCGGGGCAGTGGTAGGGGTGTTACTGTTCTTGGGGCAGTGGTAGGGGTGCGTCTGTTCTTGGGGCAGTGGTAGGGTTGTTACTGTTCTCTGGGCAGTGGTGGGGGTGTTACTGTTCTCCAATGCAGTGGTAGGGGTGTTACTGTTCTCGGGGCATTGGTAGGGGTGTTACTGTTCTCGGGGCAGTGGTAGGGGTGTTACTGTTCTGGGGCAGTGGCAGGGGTGTTACTGTTCTTGGGCAGTGGTAGGGGTGTTACTGTTCTCGGGGCAGTGGTAGGGGTGTTACTGTTTCGGGACAGTGGTAGGCGTGTTACTGTTCTCAGGGCAGCAGTAGGGGTGTTACTGTTCTCGGGGCAGTGGTACGGATGTTACTGTTCTCAGGGCGGTGGTAGGGGTGTTACTGTCCTCGAGGCAGTGGTAGAGTTTTTTCTGTTCTCGGGCAGTGGTAGGGGTGCTATTGTTCTCGGGGCAGTGGTAGGGGTGTTACTGTTCTCGGGGCAGTGGTAGGGGTGTTACTGTTCTCAGGCAGTGGTAGGGGTGTTACTGTTCTCGGGGCAGTAGTAGGGGTGTTACTGTTCTCCGGCAGTGGCAGGGGTGTTACTGTTCTCGGGGCAGTGGTAGGGCTGTTACTGTTTCGGGGCAGGGGTAGGGGTGTTACTGTCCTCGGGCAGTGGTAGGGGTGTTACTGTTCTCGGGCAGTGGTAGGGGTGTTACTGTTCTCGGCGCAGTGGTAGGGGTGTTACTGTTCTCGGGGCAGTGGTAGGGGTGTTACTGTTCTCGGGCAGTGGTAGGGGTGTTACTGTTCTCGGGCCAGTGGTAGGGGTGTTACTGTTCTCAGGGCAGTGGTACGGGTGTTACTGTTCTCGGGCAGTGGTTGGGGTGTTACTGTTCTCGGAGCAGTGGTAGGGGTGTTACTGTTCTCGGGGCAGTGGTAGGGGTGTTACTGTTCTCAGGACAGTGGTAGGGGTGTTACTGTTCTCAGGGCAGTGTTAGGGGTGTTACTGTTCTCGGGCAGTGGTCGGGTGTTACTGTTCTCGGGGCAGTGGTTGGGGTGTTACTGTTCTCGGGCAGTGGTAGGGTGTTACTGTTCTCGGGGCAGTGGAAGGGATGTTACTGTTCTCGGGGCAGTGGTAGGGGTGTTACTGTTCCCAGGCAGTGGTAGGGGTGTTACTGTTCTCGGGCAGTGGTAGGGTGTTACTGTTCTCGGGGCAGTGGAAGGGATGTTACTGTTCTCGGGGCAGTGGTAGTGGTGTTACTGTTCTCGGGCAGTGGTAGGGGTGTTACTGTTCTCAGGGCAGTGGTTGGGGTGTTATTGTTCTCGGGGCAGTGGTCGGGGTGTTACTGTTGTCAGGGCAGTGGTAGGGGTGTTACTGTTCTCGGGCAGTGGTAGGGGTGTTACTGTTCTCAGGGCAGTGGTATTGGTGTTACTGTTCTTGGGCAGTGGTAAGGGTGTTACTATTCTCTGGGTTGTGGTAGGGGTGTTACTGTTCTCAGGGTAGTGGTAGGGGTGTTACTGTTCTCGGGGCAGTGGTAGGGGTGTTACTGTTCTGGGGCAGTGGTAGGGGTGTTACTGTTCTCGGGCAGTGGTAGGGGTGTTACTGTCCTCGGGCAGTGGTAGGGGTGTTACTGTTCTCGAGGCAGTGGTAGGGGTGTTACTGTTCTCGGGCAGTGGTAGGGGTGTTACTCTTCTCGGGCAGTGGTAGGGGTGTTACTGTTCTCGAGGCAGTGGTAGGGGTGTTGCTGTTCTCGGGCAGTGGTAGGGGTGTTACTGTTCTCGGCGCAGTGGTAGGGGTGTTACTGTTCTCGGGGCAATGGTAGGGGTGTTACTGTTCTCGGGCAGTGGTAGGGGTGTTACTGTTCTCGGGCCAGTGGTAGGGGTGTTACTGTTCTCAGGGCAGTGGTACGGGTGTTACTGTTCTCGGGCAGTGGTTGGGGTGTTACTGTTCTCGGAGCAGTGGTTGGGGTGTTACTGCTCTCGGGGCAGTGGTAGGGGTATTACTGTTCTCGGGCCAATGGTAGGGGTGTTACTGCTCTCAGGGCAGTGGTAGGGGTGTTACTGTTCTTGGGGCAGTGGTAGGGGTGTTACTGTTTCGGGGCAGTGGTGCGGTGTTACTGTTCTCAGGACAGTGGTAGGGGTTTTACTGTTCTCAGGGCAGTGTTAGGTGTGTTACTGTTCTCGGGCAGTGGTAGGGTGTTACTGTTCTCGGGGCAGTGGTAGGGGTGTTACTGTTCTCGGGCAGTGGTAGGGTGTTACTGTTCTTGGGGCAGTGGAAGGGGTGTTACTGTTCTCGGGGCAGTGGTAGGGGTGTTACTGTTCCCAGGCAGTGGTAGGGGTGTTACTGATCTCGGGGCAGTGATGGGGTGTTACTGTTGGTCTCACTCTGGGCAGTGGTAGGGGTGTTACTGTTCTCGGGGCAGTGGTAGGGGTGTTTCTGCTCTCGAGCATTGGTAGGAGTGTTACAGTTCTTGGGTCAGTGGCAGGGGTGTTACTGTTCTCGGGCAGTGGTAGGGGTGTTACTGTTCTCAGGGCAGTGGTAGGGGTGTTACTGTTCTCAGGGCAGTGGTCGGGGTGTTATTGTTCTCGGGGCAGTGGTCGGGGTGTTACTGTTGTCAGGGCAGTGGTAGGGGTGTTACTGTTCTCGGGCAGTGGTATGGGTGTTACTGTTCTCAGGGCAGTGGTACGGGTGTTACTGTTCTCAGTGGCGGTGGTAGGGGTGTTACTGTCCTCGTGGCAGTGGTAGGGGTGTTAGTGTTCTCGGGCAGTGGTAGGGGTGTTACTGTTCTCGGGGCAGTGGTAGGGGTGTTACTGTTCTCGGGGCAGTGGTAGGGTTTTTTCTGTTCTTGGGCAGTGGTAGGGGTGCTATTGTTCTCGAGGCAGTGGTAGGGGTGTTACTGTTCTCGGGGCAGTGGTAGGGGTGTTACTGTTCTCCGGCAGTGGCAGGGGTGTTACTGTTCTCGGGGCAGTGGTAGGGGTGTTACTGTTTTGGGGCAGTGGCAGGGGTGTTACTGTTCTCAGGGCAGTGGTAGGGGTGTTACTATTCTCTGGGTTGTGGTAGGGGTGTTACTGTTCTCGGGGCAGTGGTAGGGGTGTTACTGTTCTCGGGGCAGTGGTAGGGGTGTTACTGTTCTCAGGGCAGTGGTAGGGGTGTTACTGTTCTCGGGCAGTGGTAGGGGTGTTACTGTTCTCGGGGCACTGTTGGGGTGTTACTGTTCTCAGGGCAGTGGTAGGGGTGTTACTGTTCTCGGGCAGTGGTAGGGGTGTTACTGTTCTCAAGGCAGTGGTAGGGGTGTTACTGTTCTCAGGGCAGTGGTAGGGGTGTTACTGTTCTCGGGGCAGTGGTAGGGGTGTTACTGTTCTTGGGGCAGTGGTAGGGGTGCGTCTGTTCTTGGGGCAGTGTTAGGGTTGTTACTGTTCTCTGGGCAGTGGTGGGGGTGTTACTGTTCTCCAATGCAGTGGTAGGGGTGTTACTGTTCTCGGGGCATTGGTAGGGGTGTTACTGTTCTCGGGGCAGTGGTAGGGGTGTTACTGTTCTGGGGCAGTGGCAGGGGTGTTACTGTTCTTGGGCAGTGGTAGGGGTGTTACTGTTCTCGGGGCAGTGGTAGGGGTGTTACTGTTTCGGGACAGTGGTAGGCGTGTTACTGTTCTCAGGGCAGCAGTAGGGGTGTTACTGTTCTCGGGGCAGTGGTACGGATGTTACTTTTCTCAGGGCGGTTGTAGGGGTGTTACTGTCCTCGAGGCAGTGGTAGAGTTTTTTCTGTTCTCGGGCAGTGGTAGGGGTGCTATTGTTCTCGGGGCAGTGGTAGGGGTGTTACTGTTCTCGGGCAGTGGTAGGGATGTTACTGTTCTCAGGGCAGTGGTACGGGTGTTACTGTACTCAGGGCAGTGGTAGGGGTGTTACTGTCCTCGGGGCAGTGGTAGCGGTGTTAGTGTTCTCGGGCAGTGGTAGGGGTGTTACTGTTCTCGGGGCAGTGGTAGGGGTGTTACTGTTCTCAGGGCAGTGGTAGGGGTGTTAGTGTTCTCGGGCAGTGGTAGGGGTGTTACTGTTCTCGGGGCAGTGGTAGGGGTGTTACTGTTCTCAGGGCAGTGGTAGGGGTGTTAGTGTTCTCGGGCAGTGGTAGGGGTGTTACTGTTCTCAGGGCAGTGGTACGGGTGTTACTTTTCTCAGGGCAGTGGTAGGGGTGTTACTGTCCTCGGGGCAGTGGTAGCGGTGTTAGTGTTCTCGGGCAGTGGTAGGGGTGTTACTGTTCTCGGGGCAGTGGTAGGGGTGTTACTGTTCTCGGGGCAGTGGTAGGGGTGTTACTGTTCTCAGGCAGTGGTAGGGGTGTTACTGTTCTCGGGGCAGTAGTAGGGGTGTTACTGTTCTCCGGCAGTGGCAGGGGTGTTACTGTTCTCGGGGCAGTGGTAGGGGTGTTACTGTTTCGGGGCAGTGGTAGGGGTGTTACTGCCCTCGGGCAGTGGTAGGGGTGTTACTGTTCTCGGCGCAGTGGTAGGGGTGTTACTGTTCTCGGGCAGTGGTAGAGGTGTTACTGTTCTCGGGCCAGTGGTAGGGGTGTTACTGTTCTCAGGGCAGTGGTACGGGTGTTACTGTTCTCGGGCAGTGGTTGGGGTGTTACTGTTCTCGGAGCAGTGGTACGGGTGTTACTGTTCTCGGGCAGTGGTTGGGGTGTTACTGTTCTCAGGGCAGTGGTACGGGTGTTACTGTTCTCGGAGCAGTGGTAGGGGTGTTACTGTTCTCGGGGCAGTGGTAGGGGTATTACTGTTCTCGGGCCAATGGTAGGGGTGTTTCTGCTCTCAGGGCAGTGGTACGGGTGTTACTGTTCTCGGGCAGTGGTTGGGGTGTTACTGTTCTCAGGGCAGTGGTACGGGTGTTACTGTTCTCGGAGCAGTGGTAGGGTTGTTACTGTTCTCGGGGCAGTGGTAGGGGTATTACTGTTCTCGGGCCAATGGTAGGGGTGTTTCTGCTCTCAGGGCAGTGGTAGGGGTGTTACTGTTCTTGGGGCAGTGGTAGGGGTGTTACTGTTTCGGGGCAGTGGTGGGGTGTTACTGTTCTCAGGACAGTGGTAGGGGTGTTACTGTTCTCAGGGCAGTGTTAGGGGTGTTACTGTTCTCGGGCAGTGGTAGGGTGTTACTATTCTCGGGGCAGTGGTAGGGGTGTTACTGTTCTCGGGCAATGGTAGGGTGTTACTGTTCTCGGGGCAGTGGAAGGGATGTTACTGTTCTCGGGGCAGTGGTAGGGGTGTTACTGTTCCCAGGCAGTGGTAGGGGTGTTACTGTTCTCGGGCAAGTGGTAGGGGTGTTTCTGTTCTCGAGCATTGGTAGGAGTGTTACAGTTCTTGGGTCAGTGGTAGGGGTGTTACTGTTCTCGGGCAGTGGTAGGGGTGTTACTGTTCTCAGGGCAGTGGTAGGGGTGTTACTGTTCTCGGGCAGTGGTAGGGTGTTACTGTTCTCGGGGCAGTGGAAGGGATGTTACTGTTCTCGGGGCAGTGGTAGGGGTGTTACTGTTCCCAGGCAGTGGTAGGGGTGTTACTGTTCTCGGGCAGTGGTAGGGGTGTTACTGTTCTCAGGACAGTGGTAGGGGTGTTACTGTTCTCAGGGCAGTGTTAGGGGTGTTACTGTTCTCGGGCAGTGGTCGGGTGTTACTGTTCTCGGGGCAGTGGTAGGGGTGTTACTGTTCTCGGGCAGTGGTAGGGTGTTACTGTTCTCGGGGCAGTGGAAGGGATGTTACTGTTCTCGGGGCAGTGGTAGGGGTGTTACTGTTCCCAGGCAGTGGTAGGGGTGTTACTGTTCTCGGGCAGTGGTAGGGTGTTACTGTTCTCGGGGCAGTGGAAGGGATGTTACTGTTCTCGGGGCAGTGGTAGTGGTGTTACTGTTCTCGGGCAGTGGTAGGGGTGTTACTGTTCTCAGGGCAGTGGTTGGGGTGTTATTGTTCTCGGGGCAGTGGTCGGGGTGTTACTGTTGTCAGGGCAGTGGTAGGGGTGTTACTGTTCTCGGGCAGTGGTAGGGGTGTTACTGTTCTCAGGGCAGTGGTATTGGTGTTACTGTTCTTGGGCAGTGGTAAGGGTGTTACTATTCTCTGGGTTGTGGTAGGGGTGTTACTGTTCTCAGGGTAGTGGTAGGGGTGTTACTGTTCTCGGGGCAGTTGTAGGGGTGTTACTGTTCTGGGGCAGTGGTAGGGGTGTTACTGTTCTCGGGCAGTGGTAGGGGTGTTACTGTCCTCGGGCAGTGGTAGGGGTGTTACTGTTCTCGAGGCAGTGGTAGGGGTGTTACTGTTCTCGGGCAGTGGTAGGGGTGTTACTCTTCTCGGGCAGTGGTAGGGGTGTTACTGTTCTCGAGGCACTGGTAGGGGTGTTGCTGTTCTCGGGCAGTGGTAGGGGTGTTACTGTTCTCGGCGCAGTGGTAGGGGTGTTACTGTTCTCGGGGCAATGGTAGGGGTGTTACTGTTCTCGGGCAGTGGTAGGGGTGTTACTGTTCTCGGGCCAGTGGTAGGGGTGTTACTGTTCTCAGGGCAGTGGTACGGGTGTTACTGTTCTCGGGCAGTGGTTGGGGTGTTACTGTTCTCGGAGCAGTGGTTGGGGTGTTACTGCTCTCGGGGCAGTGGTGTAGGGGTATTACTGTTCTCGGGCCAATGGTAGGGGTGTTACTGCTCTCAGGGCAGTGGTAGGGGTGTTACTGTTCTTGGGGCAGTGGTAGGGGTGTTACTGTTTCGGGGCAGTGGTGCGGTGTTACTGTTCTCAGGACAGTGGTAGGGGTTTTACTGTTCTCAGGGCAGTGTTAGGTGTGTTACTGTTCTCGGGCAGTGGTAGGGTGTTACTGTTCTCGGGGCAGTGGTAGGGGTGTTACTGTTCTCGGGCAGTGGTAGGGTGTTACTGTTCTTGGGGCAGTGGAAGGGGTGTTACTGTTCTCGGGGCAGTGGTAGGGGTGTTACTGTTCCCAGGCAGTGGTAGGGGTGTTACTGATCTCGGGGCAGTGATGGGGTGTTACTGTTGGTCTCACTCTGGGCAGTGGTAGGGGTGTTACTGTTCTCGGGGCAGTGGTAGGGGTGTTTCTGCTCTCGAGCATTGGTAGGAGTGTTACAGTTCTTGGGTCAGTGGCAGGGGTGTTACTGTTCTCGGGCAGTGGTAGGGGTGTTACTGTTCTCAGGGCAGTGGTAGGGGTGTTACTGTTCTCAGGGCAGTGGTCGGGGTGTTATTGTTCTCGGGGCAGTGGTCGGGGTGTTACTGTTGTCAGGGCAGTGGTAGGGGTGTTACTGTTCTCGGGCAGTGGTATGGGTGTTACTGTTCTCAGGGCAGTGGTACGGGTGTTACTGTTCTCAGTGGCGGTGGTAGGGGTGTTACTGTCCTCGTGGCAGTGGTAGGGGTGTTAGTGTTCTCGGGCAGTGGTAGGGGTGTTACTGTTCTCGGGGCAGTGGTAGGGGTGTTACTGTTCTCGGGGCAGTGGTAGGGTTTTTTCTGTTCTTGGGCAGTGGTAGGGGTGCTATTGTTCTCGAGGCAGTGGTAGGGGTGTTACTGTTCTCGGGGCAGTGGTAGGGGTGTTACTGTTCTCCGGCAGTGGCAGGGGTGTTACTGTTCTCGGGGCAGTGGTAGGGGTGTTACTGTTTTGGGGCAGTGGCAGGGGTGTTACTGTTCTCAGGGCAGTGGTAGGGGTGTTACTATTCTCTGGGTTGTGGTAGGGGTGTTACTGTTCTCGGGGCAGTGGTAGGGGTGTTACTGTTCTCGGGGCAGTGGTAGGGGTGTTACTGTTCTCAGGGCAGTGGTAGGGGTGTTACTGTTCTCGGGCAGTGGTAGGGGTGTTACTGTTCTCGGGGCACTGTTGGGGTGTTACTGTTCTCAGGGCAGTGGTAGGGGTGTTACTGTTCTCGGGCAGTGGTAGGGGTGTTACTGTTCTCAAGGCAGTGGTAGGGGTGTTACTGTTCTCAGGGCAGTGGTAGGGGTGTTACTGTTCTCGGGGCAGTGGTAGGGGTGTTACTGTTCTTGGGGCAGTGGTAGGGGTGCGTCTGTTCTTGGGGCAGTGGTAGGGTTGTTACTGTTCTCTGGGCAGTGGTGGGGGTGTTACTGTTCTCCAATGCAGTGGTAGGGGTGTTACTGTTCTCGGGGCATTGGTAGGGGTGTTACTGTTCTCGGGGCAGTGGTAGGGGTGTTACTGTTCTGGGGCAGTGGCAGGGGTGTTACTGTTCTTGGGCAGTGGTAGGGGTGTTACTGTTCTCGGGGCAGTGGTAGGGGTGTTACTGTTTCGGGACAGTGGTAGGCGTGTTACTGTTCTCAGGGCAGCAGTAGGGGTGTTACTGTTCTCGGGGCAGTGGTACGGATGTTACTTTTCTCAGGGCGGTTGTAGGGGTGTTACTGTCCTCGAGGCAGTGGTAGAGTTTTTTCTGTTCTCGGGCAGTGGTAGGGGTGCTATTGTTCTCGGGGCAGTGGTAGGGGTGTTACTGTTCTCGGGCAGTGGTAGGGATGTTACTGTTCTCAGGGCAGTGGTACGGGTGTTACTGTACTCAGGGCAGTGGTAGGGGTGTTACTGTCCTCGGGGCAGTGGTAGCGGTGTTAGTGTTCTCGGGCAGTGGTAGGGGTGTTACTGTTCTCGGGGCAGTGGTAGGGGTGTTACTGTTCTCAGGGCAGTGGTAGGGGTGTTAGTGTTCTCGGGCAGTGGTAGGGGTGTTACTGTTCTCGGGGCAGTGGTAGGGGTGTTACTGTTCTCAGGGCAGTGGTAGGGGTGTTAGTGTTCTCGGGCAGTGGTAGGGGTGTTACTGTTCTCAGGGCAGTGGTACGGGTGTTACTTTTCTCAGGGCAGTGGTAGGGGTGTTACTGTCCTCGGGGCAGTGGTAGCGGTGTTAGTGTTCTCGGGCAGTGGTAGGGGTGTTACTGTTCTCGGGGCAGTGGTAGGGGTGTTACTGTTCTCGGGGCAGTGGTAGGGGTGTTACTGTTCTCAGGCAGTGGTAGGGGTGTTACTGTTCTCGGGGCAGTAGTAGGGGTGTTACTGTTCTCCGGCAGTGGCAGGGGTGTTACTGTTCTCGGGGCAGTGGTAGGGGTGTTACTGTTTCGGGGCAGTGGTAGGGGTGTTACTGCCCTCGGGCAGTGGTAGGGGTGTTACTGTTCTCGGCGCAGTGGTAGGGGTGTTACTGTTCTCGGGCAGTGGTAGAGGTGTTACTGTTCTCGGGCCAGTGGTAGGGGTGTTACTGTTCTCAGGGCAGTGGTACGGGTGTTACTGTTCTCGGGCAGTGGTTGGGGTGTTACTGTTCTCGGAGCAGTGGTACGGGTGTTACTGTTCTCGGGCAGTGGTTGGGGTGTTACTGTTCTCAGGGCAGTGGTACGGGTGTTACTGTTCTCGGAGCAGTGGTAGGGGTGTTACTGTTCTCGGGGCAGTGGTAGGGGTATTACTGTTCTCGGGCCAATGGTAGGGGTGTTTCTGCTCTCAGGGCAGTGGTACGGGTGTTACTGTTCTCGGGCAGTGGTTGGGGTGTTACTGTTCTCAGGGCAGTGGTACGGGTGTTACTGTTCTCGGAGCAGTGGTAGGGTTGTTACTGTTCTCGGGGCAGTGGTAGGGGTATTACTGTTCTCGGGCCAATGGTAGGGGTGTTTCTGCTCTCAGGGCAGTGGTAGGGGTGTTACTGTTCTTGGGGCAGTGGTAGGGGTGTTACTGTTTCGGGGCAGTGGTGGGGTGTTACTGTTCTCAGGACAGTGGTAGGGGTGTTACTGTTCTCAGGGCAGTGTTAGGGGTGTTACTGTTCTCGGGCAGTGGTAGGGTGTTACTGTTCTCGGGGCAGTGGTAGGGGTGTTACTGTTCTCGGGCAATGGTAGGGTGTTACTGTTCTCGGGGCAGTGGAAGGGATGTTACTGTTCTCGGGGCAGTGGTAGGGGTGTTACTGTTCCCAGGCAGTGGTAGGGGTGTTACTGTTCTCGGGCAAGTGGTAGGGGTGTTTCTGTTCTCGAGCATTGGTAGGAGTGTTACAGTTCTTGGGTCAGTGGTAGGGGTGTTACTGTTCTCGGGCAGTGGTAGGGGTGTTACTGTTCTCAGGGCAGTGGTAGGGGTGTTACTGTTCTCAGGGCAGTGGTAGGGGTGTTATTGTTCTCGGGGCAGTGGTCGGGGTGTTACTGTTGTCAGGGCAGTGGTAGGGGTGTTACTGTTCTCGGGCAGTGGTAGGGGTGTTACTGTTCTCAGGGCAGTGGTATTGGTGTAACTGTTCTTGGGCAGTGGTAAGGGTGTTACTATTCTCTGGGTTGTGGTAGGGGTGTTACTGTTCTCAGGGTAGTGGTAGGGGTGTTACTGTTCTCGGGGCAGTGGTAGGGGTGTTACTGTTCTGGGGCAGTGGTAGGGGTGTTATTGTTCTCGGGGCAGTGGTAGGGGTGTTACTGTTCTCAGGGCAGTGGTAGGGGTGCTATTGTTCTCGGGGCAGTGGTAGGGGTGTTACTGTTCTCGGGGCAGTGCTGGGGTGTTACTGTTCTCAGGCAGTGGTAGGGGTGTTACTGTTTCGGGACAGTGGTAGGGGTGTTACAGTTCTCGGGGCAATAGTAGGGGTGTTACTGTTCTCGGGGCAGTGGTAGGGGTGTTACTGTTCTCGGGGCAGTGGTAGGGGTGTTACTGTTCTCAGGCAGTGGTAGGGGTGTTACTGTTCTCGGGGCAGTAGTAGGGTTGTTACTGTTCTCCGGCAGTGGCAGGGGTGTTACTGTTCTCGGGGCAGTGGTAGGGGTGTTACTGTTCTCGGGCAGTGGTAGGGGTGCTACTGTTCTCGGGGCAGTGGTAGGGGTGTTACTGTTTCGGGGCAGTGGTAGGGGTGTTACTGTCCTCGGGGCAGTGGTAGGGGTGTTACTGTTCTCGGGCAGTGGTAGGGGTGTTATTGTTCTCGGGGCAGTGGTAGGGGTGTTACTGTTCTCGGGCAGTGGTAGGGGTGCTATTGTTCTCGGGGCAGTGGTAGGGTTGTTACTGTTCTCGGGGCAGTGCTGGGGTGTTACTGTTCTCAGGCAGTGGTAGGGGTGTTACTGTTTCGGGACAGTGGTAGGGGTGTTACTGTTCTCGGGGCAATAGTAGGGGTGTTACTGTTCTCGGGGCAGTGGTAGGGGTGTTACTGTTCTCGGGGCAGTGGTAGGGGTGTTACTGTTCTCAGGCAGTGGTAGGGGTGTTACTTTTCTCGGGTCAGTAGTAGGGGTGTTACTGTTCTCCGGCAGTGGCAGGGGTGTTACTGTTCTCGGGGCAGTGGTAGGGGTGTTACTGTTCTCGGGCAGTGGTAGGGGTGTTACTGTTCTCGGGGCAGTGGTAGAGGTGTTACTGTTTCGGGGCAGTGGTAGGGGTGTTACTGTCCTCGGGGCAGTGGTAGGGGTGTTACTGTTCTCAGGCAGAGGTAGGGGTGTTACTGTTCTCGGGGCAGTAGTCGGGGTGTTACTGTTCTCCGGCAGTGGCAGGGGTGTTACTGTTCTCGGTGCAGTGGTAGGGGTGTTACTGTTTCGGGGCCGTGGTAGGGGTGTTACTGTCCTCGGGCAGTGGTAGGGGTGTTACTGTTCTCGAGGCAGTGGTAGGGATGTTACTGTTCTCGGGCAGTGGTAGGGGTGTGACTGTTCTCGGCGCAGTGGTAGGGGTGTTACTGTTCTCGGGGCAGTGGTAGGGGTGTTACTGTTCTCGGGGCAGTGGTAGGGGTGTTACTGTTCTCGGGGCAGTGGTATGGGTGTTACTGTTCTCAGGCCAGTGTTACGGGTGTTACTGTTCTCGGGCAGTGGTTGGGGTGTTACTGTTCTCGAAGCAGTGGTAGGGGCGTTACTGTTCTCGGGGCAGTGGCGGGGTATTACTGTTCTCGGGCCAATGGTAGGGGTGTTACTGTTCTCAGGGCAGTGGTAGGGGTGTTACTGTTTCGGGGCAGTGGTAGGGGTGTTACTGTTCTCAGGGCAGTGGTAGGGGTGTTACTGTTCTCGGGCAGTGGTCGGGTGTTACTGTTCTCGGGGCAGTGGGAGGGGTGTTACTGTTCTCGGGCAGTGGTAGGGTGTTACTGTACTCGGGGCAGTGGTAGGGGTGTTACTGTTCTCGAGGCAGTGGTGGGGGTGTTACTGTTGTCAGGGCAGTGGTAGGGGTGTTGCTGTTCTCGGGCAGTGGTAGGGGTGTTACTGTTCTTGGGCAGTGGTAGGGGTGTTACTATTCTCTGGGTTGTGGTCGGGGTGTTACTGTTCTCGGGGTAGTGGTAGGGGTGTTACTGTTCTCGGGGCAGTGGTAGGGCTGTTACTGTTCTTGGGCAGTGGTAGGGGTGTTACTATTCTCTGGGTTGTGGTCGAGGTGTTACTGTTCTCGGGGCAGTGGTAGGGGTGTTACTATTCTCTGGGTTGTGGTCGGGGTGTTACTGTTCTCGGGGTAGTGGTCGGGGTGTTACTGTTCTCAGGGCAGTGGTAGGGGTGTTACTGTTCTTGGGCAGTGGTAGGGGTGTTACTATTCTCTGGGTTGTGGTCGGGGTGTTACTGTTCTCAGGGCAGTGGTAGGGGTGTTACTGTTCTTGGGCAGTGGTAGGGCTGTTACTGTTCTCGGGGCAGTGGTAGGGGTGTTACTGTTCTCGGGCAGTGGTAGGGGTGTTACTGTTCTCGGGGCAGTGCTAGGGTTTTTTCTGTTCTCGGGCAGTGGTAGGGGTGCTATTGTTCTCGGGGCAGTGGTAGGGGCGTTACTGTTCTCGGGGCAGTTGTATGGTTTTTTCTGTTCTCCGGCAGTGGTAGGAGTGCTATTGTTCTCGGGGCAGTGGTAGGGGTGTTACTGTTCTCGGGGCAGTGGTAGGGTTGTTACTGTTCTTGGAGCAGTGGTAGGGGTGTTACTGTTTCGGGGCAGTGGTCGGGGTGTTACTGTTCTCAGGCAGTGGTAGTGGTGTTACTGTTCTTGGGGCAGTGGTAGGGCTGTTACTGTTTCGGGGCAGTGGTAGTGGTGTTACTGTTCTTGCGGCAGTGGTAGGGCTGTTACTGTTCTTGGGGCAGTCTTAGGGGTGTTACTGTTTTCGGGCAGTGGTAGGGATGTTACTGTTCTCGGGGCAGTGGTAGGGGTGTTTCTGTTTTCAGGCATTGGTAGGAGTGTTACAGTTCTTGGGTCAGTGGTAGGGGTGTTGCTGTTCTCGGGCAGTGGTAGGGGTGTTACTGTTCTCAGGGCAGTGGTAGGGGTGTTACTGTTCTCGGGCAGTGGTAGGGGTGTTACAATTCTCTGGGTTGTGGTAGGGGTGTTACTGTTCTCGGGGCAGTGGTAGGGGTGTTACTGTTCTGGGGCAGTGGTAGGGGTGCTATTGTTCTCGGGGCAGTGGTAGGGGAGTTACTGTTCTCAGGGCAGTGGTAGGGTTGTTACTGTTCTCAGGGCGGTGGTAGGGGTGTTACTGTCCTCGGGGCAGTGGTGGGGGTGTTACTGTTCTCAGGGCACTGGTAGGGGTGTTACTGTTCTCGGGCAGTGGTAGGGGTGCTATTGTTCTCGGGGCAGTGGTAGGGGAGTTACTGTTCTCAGGGCAGTGGTAGGGTTGTTACTGTTCTCAGGGCGGTGGTAGGGGTGTTACTGTCCTCGGGGCAGTGGTGGGGGTGTTACTGTTCTCAGGGCAGTGGTAGGGGTGTTACTGTCCTCGGGGCAGTGGTAGGGTTTTTTCTGTTCTCGGGGCAGTGCTAGGGCTGTTACTGTTCTCGGGGCAGTGGTAGGGGTGTTACTGTTCTCCGGCAGTGGCAGGGGTGTTACTGTTCTCGGGGCAGTGGTGGGGGTGTTCCTGTTTTGGGGAAGTGGTAGGGGTGTTACTGTTCTCAGGGCAGTGGTAGGGGTGTTACTGTTCTCGGGCAGTGGTCAGGGTGTTACTGTTCTCGGGCAGTGGTAGGGGTGTTACTGTTCTCGGGGCAGTGGTAGGGGTGTTACTGTTCTCAGGGCAGTGGTAGGGGTGTTACTGTTCTCGGGGCAGTGGTAGGGGTGTTACTGTTCTCGGGGCAGTGGTAGGGGTGTTACTGTTCTCGGGGCAGTGGTAGGGTTTTTTCTGTTCTCGGGCAGTGGTAGGGGTGCTATTGTTCTCGGGGCAGTGGTAGGGGTATTACTGTTCTCGGGGCAGTGGTAGGGGTGTTACTGTTGTCAGGGCAGTGGTAGGGGTGTTACCGTTCTCGGGCAGTGGTCGGGGTGTTACTCTTCTCAGGGCAGTGGTAGGGGTGCTACTGTTCTCGGGCAATGGTCGGGGTGTTACTATTCTCTGGGTTGTGGTAGGGGTGTTATTGTTCTCGGGGTAGTGGTAGGGGTATTACTGTTCTCGGGGCAGTGGTAGGGATGTTACTGTTCTTGGGACAGTGGTAGGGGTGTTACTGTTCTTGGGACAGTGGTAGGGGTGTTACTGTTCTTGGGACAGTGGTAGGGATGTTACTGTTCTCGGGCAGTGGTAGGGGTGTTACTGTTCTCGGGGCAGTGGTAGGGATGTTACTGTTCTTGGGACAGTGGTAGGGGTGTTACTGTTCTTGGGACAGTGGTAGGGGTGTTACTGTTCTTGGGACAGTGGTAGGGATGTTACTGTTCTCGGGGTAGTGGTAGGGATGTTACTGTTCTTGGGACAGTGGTAGGGATGTTACTGTTCTTGGGACAGTGGTAGGGGTGTTACTGTTCTCAGTGCAGTGGTAGGGGTGTTACTGTTCTCGGGGCAGTGGTAGGGGTGTTACTGTTCTCGGGGCAGTGTTAGGTTTGTTACTGTTCTCAGGGCGGTGGTAGTGGTGTTACTGTCCTCGGGGCAGTGGTAGGGGTGTTACTGTTCTCAGGGCAGTGGTAGGGGTGTTACTGTCCTCGGGGCAGTGGTAGGGTTTTTTCTGTTCTCGGGCAGTGGTAGGGGTGCTATTGTTCTCGGGGCAGTGCTAGGGGTGTTACTGTTCTCGGGGCAGTGGTAGGGGTGTTACTGTTCTCGGGCAGTGGTAGGGGTGTTACTGTTCTCGGGCAGTGGTAGGGGTGTTAGTGTTCTCAGGGCAGTGGTAGGGGTGTTACTGTTCTCGGGGCAGTGGTCGGGGTGTTACTGTTGTCAGGGCAGTGGTAGGGGTGTTACCGTTCTCGGGCAGTGGCAGGGTTGTTACTGTTCTCAGGGCAGTGGTAGGGGTGTTACTGTTCTCGGGCAGTGGTAGGGGTGTTACTGTTCTCGGGGCAGTGGTAGGGGTGTTACTGTTCTGGGGCAGTGGTAGGGGTATTACTGTTCTCGGGCAGTGGTAGGGGTGTTACTGTTCTCGGGGCAGTGGTAGGGGTGTTACTGTTCTCAGGGCAGTGGTAGGGGTGTTACTGTTCTCGGGGCAGTGGTAGGGATTTTTCTGTTCTCGGGCAGGGTTAGGAGCGCTATTGATCTCGAGGCAGTGGTAGGGGTGTTACTTTTCTCGGGGCAGTGGTAGGGTTGTTACTGTTCTTGGGGCAGTGGTCGGGGTGTTACTGTTTCGAGGCAGTGGTAGTGGTGTTACTGTTCTCGGGCAGTGGTAGGGCTGTTACTGTTCTTGGGGCAGTGGTAGGGGTGTTACTGTTTCGGGGCAGTGGTAGGGATGTTACTGTTCTCAGGACAGTGGTAGGGGTGTTACTGTTCTCGGGGCAGTGGTAGGGGTGTTACTGTTCTCGGGGCAGTGGTAGGTTTGTTACTGTTCTCAGGGCGGTGGTAGTGGTGTTACTGTCCTCGTGGCAGTGGTGGGGGTGTTACTGTTCTCAGGGCAGTGGTAGGGGTGTTACTTTTCTCGGGGCAGTGGTAGCGTCTTTTCTGTTCTCGGGCAGTGGTAGGGGTGTTACTGTTCTCGGGGCAGTGGTAGGGGTGTTACTGTTCTCGGGGCAGTGGTAGGGGTGTTACTGTTCTGGGGCAGTGGTAGGGGTATTACTGTTCTCGGGCAGTGGTAGGGGTGTTACTGTTCTCGGGGCAGTGGTAGGGGTGTTACTGTTCTCAGGGCAGTGGTAGGGGTGTTACTGTTCTCGGGGCAGTGGTAGGGATTTTTCTGTTCTCGGGCAGGGTTAGGAGCGCTATTGTTCTCGAGGCAGTGGTAGGGGTGTTACTTTTCTCGGGGCAGTGGTAGGGTTGTTACTGTTCTTGGCGCAGTGGTCGGGGTGTTACTGTTTCGAGGCAGTGGTAGTGGTGTTACTGTTCTCGGGCAGTGGTAGGGCTGTTACTGTTCTTGGGGCAGTGGTAGGGGTGTTACTGTTTCGGGGCAGTGGTAGGGATGTTACTGTTCTCAGGACAGTGGTAGGGGTGTTACTGTTCTCGGGGCAGTGGTAGGGGTGTTACTGTTCTCGGGGCAGTGTTAGGTTTGTTACTGTTCTCAGGGCGGTGGTAGTGGTGTTACTGTCCTCGGGGCAGTGGTAGGGGTGTTACTGTTCTCAGGGCAGTGGTAGGGGTGTTACTGTCCTCGGGGCAGTGGTAGGGTTTTTTCTGTTCTCGGGCAGTGGTAGGGGTGCTATTGTTCTCGGGGCAGTGCTAGGGGTGTTACTGTTCTCGGGGCAGTGGTAGGGGTGTTACTGTTCTCGGGCAGTGGTAGGGGTGTTACTGTTCTCGGGCAGTGGTAGGGGTGTTAGTGTTCTCAGGGCAGTGGTAGGGGTGTTACTGTTCTCGGGGCAGTGGTCGGGGTGTTACTGTTGTCAGGGCAGTGGTAGGGGTGTTACCGTTCTCGGGCAGTGGCAGGGGTGTTACTGTTCTCAGGGCAGTGGTAGGGGTGTTACTGTTCTCGGGCAGTGGTAGGGGTGTTACTGTTCTCGGGGCAGTGGTAGGGGTGTTACTGTTCTGGGGCAGTGGTAGGGGTATTACTGTTCTCGGGCAGTGGTAGGGGTGTTACTGTTCTCGGGGCAGTGGTAGGGGTGTTACTGTTCTCAGGGCAGTGGTAGGGGTTTTACTGTTCTCGGGGCAGTGGTAGGGATTTTTCTGTTCTCGGGCAGGGTTAGGAGCGCTATTGATCTCGAGGCAGTGGTAGGGGTGTTACTTTTCTCGGGGCAGTGGTAGGGTTGTTACTGTTCTTGGGGCAGTGGTCGGGGTGTTACTGTTTCGAGGCAGTGGTAGTGGTGTTACTGTTCTCGGGCAGTGGTAGGGCTGTTACTGTTCTTGGGGCAGTGGTAGGGGTGTTACTGTTTCGGGGCAGTGGTAGGGATGTTACTGTTCTCAGGACAGTGGTAGGGGTGTTACTGTTCTCGGGGCAGTGGTAGGTTTGTTACTGTTCTCAGGGCGGTGGTAGTGGTGTTACTGTCCTCGTGGCAGTGGTGGGGGTGTTACTGTTCTCAGGGCAGTGGTAGGGGTGTTACTTTTCTCGGGGCAGTGGTAGCGTCTTTTCTGTTCTCGGGCAGTGGTAGGGGTGTTACTGTTCTCGGGGCGGTGGTAGGGGTGTTACTGTTCTCCGGCAGTGGCAGGGGTTTTACTGTTCTCGGGGCAGTGGTAGGGGTGTTATTGTTTCGGGGCAGTGGTAGGGGTGTTACTGTCCTCGGGGCAGTGGTAGGGGTGTTACTGTTCTCAGGCAGAGGTAGGGGTGTTACTGTTCTCGGGGCAGTAGTAGGGGTGTTACTGTTCTCCGGCAGTGGCAGGGGTGTTACTGTTCTCGGTGCAGTGGTAGGGGTGTTACTGTTTCGGGGCAGTGGTAGGGGTGTTACTGTCCTCGGGCAGTGGTAGGGGTGTTACTGTTCTCGAGGCAGTGGTAGGGATGTTACTGTTCTCGGGCAGTGGTAGGGGTGTGACTGTTCTCGGCGCAGTGGTAGGGGTGTTACTGTTCTCGGGGCAGTGGTAGGGGTGTTACTGTTCTCGGGCCAGTGGTAGGGGTGTTACTGTTCTCAGGCCAGTGGTACGGGTGTTACTGTTCTCGGGCAGTGGTTGGGGTGTTACTGTTCTCGAAGGAGTGGTAGGGGCGTTACTGTTCTCGGGGCAGTGGCGGGGTATTACTGTTCTCGGGCCAATGGTAGTGGTGTTACTGTTCTCAGGGCAGTGGTAGGGGTGTTACTGTTTCGGGGCAGTGGTAGGGGTGTTACTGTTCTCAGGGCAGTGGTAGGGGTGTTACTGTTCTCGGGCAGTGGTCGGGTGTTACTGTTCTCGGGGCAGTGGGAGGGGTGTTACTGTTCTCGGGCAGTGGTAGGGTGTTACTGTTCTCGGGGCAGTGGTAGGGGTGTTACTGTTCTCGAGGCAGTGGTGGGGGTGTTACTGTTGTCAGGCAGTGGTAGGGGTGTTACTGTTCTCGGGGCAGTAGTAGGGGTGTTACTGTTCTCGGAGCAGTGGTAGGGGTGTTACTGATCTCGGGGCAGTGATGGGGTGTTGCTGTTGGTCTCACTCTGGGCAGTGGTAGGGGTGTTACTGTTCTCAGGGCAGTGGTAGGGGTGTTATTGTTCTCGGGGCAGTGGTCGGGGTGTTACTGTTGTCAGGGCAGTGGTAGGGGTGTTACTGTTCTTGGGCAGTGGTCGGGGTGTTACTGTTCTCGGGGTAGTGGTAGGGGTGTTACTGTTCTCGGGGCAGTGGTAGGACTGTTACTGTTCTTGGGCAGTGGTAGGGGTGTTACTATTCTCTGGGTTGTGGTCGGGGTGTTACTGTTCTCGGGGCAGTGGTAGGGGTGTTACTATTCTCTGGGTTGTGGTCGGGGTGTTACTGTTCTCGGGGTAGTGGTCGGGGTGTTACTGTTCTCAGGGCAGTGGTAGGGGTGTTACTGTTCTTGGGCAGTGGTAGGGGTGTTACTATTCTCTGGGTTGTGGTCGGGGTGTTACTGTTCTCGGGGCAGTGGTAGGGGTGTTACTGTTCTCGGGCAGTGGTAGGGGTGTTACTGTTCTCGGGGTAGTGGTAGGGGTGTTACTGTTCTCGGGGCAGTGGTAGGGCTGTTACTGTTCTTGGGCTGTGGTAGGGGTGTTACTATTCTCTGGGTTGTGGTCAGAGTGTTACTGTTCTCGGGGCAGTGGTAGGGGTGTTACTATTCTCTGGGTTGTGGTCGGGGTGTTACTGTTCTCGGGGTAGTGGTCGGGGTGTTACTGTTCTCAGGGCAGTGGTAGGGGTGTTACTGTTCTTGGGCAGTGGTAGGGGTGTTACTATTCTCTGGGTTGTGGTCGGGGTGTTACTGTTCTCGGGGCAGTGGTAGGGGTGTTTCTGTTCTCGGGCAGTGGTAGGGGTGCTATTGTTCTCGGGGCAGTGGTAGGGGCGTTACTGTTCTCGGGGCAGTTGTATGGTTTTTTCTGTTCTCCGGCAGTGGTAGGAGTGCTATTGTTCTCGGGGCAGTGGTAGGGGTGTTACTGTTCTCGGGGCAGTGGTAGGGTTGTTACTGTTCTTGGAGCAGTGGTAGGGGTGTTACTGTTTCGGGGCAGTGGTCGGGGTGTTACTGTTCTCAGGCAGTGGTAGTGGTGTTACTGTTCTTGGGGCAGTGGTAGGGCTGTTACGGTTTCGGGGCAGTGGTAGTGGTGTTACTGTTCTTGCGGCAGTGGTAGGGCTGTTACTGTTCTCGGGGCAGTGGTAGGGGTGTTTCTGTTCTCAGGCATTGGTAGGAGTGTTACAGTTCTTGGGTCAGTGGTAGGGGTGTTGCTGTTCTCGGGCAGTGGTAGGGGTGTTACTGTTCTCAGGGCAGTGGTAGTGGTGTTACTGTTCTCGGGCAGTGGTAGGGGTGTTACTATTCTCTGGGTTGTGGTAGGGGTGTTACTGTTCTCGGGGCAGTGGTAGGGGTGTTACTGTTCTGGGGCAGTGGTAGGGGTGCTATTGTTCTCGGGGCAGTGGTAGGGGAGTTACTGTTCTCAGGGCAGTGGTAGGGTTGTTACTGTTCTCAGGGCGGTGGTAGGGTTGTTACTGTTCTCAGGGCGGTGGTAGGGGTGTTACTGTCCTCGGGGCAGTGGTGGGGGTGTTACTGTTCTCAGGGCAGTGGTAGGGTTGTTACTGTTCTCAGGGCGGTGGTAGGGTTGTTACTGTTCTCAGGGCGGTGGTAGGGGTGTTACTGTCCTCGGGGCAGTGGTAGGGGCGTTACTGTCCTCGGGGCAGTGGTAGGGTTTTTTCTGTTCTCGGGGCAGTGCTAGGGCTGTTACTGTTCTCGGGGCAGTGGTAGGGGTGTTACTGTTCTCCGGCAGTGGCAGGGGTGTTACTGTTCTCGGGGCAGTGGTGGGGGTGTTCCTGTTTTGGGGAAGTGGTAGGGGTGTTACTGTTCTCAGGGCAGTGGTAGGGGTGTTACTGTTCTCGGACAGTGGTCGGGGTGTTACTGTTCTCGGGCAGTGGTAGGGCTGTTGCTGTTCTTGGGGCAGTGGTAGGGGTGTTACTGTTTCGGGGCAGTGGTAGGGATGTTACTGTTCTCAGGACAGTGGTAGGGGTGTTACTGTTCTCGGGGCAGTGGTAGGTTTGTTACTGTTCTCAGGGCGGTGGTAGTGGTGTTACTGTCCTCGTGGCAGTGGTGGGGGTGTTACTGTTCTCAGGGCAGTGGTAGGGGTGTTACTTTTCTCGGGGCAGTGGTAGCGTCTTTTCTGTTCTCGGGCAGTGGTAGGGGTGTTACTGTTCTCGGGGCAGTGGTAGGGGTGTTACTGTTCTCCGGCAGTGGCAGGGGTTTTACTGTTCTCGGGGCAGTGGTAGGGGTGTTATTGTTTCGGGGCAGTGGTAGGGGTGTTACTGTCCTCGGGGCAGTGGTAGGGGTGTTACTGTTCTCAGGCAGAGGTAGGGGTGTTACTGTTCTCGGGGCAGTAGTAGGGGTGTTACTGTTCTCCGGCAGTGGCAGGGGTGTTACTGTTCTCGGTGCAGTGGTAGGGGTGTTACTGTTTCGGGGCAGTGGTAGGGGTGTTACTGTCCTCGGGCAGTGGTAGGGGTGTTACTGTTCTCGAGGCAGTGGTAGGGATGTTACTGTCCTCGGGCAGTGGTAGGGGTGTTACTGTTCTCGAGGCAGTGGTAGGGATGTTACTGTTCTCGGGCAGTGGTAGGGGTGTGACTGTTCTCGGCGCAGTGGTAGGGGTGTTACTGTTCTCGGGGCAGTGGTAGGGGTGTTACTGTTCTCGGGCCAGTGGTAGGGGTGTTACTGTTCTCAGGCCAGTGGTACGGGTGTTACTGTTCTCGGGCAGTGGTTGGGGTGTTACTGTTCTCGAAGGAGTGGTAGGGGCGTTACTGTTCTCGGGGCAGTGGCGGGGTATTACTGTTCTCGGGCCAATGGTAGTGGTGTTACTGTTCTCAGGGCAGTGGTAGGGGTGTTACTGTTTCGGGGCAGTGGTAGGGGTGTTACTGTTCTCAGGGCAGTGGTAGGGGTGTTACTGTTCTCGGGCAGTGGTCGGGTGTTACTGTTCTCGGGGCAGTGGGAGGGGTGTTACTGTTCTCGGGCAGTGGTAGGGTGTTACTGTTCTCGGGGCAGTGGTAGGGGTGTTACTGTTCTCGAGGCAGTGGTGGGGGTGTTACTGTTGTCAGGCAGTGGTAGGGGTGTTACTGTTCTCGGGGCAGTAGTAGGGGTGTTACTGTTCTCGGAGCAGTGGTAGGGGTGTTACTGATCTCGGGGCAGTGATGGGGTGTTGCTGTTGGTCTCACTCTGGGCAGTGGTAGGGGTGTTACTGTTCTCAGGGCAGTGGTAGGGGTGTTATTGTTCTCGGGGCAGTGGTCGGGGTGTTACTGTTGTCAGGGCAGTGGTAGGGGTGTTACTGTTCTTGGGCAGTGGTCGGGGTGTTACTGTTCTCGGGGTAGTGGTAGGGGTGTTACTGTTCTCGGGGCAGTGGTAGGGCTGTTACTGTTCTTGGGCAGTGGTAGGGGTGTTACTATTCTCTGGGTTGTGGTCGGGGTGTTACTGTTCTCGGGGCAGTGGTAGGGGTGTTACTATTCTCTGGGTTGTGGTCGGGGTGTTACTGTTCTCGGGGTAGTGGTCGGGGTGTTACTGTTCTCAGGGCAGTGGTAGGGGTGTTACTGTTCTTGGGCAGTGGTAGGGGTGTTACTATTCTCTGGGTTGTGGTCGGGGTGTTACTGTTCTCGGGGCAGTGGTAGGGGTGTTACTGTTCTCGGGCAGTGGTAGGGGTGTTACTGTTCTCGGGGTAGTGGTAGGGGTGTTACTGTTCTCGGGGCAGTGGTAGGGCTGTTACTGTTCTTGGGCTGTGGTAGGGGTGTTACTATTCTCTGGGTTGTGGTCGGGGTGTTACTGTTCTCGGGGCAGTGGTAGGGGTGTTACTATTCTCTGGGTTGTGGTCGGGGTGTTACTGTTCTCGGGGTAGTGGTCGGGGTGTTACTGTTCTCAGGGCAGTGGTAGGGGTGTTACTGTTCTTGGGCAGTGGTAGGGGTGTTACTATTCTCTGGGTTGTGGTCGGGGTGTTACTGTTCTCGGGGCAGTGGTAGGGGTGTTTCTGTTCTCGGGCAGTGGTAGGGGTGCTATTGTTCTCGGGGCAGTGGTAGGGGCGTTACTGTTCTCGGGGCAGTTGTATGGTTTTTTCTGTTCTCCGGCAGTGGTAGGAGTGCTATTGTTCTCGGGGCAGTGGTAGGGGTGTTACTGTTCTCGGGGCAGTGGTAGGGTTGTTACTGTTCTTGGAGCAGTGGTAGGGGTGTTACTGTTTCGGGGCAGTGGTCGGGGTGTTACTGTTCTCAGGCAGTGGTAGTGGTGTTACTGTTCTTGGGGCAGTGGTAGGGCTGTTGCTGTTTCGGGGCAGTGGTAGTGGTGTTACTGTTCTTGCGGCAGTGGTAGGGCTGTTACTGTTCTCGGGGCAGTGGTAGGGGTGTTTCTGTTCTCAGGCATTGGTAGGAGTGTTACAGTTCTTGGGTCAGTGGTAGGGGTGTTGCTGTTCTCGGGCAGTGGTAGGGGTGTTACTGTTCTCAGGGCAGTGGTAGTGGTGTTACTGTTCTCGGGCAGTGGTAGGGGTGTTACTATTCTCTGGGTTGTGGTAGGGGTGTTACTGTTCTCGGGGCAGTGGTAGGGGTGTTACTGTTCTGGGGCAGTGGTAGGGGTGCTATTGTTCTCGGGGCAGTGGTAGGGGAGTTACTGTTCTCAGGGCAGTGGTAGGGTTGTTACTGTTCTCAGGGCGGTGGTAGGGTTGTTACTGTTCTCAGGGCGGTGGTAGGGGTGTTACTGTCCTCGGGGCAGTGGTGGGGGTGTTACTGTTCTCAGGGCAGTGGTAGGGTTGTTACTGTTCTCAGGGCGGTGGTAGGGTTGTTACTGTTCTCAGGGCGGTGGTAGGGGTGTTACTGTCCTCGGGGCAGTGGTAGGGGTGTTACTGTCCTCGGGGCAGTGGTAGGGTTTTTTCTGTTCTCGGGGCAGTGCTAGGGCTGTTACTGTTCTCGGGGCAGTGGTAGGGGTGTTACTGTTCTCCGGCAGTGGCAGGGGTGTTACTGTTCTCGGGGCAGTGGTGGGGGTGTTCCTGTTTTGGGGAAGTGGTAGGGGTGTTACTGTTCTCAGGGCAGTGGTAGGGGTGTTACTGTTCTCGGACAGTGGTCGGGGTGTTACTGTTCTCGGGCAGTGGTAGGGGTGTTACTGTTCTCGGGGCAGTGGTAGGGGTGTTACTGTTCTCGGGGCAGTGGTAGGGGTGTTACTGTTCTCGGGGCAGTGGTAGGGTTTTTTCTGTTCTCGGGCAGTGGTAGGGGTGCTATTGTTCTCGGGGCAGTGGTAGGGGTA
This sequence comes from Somniosus microcephalus, assembly GCF_052327205.1. Taxonomy (NCBI): domain Eukaryota; kingdom Metazoa; phylum Chordata; class Chondrichthyes; order Squaliformes; family Somniosidae; genus Somniosus; species Somniosus microcephalus. The sequence continues at coordinate 61,553,573 of NC_141005.1, read as the reverse complement.
TTACTGTTCTCGGGGCAGTGGTAGGGGTGTTACTGTTGTCAGGGCAGTGGTAGGGGTGTTACCGTTCTCGGGCAGTGGTCGGGGTGTTACTCTTCTCAGGGCAGTGGTAGGGGTGCTACTGTTCTCGGGCAATGGTCGGGGTGTTACTATTCTCTGGGTTGTGGTATGGGTGTTATTGTTCTCGGGGTAGTGGTAGGGGTATTACTGTTCTCGGGGCAGTGGTAGGGATGTTACTGTTCTTGGGACAGTGGTAGGGGTGTTACTGTTCTTGGGACAGTGGTAGGGGTGTTACTGTTCTTGGGACAGTGGTAGGGATGTTACTGTTCTCGGGCAGTGGTAGGGGTGTTACTGTTCTCGGGGCAGTGGTAGGGATGTTACTGTTCTTGGGACAGTGGTAGGGGTGTTACTGTTCTTGGGACAGTGGTAGGGGTGTTACTGTTCTTGGGACAGTGGTAGGGATGTTACTGTTCTCGGGGTAGTGGTAGGGATGTTACTGTTCTTGGGACAGTGGTAGGGATGTTACTGTTCTTGGGACAGTGGTAGGGGTGTTACTGTTCTCAGGGCGGTGGTAGTGGAGTTACTGTCCTCGGGGCAGTGGTAGCGGTGTTACTGTTCTCAGGGCAGTGGTAGGGGTGTTACTGTCCTCGGGGCAGTGGTAGGGTTGTTACTGTTCTCAGGGCGGTGGTAGGGTTGTTACTGTTCTCAGGGCGGTGGTAGGGTTGTTACTGTTCTCAGGGCGGTGGTAGTGGAGTTACTGTCCTCGGGGCAGTGCTAGCGGTGTTACTGTTCTCGGGGCAGTGGTAGGGGTGTTACTGTTCTCGAGGCAGTGGTAGGGGTGTTACAGTTTTCCGGCAGTGGCAGGGGTGTTACTGTTCTCGGGGCAATGGTAGGGGTGTTACTGTTTTGGGGCAGTGGTAGGGGTGTAACTGTTCTCGGGACAGTGGTAGGGGTGTTACTGTTCTCAGGGCAGTGGTAGGGGTGTTACTGTTCTCGGGCAGTGGTCGGGGTGTTACTGTTCTCAGGCAGTGGTAGGGGTGTTACTGTTCTCGGGGCAGTGGTAGGGGTGTTACTGTTCTCGGGGCAGTGGTAGGGGTGTTACTGTTCTCGGGCAGCCGTAGGGGTGTTACTGTTCTCGGGCCAGTGGTAGGGGTGTTACTGTTCTCAGGGCAGTGGTAGGGGTGTTACTGTTCTCGGGGCAGTGGTAGGGGTGTTACTGTTCTCGGGGCAGTGGTAGGGGTGTTACTATTCTCGGGCAGTCGTTGGGGTGTTACTGTTCTCGGGCCAGTGGTAGGGGTGTTAGGTAGGGGTGTTACTGTTCTCAGGGCAGTGGTAGGGGTGTTACTGTTCTCAGGGCAGTGGTAGGGGTGTTACTGTTCTCGGAGCAGTGGTAGGGTTTTTTCTGTTCTCGGGCAGTGGTAGTGGTGCTATTGTTCTCGGGGCAGTAGTAGGGGTGTTACTGTTCTCAGGCAGTGGTAGGGGTGTTACTGTTCTCGGGGCAATGGTATGGGTGTTACTGTTCTCCGGCAGTGGCAGGGGTTTTACTGTTCTCGGGGCGGTGGTAGTGGTGTTACTGTTTCGAGGCAGTGGTAGGGGCGTTACTGTTCTCGGGACAGTGGTAGGGGTGTTACTGTTCTCAGGGCAGTGGTAGGGGTGTTACTGTTCTCAGGCAGTGGTAGGCGTGTTACTGTTCTCGGGGCAGTGGTAGGGGTGTTACTGTTCTCAGGCAGTGGTAGGGGTGTTACTGTTCTCAGGCAGTGGTAGGGGTGTTACTGTTCTCGGGCAGTGGTAGGGATGTTACTGTTCTCGGGCAGTGGTAGGGGTGTTGCTGTTCTCGGGCATTGGTAGGAGTGTTACAGTTCTTGGGGCAGTGGTAGGGGTGTTACTGTTCTCAGGCAGTGGTAGGGGTGTTACTGTTCTCGGGCAGTGGTAGGGGTGTTACTGTTCTCGGGCAGTGGTAGGGGTGTTAGTGTTCTCAGGGCAGTGGTAGGGGTGTTACTGTTCTCGGGGCAGTGGTCGGGGTGTTACTGTTGTCAGGGCAGTGGTAGGGGTGTTACCGTTCTCGGGCAGTGGTAGGGGTGTTACTGTTCTCAGGGCAGTGGTAGGGGTGTTACTGTTCTCGGGCAGTGGTAGGGGTGTTACTGTTCTCGGGGCAGTGGTAGGGGTGTTACTGTTCTGGGGCAGTGGTAGGGGTATTACTGTTCTCGGGCAGTGGTAGGGGTGTTACTGTTCTCGGGGCAGTGGTAGGGGTGTTACTGTTCTCAGGGCAGTGGTAGGGGTGTTACTGTTCTCGGGGCAGTGGTAGGGATTTTTCTGTTCTCGGGCAGGGTTAGGAGCGCTATTGATCTCGAGGCAGTGGTAGGGGTGTTACTTTTCTCGGGGCAGTGGTAGGGTTGTTACTGTTCTTGGGGCAGTGGTCGGGGTGTTACTGTTCTCGGGCAGTGGTAGGGCTGTTACTGTTCTTGGGGCAGTGGTAGGGGTGTTACTGTTTCGGGGCAGTGGTAGGGATGTTACTGTTCTTGGGACAGTGGTAGGGGTGTTACTGTTCTCAGGGCAGTGGTAGGGGTGTTACTGTTCTCGGGGCAGTGGTAGGGGTGTTACTGTTCTCGGGGCAGTGGTAGGTTTGTTACTGTTCTCAGGGCGGTGGTAGTGGTGTTACTGTCCTCGTGGCAGTGGTGGGGGTGTTACTGTTCTCAGGGCAGTGGTAGGGGTGTTACTTTTCTCGGGGCAGTGGTAGCGTCTTTTCTGTTCTCGGGCAGTGGTAGGGGTGTTACTGTTCTCGGGGCAGTGGTAGGGGTGTTACTGTTCTCCGGCAGTGGCAGGGGATTTACTGTTCTCGGGGCAGTGGTAGGGGTGTTACTGTTCTCCGGCAGTGGCAGGGGTTTTACTGTTCTCGGGGCAGTGGTAGGGGTGTTACTGTTATCGGGGCAGTGGTAGGGGTGTTACTGTTCTCGGGCAGTTGTAGGGGTGTTACTGTTATCGGGGCAGTGGTAGGGGTGTTACTGTTCTCGGGCAGTGGTAGGGGTGTTACTGTTCTCGGGCCAGTGGTAGGGGTGTTACTGTTCTCAGGGCAGTGGTAGGGGTGTTACTGTTCTCGGGCAGTCGTAGGGGTGTTACTGTTCTCGGGCCAGTGGTAGGGGTGTTACTGTTCTCAGGGCAGTGGTAGGGGTGTTACTGTTCTCGGGGCAGTGGTAGGGGTGTTACTGTTCTCGGGGCAGTGGTAGGGGTGTTACTGTTCTCGGGCAGTCGTTGGGGTGTTACTGTTCTCGGGCCAGTGGTAGGGGTGTTAGGTAGGGGTGTTACTGTTCTCAGGGCAGTGGTAGGGGTGTTACTGTTCTCAGGGCAGTGGTAGGGGTGTTACTGTTCTCGGAGCAGTGGTAGGGTTTTTTCTGTTCTCGGGCAGTGGTAGTGGTGCTATTGTTCTCGGGGCAGTGGTAGGGGTGTTACTGTTCTCAGGCAGTGGTAGGGGTGTTACTGTTCTCGGGGCAATGGTATGGGTGTTACTGTTCTCCGGCAGTGGCAGGGGTTTTACTGTTCTCGGGGCGGTGGTAGTGGTGTTACTGTTTCGGGGCAGTGGTAGGGGCGTTACTGTTCTCGGGACAGTGTTAGGGGTGTTACTGTTCTCAGGGCAGTGGTAGGGGTGTTACTGTTCTCAGGCAGTGGTAGGCGTGTTACTGTTCTCGGGGCAGTGGTAGGGGTGTTACTGTTCTCAGGCAGTGGTAGGGGTGTTACTGTTCTCAGGCAGTGGTAGGGGTGTTACTGTTCTCGGGCAGTGGTAGGGATGTTACTGTTCTCGGGCAGTGGTAGGGGTGTTGCTGTTCTCGGGCATTGGTAGGAGTGTTACAGTTCTTGGGGCAGTGGTAGGGGTGTTACTGTTCTCAGGCAGTGGTAGGGGTGTTACTGTTCTCGGGCAGTGGTAGGGGTGTTACTGTTCTCGGGCAGTGGTAGGGGTGTTAGTGTTCTCAGGGCAGTGGTAGGGGTGTTACTGTTCTCGGGGCAGTGGTCGGGGTGTTACTGTTGTCAGGGCAGTGGTAGGGGTGTTACCGTTCTCGGGCAGTGGTAGGGGTGTTACTGTTCTCAGGGCAGTGGTAGGGGTGTTACTGTTCTCGGGCAGTGGTAGGGGTGTTACTGTTCTCGGGGCAGTGGTAGGGGTGTTACTCTTCTGGGGCAGTGGTAGGGGTATTACTGTTCTCGGGCAGTGGTAGGGGTGTTACTGTTCTCGGGGCAGTGGTAGGGGTGTTACTGTTCTCAGGGCAGTGGTAGGGGTGTTACTGTTCTTGGGGCAGTGGTAGGGATTTTTCTGTTCTCGGGCAGGGTTAGGAGCGCTATTGATCTCGAGGCAGTGGTAGGGGTGTTACTTTTCTCGGGGCAGTGGTAGGGTTGTTACTGTTCTTGGGGCAGTGGTCGGGGTGTTACTGTTCTCGGGCAGTGGTAGGGCTGTTACTGTTCTTGGGGCAGTGGTAGGGGTGTTACTGTTTCGGGGCAGTGGTAGGGGTGTTACTGTTCTCGGGGCAGTGGTAGGGGTGTTACTGTTCTCGGGGCAGTGGTAGGTTTGTTACTGTTCTCAGGGCGGTGGTAGTGGTGTTACTGTCCTCGTGGCAGTGGTGGGGGTGTTACTGTTCTCAGGGCAGTGGTAGGGGTGTTACTTTTCTCGGGGCAGTGGTAGCGTCTTTTCTGTTCTCGGGCAGTGGTAGGGGTGTTACTGTTCTCGGGGCAGTGGTAGGGGTGTTACTGTTCTCCGGCAGTGGCAGGGGTTTTACTGTTCTCGGGGCAGTGGTAGGGGTGTTACTGTTATCGGGGCAGTGGTAGGGGTGTTACTGTTCTCGGGCAGTGGTAGGGGTGTTACTGTTATCGGGGCAGTGGTAGGGGTGTTACTGTTCTCGGGCCAGTGGTAGGGGTGTTACTGTTCTCAGGGCAGTGGTAGGGGTGTTACTGTTTTCAGGGCGGTGGTAGGGGTGTTACTGTCCTCGGGGCAGTGGTAGGGGTGTTACTGTTCTCGGGGCAGTGGTAGGGTTTTTTCTGTTCTCGGGCAGTGGTAGGGGTGCTATTGTTCTCGGGGCACTGGTAGGGGTGTTACTGTTCTCGGGTAGTGTTAGGGGTGTTACTGTTCTTGGGCCAGTGGTAGGGGTGTTACTGTTCTCAGGGCAGTGGTGGGGTGTTACTGTTCTGGGGCAGTGGTTGGGGTGTTACTGTTCTCGGGGCAGTGGTGGGGTGTTACTGTTCTCGGGCAGTGGTTGGGGTGTTGCTGTTCTCGGGGCAGTGGTAGGGGTGTTACTGCTCTCGGGGCAGTGGTAGGGGTATTACTGTTCTCGGGCCAATGGTAGGGGTGTTACTGTTCTCAGGGCAGTGGTAGGGGTGTTACTGTTCTCGGGGCAGTGGTAGGGGTGTTACTGTTCTCAGGGCATTGGTAGGGGTGTTACTGTTCTCGGGCAGTGGTAGGGGTGTTACTGTTCTCGGGGCAGTGGTAGGGGTGTTACTGTTCTCGGGGCAGTGGTAGGGTTGTTACTGTTCTCAGGCAGTGGTAGGGGTGTTACTGTTCTCGGGGCAGTGGTAGGGGTGTTACTGTTCTCGGGGCAGTGGTAGGGGTGTTACTGTTCTCGGGGCAGTGGTAGGGTTGTTACTGTTCTCAGGCAGTGGTAGGGGTGTTACTGTTCTCGGGGCAGTGGTAGGGGTGTTACTGTTTCGGGGCAGTGGTAGGGGTGTTACTGTTCTCGGGACAGTGGTCGGGGTGTTACTGTTCTCAGGGCAGTGGTAGGGGTGTTACTGTTCTCCGGGCAGTGGTAGGGGTGTTACTGTTTCGGGGCAGTGGTAGGGATGTTACTGTTCTCGGGCAGTGGTAGGGGTGTTACTGTTCTCGGGGCAGTGGTAGGGGTGTTACTGTTCTCGGGACAGTGGTAGGGGTGTTACTGTTCTCAGGGCAGTGGTAGGGGTGTTACTGTTCTCCGGGCAGTGGTAGGGGTGTTACTGTTTCGGGGCAGTGGTAGGGATGTTACTGTTCTCGGGCAGTGGTAGGGGTGTTACTGTTCTCAGGGCAGTGTAAGGGGTGTTACTGTTCTCGGGCAGTGGTAGGGGTGTAACTGTTCTCCGGGCAGTGGTAGGGGTGTTACTGTTCTCGGGGCAGTGGTAGGGGTGTTACTGTTCTCGGGGCAGTGGTAGGGGTGTTACTGTTCTCGGGCAGTGGTGGGGTGTTACTGTTCTTTCGGCAGTGATGGGGTGTTACTGTTGGTCTCACTCTGTGCAGTGGTAGGGGTGTTACTGTTCTCGGAGCAGTGATAGGGGTGCTACTGTTGGTCTCACTCTGGACAGTGGTAGGGGTGCTATTGTTCCGGCTCTGAATTCATGTGTTACATCCAGTGAGATACTTGGTGTGGGTGCCCCTCCTCATTGTAAGGGTTGTGGGAGCACATAAATTCCTATCGGCCTGTCAGACCGTTAATCAACCTGCAAATCCTTCCACACTGTTCTCCATGGAGTTATTAGGGGACAGAATGGAGCGCAGCCTGTACAGCGGCTTCCAGACCACGGTGACCACTGTGTCGCAGGGCTTTCAGCATCTGATAGCTGCCATCAGACCAGCCATCTCACTGATCCTGTTTGCAGTGGAACGGCCTGTGGCCGGACTCCACCTGCCTGATCCTGCCATCTCTCAGGAGACCAGCACATGCCAGGATGCCAGGACACCAGCTGTAACATTTGCCTATTGATTTATCATTGGCCCGCAGGCATCTGTAAGGAATACCTATTATATTCACATGTGATCACATGCTGAGTTGTCATTGGCCTGCAGGCATCTGTAAGGACTGCAATTGTTTAGAAGACCCAGGGGGTCCTGACTCCATCTTGTCCACACGGTGCTGTACTGATATGAGTAAGCACAGACCTGATGCTTCATTAAAAGAGTTTAAACTGTAATACTCTGTTGTCCTGCAATTTATTATTTTTGTACAAAATGTGCAAAACAAGACACCAGCCTTCCCCTCTCAGAGCCTCATGCCAATGGAACGTTTGAGGTGATACCAGGCTACCCAGATGCAAGCTCCAGATATGCAGCCAGCAATTACTCCTTGACATGAGACAAGGGCCACCTCAGTCCCATGAGCCTTTTGTAGAGCACGAGGAGCCGAACGCCTCTCACAATCCTGGCCCTCGGGTGGAACATGGAAGAAGCCCAGAATAAGACATCCAAGGGATGCACAGGCTGGTGTGTCCACTTTGGAATTCACTGTAATAAAATGGCATGTGCAATGACACTATAGTGTTTGTTATTGATGGAGGTTAGAGTCAAATTGCACTGGTGCAATTATTTGGTGCTGACATCTTCACCCAGGAGATTGTTGACATGAGCATGTCGGCGCAAATGGAACAAAAATGCCTAGCCCATGGAGGATAAACTCTGACTGAAATCACTGGGGTTCTTCAAATGTAAATCACTTTATGTTCTTAGTGGATTGTTCCCTCCTGTGACAAATTGGGTTCAAATTCAAACTGCATTCACTTGTAGGTTAAGTTATAAACATTTACCAGAGGCCGGTTACTGAGTTTTTAAACATTAATACTGGTTTAGAGTAATGTGCCTTTTCCCCGGTGTCACAGTCAGGCAAGAGCCTGGAACATGTTATGTAACGTAGCAAATGCCAGCCCAAAGCCTGCGTGTGATTGGCTAAAATGTGGGTGTCTGTCACCCTCGGTTAGCTCGTCAGGTCATGTGACCAGGTCAGGATGGCGAGTTTCATGTGATCCTGGAGAAGGTGATGGGCAGGGCAGTTCGCTTTGAGCAGTCTGCTGAGAGCTTGAGTCCTTGAATCCATGCACGCTCGATACTTACTGAACTCTAAACCTTGGATGTGTTTTTTTTAATTGTTATGTTTCATTAAATATTAACATTTTTAAGAGCAGGTGGGATCTTGCCATCAGGTCAAAGGTCAGGTCATTGTGCATATCTGGCTGAGTACTGGGCTGATGAGTCATGCTGAGCTAGGGCAGAGATTGGGGAGAGGTGTGGGGGGGATAGCTTACACTTTTGGCGGGGTTGGAAAACAGGAACAGTGTTAAATCCGTGAATCTTGATGTATGGTGTCCTTCAAGAAATAGACAGAGACTGCAGAGGAACAATCAACAGGTGTTTACTGGATGAGGGTTACTCTAAAACTAACAGTACAGATCCCTACTCAGGGTTTATATACAGGTGTGGTCACTGCCGGTACTACAGTATACAGGAGCTGTAAAAAGTAGTTCTCCCCTTAAAGGTACATACACTACAAACAGAAAATTGGGCGGGCTGTATAACGCGCGGCTGATCCGCTATCGCCCGGTTCCTGCCACAGTCGACCGTTAGCATCTACCCCCGAGGAGTGTCGTTTGATAAATAAGGTGGCTGAAATATCCGGGCTTAAAAAGAAACAATTGTTCACTAACCGAGCTTCTTAACCATAACATTTCAGAGTCCAATAATATTAGCTACGGCCCACATCAAGTGATCATAAACAAGCTCCTCTAGCCATCATATAAACACGGACACAGCAGGACAGGTAGATAAGGTGGTTAAAAAGGCATATGGGATACTTGCCTTCATTAGCCGAGGCATAGAATATAAGAGCAGGGAGGTTATGATGGAGCTGTACAAAACGCTAGTTAGGCCACAGCTGGAATACTGTGTGCAGTTCTGGTCGCCACACTATAGGAAGGATGTGATTGCATTGGAGAGGGTGCAGAGGAGATTCACCAGGATGTTACCTGGGCTGGAGCGCTTCAGCTATGAAGAGAGACTGGACAGGCTGGGGTTGTTTTCCTTAGAGCAGAGAAGGCTGAGGGGGGACCTGATTGAAGTGTACAAAATTATGAGGGGCATAGATAGGGTAGATTGAAAGGAGCTTTTCCCCTAATAGAGGAGTGAATAACCAGGAGGCATAGTTTCAAGGTAAGGGGCAGGAGGTTTAGAGGGGATTTGAGGAAAAACTTTTTCACCCAGAGGGTGGTTGGAATCTGGAACTCACTGCCTGAAAGGGTGGTAGAGGCAGGAATCCTCACAACATTCAAGAAGCATTTTGATGAGCACTTGAAACGCCATAGCATACAAGGCTACGGACCAAGTGCTGGAAAATGGGATTAGAATAGACAGGGCTTGATGGCTGGCGCGGACACGATGGGCCAAAGGGCCTCTTTCTGAGCTGTATAACTCTATGGGGGAGAAATTCAGTTGTTAGCGCCAGCCGTTAGCGCCTTAAGAGGGCAATAAGTGGGGCGCGATGCGGCTAGCACCCGGGCGTGGCGAGACCTGCGCCTCTCGCGAAATTGAGCAGACATTTAGCGGCGGTGCAAAACTGCAACGCCCACTCAGCTGCGCACGCAGATCCTGACGTCATTTCATGGTGCAACGCCCTTGGGGCCCCAAAGTGCAAGGGCCATCCGTCAGCAGCTTATTGCAAGTCAATTCTAGGCCCCCTCTGAGGGAATGGCTTGTGCCATTGAAAGAACATGAATGGAACCGTTCCGCAACCCCTTAGCCGGCCAAGGCAACAAATAGTTCAAAGAGCAAACATGCATAATCTGAATAAAGACACTTCTTTATTTAACAAACTGTGTGCCCTTCTTGCATGACAAAGTAATAGAGAGAAACCTCAAAAAATGCAGTCAGTCACATAACTGGCTCTCACAGCCTGGAGACAATGAACAAAAAAGTAAACAAAAAATGACCATGATCCTCGGCCTTCACTAAAAATATTAACAGCATTTTGCCACACCTCCTACTTTTTGCCCTTCGAGGGTGATCTGCTTCGCTTGCGAGATTGGCCCCTTCCCACCCTGCAGCTCCTCCGCAATGGGACCCCAGTGGCTGCAGCAAGGCTGGGGGAAGGCTGCTGAGTGTCAGAAACTGAGTCGGCAGATGCCCTTGAGGTACGGCCTGGACCAGCTCTGGGCCTGGAGGGCCCGGCTGCTGACTTCTCCAACTCTGCATGGGCGGCAGCAGTCTGTCCTACAGGTGGTGGCAGCTGCAGTGGAGAAGTGACAGTGTTGGCAGCAGGAATGCTGCCATCCTGACAGAGGACAGCCACTCCCTGGTCGGACGACACACTGGCACTCCCACGGGGCAGCACTGCAGCATACGGAGCAATCTGCTGAAGCACAGACTGCTGGCTTGCTGCGGCACGGCGAGGGCCCCAGCGATTCGTGCCCGATCCAGCGACGGTGGCAGCAGTCAGTGCTCGTGTGGCCTCAATCTGCGTCTGCATCAGACCAGCCACTGACTGCATTGCACCACTAAGCACTTGCGTGGAAGCCGCCTGTGCTGCCTGTACTGCACCGAAGTCCTGCAGACTCCTTGCCTGTGCTGCACTGAAGTCCTGCAGACTCCTTGCTAGTGCTGTGCCGAAGTCCTGGACACTCCTTGCCAGTGACTCAATGGATTTGTGCATCCTTGCCACTGCAGCCATGAGCTGTGTGCCTCTGCTCCGCCTGGGTGCCCATTTCAGTGAGGAGCCGCACCTCTTCTGCGCTCACTGTAGCAGGACTGGAGGCCAGGCTCTCCCTCCGGGAGAAGGCCGCCGAGCTTCCCTACCCACCCCCCCCCCCGCGTTGCTGCAGCCCGCTGGGCCCCGGAGCTTCACCCTTCTCAGACCCTTCCCCCCTGCTCCCCTCCAGGGAAGACGTGTCCCCATTATGGTCATGGGCTGCCTCGGCTGAGGGTGGCACTGATGGTCCGGCTTCCTCTTCCTCCTCGCCTTCAGAATCACTCACAGTGGCAGCTTGAGGGCCCGCCTCCTCACCTGGTGAATCAGCATCTGAAAGCAGGGAGATACAAGAGTTGCTTTAGCGTGAGGACAGGACGGCAGCGAGGGAGGCATGAGTGCTGCAATGCACTGTATTGGTTCGATAGTGGCAAAGGATGCTGGTGTGAGGCATAAGTGGAAGGAGAGAGGTCAAAAAGGCGATGACCTTACCATTGCTGTCCAGAACAGGGTCGGCATCTCCAGTGGCGATGGGGCCAATCATCCGGCCTGCCATAATCCGGTGGACTCGCTGCTCCAGATCGCTGAGGTCTTGAACGTGAGGCCGGCCTCCCCCGGTCCATTGCTGCTGCCTCCTGTTATGGGCCAGCTTGCCCTGCAAGAGAAAGGACGGGCTCTGAGTACAGTGTGAAGCCCTGATCTTGGCTGCACTGCCTCCCATGGTCGATTAGCCCTTACAGTGTGAAGCCCTGATCTTGGCTGCACTGCCTCCCATGGTTGAATAGCCCTTACAGTGTGAAACCCTGATCTTGGCTGCACTGCCTCCCATGGTCGAATAGCCCTTACAGTGTGAAGCCCTGATCTTGGCTGCACTGCCTCCCATGGTCGAATAGCCCTTACAGTGTGTAAAGTGCTGAATGTGCGTGTGAGTTTCATGAAAGGCCCATAGGTGTTGGATGAGGGCTGGGCATTGGGGCTTTCAGGACCCTTTGGCCATAAAGTGAGGTGCACATGCAGGGATGAAGAGGATACTGAAAAGGGTACTCACCCTGATGACCCGAGTGAGGTCATTGAACTTCTTCCTGCATTGCACAGTGGTCCTAGGCACCATGCTGCTGGAGGTCACTCTGTGAGCCACCTCCCTCCAAGCTTTGCGATAGTCGTTGGGCAGCGGCCTCCTGCCACTGTCCGGAAACAGGATAGATCGCCTGCGCTCCACTGCGCCAACCAGAACCTGCAGGGCCCCCTCACTGAACCGCTGCGCTCGCTCCCTGGCCCTCTCCATGGTCCGAGGCATTAGAATGTGGCAGCAGGTCTGTCCAGGCCGAGAATCAGGGCTCCGATGCGCAGGGTGTGGCTGCAATCCAAGATCGAACCTCCCCTTTAAGAGCTGACCGGCGCCAGCGTGTCTGCGTGCAATCGCTAACTGGCCACACATGCGCTGCGCCCGCCCTCGGTGGTAGCGCCTCGCTTCTCCGGCTTAGCGCCTTAGGACAGTCGTGCAGCGCCTGTTTTAGCGCTCCAAGCACCTCCTGGGGCGAAGCAGGTCAATTTAGCAGTAGGTGGCGATAATTTGCGCCGGGTGCTAAATCTCGCGCCTGCTCGAGTATAAAGCCCCAAACGTGGCGATACTGAATTTCTCCCCCTATGACTCTATGACTACCACAGGAAAGGTGAATATCACAAAGAAAGCAAAAACCTACATCTATATACTGCACCTTACATCAGCTTTTTAAAAATTCATTCACATGATGTGGGTGTCGCTGGCAAGGACAGCTTTTATTGCCCATCCCTAATTGCCCTTGAGAAGGTGGTGGTGAGCCACCTTGTTGAACCGCTGCAGTCTGTGTGGTGAAGGTACTCCCACAGTGCTGTTAGGGAGGGAGTGCCAGGATTTTGACCCAGCAATGATGAAGGAATGGCAATATATTTCCAAGTCAGGATGGTGTGTGACTTGGAGGGGAACTTGCAGGTGATGGTGTTCCTATATGACTGGTGCCCTTGTCCTTCTAGGTGGTAGAGGTGGCGGGTTTGGGAGGTGCTGCCGAAGAAGCCTTGGTGAGTTGCTGCAGTGCATCTTGTAGATGGTACACACTGCAGACATGGTGCGCTGTGATGGAGGGAGTGAATGTTTAAGGTGGTGGATGGGGTGCCAATCAAGCGGGCTGCTTTGTCCTGGATGGTGTTGAGCTTCTTGAGTGTTGGTGGAGCTGCACTCATCCAGGCAAGTGGAGAGTATTCCATCACACTCCTGACTTGTGTCTTGTAGATGGTAGAAAGGCTTTTGGTAGTTAAGAGGTGAGTCATTCACTGCATAATACCCAGCCTCTGACCTGCTCTTGTAGCCACAGTATTTATGTAGCGGGTCCAGTTAAGTTTCTGGTCAATGGTGACCCCCAGGATGTTGCTGATGGGGGATTCGGCGATAGTAATGCTGTTGAATGTCATGGGGTGGTGGTTGGACTCTCGCTTGTTGGAGATAGTCATTGTCTGGCACTTGTGTGGCACGAATGTTACTTGCCACTTATCAGCCCATGCCTGAATGTTGTCCAAGTCTTTCTGCATGCAGGCATGGACTGCTTCATTATCTGAGGAGTTGCAAATGGAACTGAACACTGTGCAGTCATCAGCGAACATCCCCACTTCTTACCTTATGTTGGAGGGAAGGTCATTGATGAAGCAGCTGAAGATGGTTGGGCCGAGGACACTGCCCTGAGGAACTCCTGCAGCAATGTACTGGGGCTGAGGTGATTGGCCTCCAATAACCACAACCATCTTCATTTGTGCTAGGCATGACTCCAGCCAGTGGAAAGCTTTCCCACTGATTCCCATTGACTTCCCAAAGTGCTTCCAACCAGTGAATTATTTTTGAAGTTCGGTCACTGTTGTTATGTAGGCCATTTGTGCACAACGAGGTCCCACAAACAGCAATGAGATGAATAAACAATAAATCTGTTTTGGTGACACGCCTGTGAAGCGCTATGGAATGTTTTTGATCACGTTAAAGGCGCTATATAAATGCAAGTCGTTGTTGTGCGTGGGTTGTAAGAATGCAAGGAGCATAGGTGAAGAATGCAAAGGGCTAAATGTAACTCAAGGAGTAACTATTTCCCACTTTCAGCTTATCTTGTAGAAGAGAGGACATCAAGGGCATGTCTTCCTTTTTCCTCAACCGAGGATTCCCCGCTACTGTGGTTGACACGGCCCTTGACCGTGTCCATTCCATTTCCCACACTTCTGCTCTCACCCCTTCCCCTCCCTCCCAGAACCATGATAGGGTTCCCCTTGTCCTCACCTTTCACCCCACCAGCCTCCACATTCAACGGATCATCCCCCGCCATTTCCGCCACCTCCAACGTGATCCCACCACCAAACGCATCTTCCCCTCACCTCCCCTTTCAGCATTCCGAAGGGACCGCTCCCTCCGCGACACCCTGGTCTACTCCTCAATCACCCCTAACAGCCCTTCACCTTCGCCTGGCACCTTCCCGTGCAAGCGCAGGAGATGCAACACATGCCCTTTTACCTCCTCCCTTCCCACTGTCCAGGGCCCCAAACACCCCTTCCAGGTGAAACAGCGATTTACTTGTACTTCTTGCAATTTAGTATACTGTATTCGCTGCTCACGATGCAGTCTCCTCTACACTGGGGAGACCAAACGCAGATTGGGCGACCGCTTTGCAGAACACCTCCGTTCAGTCCGTAAGGGTGACCCTGAGCTTCCGGTCGCCTGTCACTTTAATTCACCGCTTCACTCCCACTCTGATCTCTCTGTCCTCGGCCTATTATATTGTTCCAATGTAGCTCAACGTAAGCTCGAGGAACAGCACCTCATCTTTCGATGAGGTACTTTAAAGCCTTCTGGCCTCAACATTGAGTTCAACAATTTCAAACTATAACCCCAGCCCTCATTTTTCATGCTGTATGATTTTGCCATTCCCATTTGCAACATTTTATCTTTCCTGCCTCTTTCAAAAGCACAGTATATTCCTTCAATGCCCTCCTGTCTCTGCACCTGCTTAATATCTGTTACATATCCAGCATTTTCCAGTTCTGATGAAGGGTCCCAGACCTGAAATGTTAACTCTGTTTCTCTCTCCACGGATGCTGCCTGGCCTGCTGAGTTTTTTCAGCGTTGTTATGTCTTCTAGTGCTCGTAGTGCTTTGTAAAGACGCCTCTGGACTCGGTAGTTTGTAATTATAAACTACTGTTTTATTTGAGTTGTAATGGCTGCCTGCCGCATGGTGCGGGGTGATATTTCCAAGTGCACTGTGCGGCACCTGCGCAGTACTTTCCCAGCATCGTAGTGCTGCTACACTTGATTTGAGTGTTAGTACACTTGTACAATGTAGTCCCAACATAACTATGTAACATCCCTCTTTCCCAACAAAACTAATTACATCAATTTTTCTATTTTACAATGTTTCCAGTTGAATAACGTTAACAAAATACAGAACGTGAGCTTTCTTTGCTCAATTTATATACAGATATTTGTCCATGTTGTTTTACTGTTCTGTGCGAATTATAATTGTAGTGGCACTCCGTAGTTTTCAATATGCAGCCACTGAGCTTTGAGGCTTTTAGCAACGAGTAGACGCGTGTCGAAATAAAACGTTCCAAAACATAACTTTGTCTTTTAACTGTTTACTGTAATACATTTCAAACAGGCTTTCAAAGTAAAACACGTTTAAACACGGTCAAAAACTGTATTGCTCTACAGCCATCAAAGCTTCTACCTTTCCTAGCCTCGTGGTGCTTGAACTGTAAAAATGGCTGGATATATCATGTGACAAGCTTAAGGACTATACCATTGGAGCAAGAATAAAGGGGGTCTCTCAGACTATACTATTGGAACAAGAAAAGAGGGAGTATCTCAATACAATAAGTCAGTCAGGTAAATTAATTATATTATACTAGAATATATGTATAAACAAATGTACATACATACTGTACCATAATATTTAACCAATATTTTAAGGTATTTTCTTTCTTCTTTACACTTTCTTAAACTTTCATGACTCTTACATTCCGGCCCCTAATTGACTAGGCACATGAAGCATAGCAATTACTCAAACATTCTTAAGAGTCATAAACTAATGAGTTCAACATATTTATAATATAAATGTCCCCTTCCTTTTTTTTGTTCGGGAACCTTTCACGCTGCTTCTTGTAGCAGGTAGAGCTTTGTGATCGGTCTTTCCAGGGTACTGGTCTTGGTTTGCAGACAAACGCGACAAACAACGCCTCTGTAGTCTGGCATGGTCTTAATTATTTTTCCCATCAACCAAGAATTTCTGGGGGCTGAATCATCCATGATTAAGACGATGTCTCCGACAATGAAGTTCCTCTTTACTTTGGACCATTTTTGACGCTCCTGCAGCAGAGGTAAGTATTCTCTTGTCCATCTGGTCCAGAAAAGGTCTGACATATACTGAACTTGCCTCCACTTCCGACGTGCATACAGATCTTCCTTTTTGAAGACTCCCGGGGGCATGACTGGCTGTGTTTTCAACAACAACAGGTGGTTCGGGGTCAGGGCTTCGAGGTCATTCGGATCATCAGATGTCTTAGTTATCGGTCGGTCATTAATGATGGCTTCAGCCTCACACAGAACGGTTTGAAGTCCCTCGTCGTCAAGCATTTGCAGTTTCAGTACAGAACTGAGTAGTTTTCTTACGGTGCGTATCTGTCTTTCCCAGACACCTCC
Source organism: Somniosus microcephalus (assembly GCF_052327205.1). Taxonomy (NCBI): domain Eukaryota; kingdom Metazoa; phylum Chordata; class Chondrichthyes; order Squaliformes; family Somniosidae; genus Somniosus; species Somniosus microcephalus. The sequence goes on along the minus strand of NC_141005.1, from coordinate 61,537,423 downwards.
GTGGTGGGATGCAGCCGGTGGATTGAAGATCCACTTAATTCCTGTTTGCATCATGGCTTCCTGTATTTTGAGCTGATTCCAACCTTCAATAGCTTCCCGTAGTTCTCTCTCTGCTCCGACAAAATTAGTGCCATTATCAGAACGCATAATGGACACCTGTCCTCTTCTACAGACAAAGCGCCGCAGGGCGTTAATACAGGAATCAGTGTCAAGCGTGTGTGCCACCTCAATATGAACTGCTCTGATGGTCAAACAAGTGAAAAGCACACCATGGCCTAGAAATTCGGTTGTGGGTTCGCCAGGGCTTTAGCGCCGGAAATTTAGCGCCGGCGCTAAGTCCCCCTGCGCGCGCCAAAAATTCAGTAGCGCCGCGCCCAAATGGCTGCCGGCGCTACTAGAGGGTGTCAGCGCCTCAAAATGGGCGCTGAGTGCCGCATTGCGGCGCAATTCCGGCGCTGCGGCACCCGATGCGGTGCGGCAGGCTGTGGAAGTGCAGGCCTCCTCCTTCAGTTAAGGAGGAGCTGCCTGCACCCGCTCGCTGGCCGTTCAAATGTTTAGAAAAATGAGCCCGGCACCTCGGACAAGTGCTGGGCTTGCAGGCCAGACGCATCTGTTCCGCGGGGGGGGGTGGAGGAGTCCGGGGAGGGAGGTGCGGGCAGGCGGCCGGCGGGAAAGCGGCCGGCCGCCGCGTGACCTTAATGCGCCGGCGCTAACTCCTGCAAGACTCGGTTGCCAAAGTCTTAGTTGCGGCTGCCACGGGCGAGGCGGCCGCAACTCAATTTCGGCGCTGGGGCCCGTCACCACGGCAACCGGGACGCTGCGCACACCGATGACGTCATCGGTGCCGGCGCAGCGCAACCGGTGTAACGCCGACGGAAGGGCCCCACTGAATTTGCCAACTGGCCATAACTCCGGCGCTAGGCCCTCCAGCGCCCCAAATGGGGCGCTAAGCCTACTGAATTTCTAGGCCCATATCTCTTGACAAGGCTCCATCCTCGCTTTACCTCGAAAGGCCCGAAATAGTCCACCCCTACGTTTGTAAATGGGGGCTTGTATGGTAACAAATGGTCTTCAGGCAGGTCTGCCATTTTCTGCTCCCCAGCTCTAGCGTGTAACTGTCTGCAAACAGTGCATTCAGAGAGTATTTTTCTTATTACAGAATTAGCTCCTGGAATCCAGTATCTTTGTCTTAGCTTCGCAAGCACGTGGTTCCTCCCACTGTGTCCAATACTCTGGTGTGTGGTGTCCGAGTATAAATAATACACGGACAGCAGGAGAACAATAATAACAGGTATTTACTGAACAGAGGGTAACTTAAGACTGACGTACAGAAGCCTGCTATGGCTTTATATACAGGGGTGGTCACTGCCGGTACTGCAGTATAGAATCAGTTCTTCTCTTAAAGGTACATACACAACAAATCCTCCCCTTTTAGATAAACAGTACATAACATTCATTTAACAACTAAATAATAACTAATTACAATTACAATTTTCTCTGTACTATATACATCAACTGAAATAATCATTTATAAGTTCAGTCTTTGAGGAGGCTTCCTCATCCTGACTGGATAGCGCCTTTCTCGAGTATCCTGTTCTTGCGGCGGAGTTGATTCTGGTTCATTGTCATTGGTTGGTTCGTCAGCTTCCAATACCACTGCTTCTGAGGTAGACGCAATCTGTACTTCGGGTTGATTACCAGGTGCAGCTGCTCGTGGTATGGGTTTGGCTTGTTCCTGTGACTCTAGAATCTGGTCAGCATGGCGTCTCACGATGCTCTCTCCAACGTCCACTGTGTACATTAGTGGTCCCTGCTGTGTGCATATCATTCCTGGCTGCCATTTTTCTGTTCGGTAGTCGCGGGCCAAGACTGGTTGCCCTATCTTGAAGCTCCTGGTTGGCTTCTCATTTATGTGCTGGAATTGCTTATCCTCAACATCTCGTCTTATGTTTGGTTTGAGCAAATCCAGGCGACATCTTAGCCTTCGGTTGAAGAACATTATGGCTGGAGCTTGGTTGGTGACTGCATGTGTCGCATTCCGGTAAGCAAACAAGAAATTATCCACCTTGTGTTGTAGTGGTATGTCGTCATTATACATTGCCTTTATGGCCTTTTCAAAGGTCTGAACAAATCTCTCAGCCAATCCATTTGTGGCTGGATGATATGGGGCAGATGTGTAATGCTTCACCCCATTATTCCTCAGAAACCTCCGGAAATCCTCGGACACAAACTGTGGCCCATTGTCGGAGCAAATCTGTTCTGGCAAGCCATTCCTGGCGAAGATGGTCCGTAGGACTGCAATAGTTTTCTCCGTGGTGGTGGAGGATATTTTGATGACCTCTGGCCATTTTGAATGGGCGTCCACAGCGATTAGGAACATTGAGTCCATAAATGGACCAGCAAAATCAATGTGTACCCATTGCCATGGAGATGAGGGCCACTCCCATGGATGTAGCGGGGCCTGTGGTGGAGCGTTTTGGACCTTCTGGCATCCTGTGCATCTCTTGGTCATATCCTCGATTACTTGATCGATTCCCGGCCACCACACAAATGCCCTGGCTAGGCTCTTCATTTTTACCCCTCCCAGATGACCCTCATGAAGCTCATTGAGCACTCTATCTCTCAACTTGGGTGGAATTACCACTCGGGATCCACACATCAAGGTCCCCCGGCACACTGACAGCTGTTCTCTCCTTGGCGAGAATGCTGGCAACAGTGAGTCGCCATGTGCTGGCCATCCCTTCACCGTCAAATCATAGACCCGAGAGAGTGTCGGGTCATTTTGGGTTTCCTTCTCTATACTTGAGTTTGTAACAGGTAGACATTCGACTATGGTCGCATGGAATATCTCAACAGGGTCCACTGCAGGTGCTTCCTCTACCGTAGGCAACGGTAGGTGCGATAGCCCATCAGCGTTTCCATGCTATTTCGTACCCTTGTACTCTATGTCGTACTGATGTGCCCCAAGAAAAAGTGACCATCTTTGCAGCCGTTGCGCCGTCATCACCGGAACGCCCTTCTTTGGGTTAAAAATGGAGACCAGGGGCTGATGATCAGTCAGTAGGGTGAATTTCTGCCCGTGCAGATAGTGATTGAACTTCTTCACCCCCCCACACCAGGCTGACGGCCTCCCTGTCAATCTGGGCATAGTTACGCTCGGCTGAGGTTAATGAGCGCGACGCAAAGGCTATTGGACTCTCTGAACCGTCAAGGAATTTGTGTGACAGCACCGCTCCGATGCCATAGGGAGACGCATCACATGCTAACCGAATCGGCAGTGTTGGATTGTAGTGGGCCAATACTTCTTTTGAAGTGATTAGGCATTTACATTTCTGAAAGGCACTCTTACACTCATCACTCCATTTCCATGTTACTCCAGTTTGCAGTAGGGCGTTCAGTGGGTGCAGAATTGGAGGTAAATTCGGCAAGAACTTATGGTATTAGTTCACCAACCCGAGGAACGACCTCAGTTGCGACACATTTTCCGGTGCTGGAGCCTTGACTGCAGCCTCAATCTTGTCCGGCGACTTATGCAACCCTTCCTCATCAATCATGTGGCCACAATACGAGATTTGTCTCCTGAAGAACTCGCATTTGGGGCGGTTGGCTCGTAGCCCATATTCCTGTAATCTCGTGAGCACCTGCTCCAGGTTGGCAAGGTGTTCACTGTCATTTTCGCCCGTAACCAGGATGTCGTCCAAATAACATTGGGTCCCCGGGATCCCTTGCAGGATTTGTCCCATCGCCCTCTGCCAAATAGCCGGGGCTGATGCTACCCCGAATACCAGTCGATTGTACTGGTAAAGGCCTTTGTGAGTGTTTATCGTGAGGTATTTCCTAGATGCTTCTTCCACCTCCATTTGTAGATACGCTTGGGCCAGATCAATCTTTGTAAAGCGTTTCCCTCCAGATAGTGAGGCAAAAATATCTTCTATCTGTGGAAGTGGATATTGTACTGTGTGCAGGACTGGGTTCACAGTTACCTTGAAGTCCCCACAGATGCGAACATTCTTCGGTTCCCCAGGCGTGCTGCTCAATGATTTCTTCACTACGGGAACGATGGGTGTGGGCCACTCACTCCAGTCCACCTTGGACAGTACACCCGAACGCTCCAGACTCTCCAGCTCTGCTTCAACGGCTGGGCGGATCGCGTAAGGTACCGGTCTGGCCTTAAAAAATTTTGGGTTTGCGTTATCTTCAATTTTTATCGTTGCCATTACTCCTTTTAGAGTCCCAAGTCCTTGTTGGAACACCTCTTTCGCGTCAGTTAGAATTTTTGACAGTCGTCCAGGTGTGACGTCATCATCCTTTTTATCAGTCACAGTTAGCGCCTGAATGGAATGCCAATCCAATTGTATTTTTCGGATCCATTCACGTCCCAATCAAATCAAATCAATTCAAATCAAATCAAATCAATCAAATCAAATCAACTTTTATTGTCATTGTTAGTGCACAAGTGCAGTACAACGAAATGTAGGCTTGCGGCTCCCGAGAGTGTACAATTTGGATTTGGACACTTAAACATTTCAACATACATTTGTACATATATATTAGCATAAATATGACCATAATAAAGTGCATCGGCAGATGTGCAGGCTTTAGTGTTTATTTGTGGAGTTCAGTAGGATGACAGCCCTGGGAAAGAAGCTGTTCCTAAATCTGGTCGTACGGGTGCGAATGCATCTGTAGCGTCTTCCAGATGGTAGGAGGGCGAACAGACTGTGGCTGGGGTGGGTAGGGTCTTTGATGATGGACCGTGCCCTCCGTAGGCAGCGTTTCTGATATATATGTTCTATGGTCGGTAGCCGGGTGCCGGTAATGCGTTGGGCAGTTTTGACTACCCGCTGCAGGGCTTTCCGGTCATGGGAGCTACAGCTGCCGTACCATACCGTGATACAGTTTGTCAGGATGCTCTCTATAGTGCAGCGGTAGAAGTTAGAGAGGATCGGGGGTGACAGATTACATCCCTTCAGCCTCCTCAAGAAATATAGGCGCTGCTGGGCCTTCTTCACCAGAGAGGAGGTGTTGAGGGACCAGGAGAGGTCTTCCGTGATGTGGACTCCGAGGAACTTAAAGCTGGCCACCCTTTCCACCTCCGCCCCATTGATGTGGATGGGGGTGTGACTTCCGCCTTTGGACTTCCTGAAGTCCACGATTATTTCCTTTGTTTTCTTGGTGTTAAGGGCCAGGTTGTTGTCGGCGCACCACTTCACGAGATGCTGGACCTCCTCCCTGTAGGCTGACTCATCGTTGTTGGTGATCTGGCCTACTACCGTGGTGTCATCTGCAAACTTGATGATGGTGTTGGAACCATTAACAGCCACACAGTCGTGGGTGAAGAGGGAGTAGAGGAGGGGGCTCAGCACACATCCTTGTGGGGCCCCCGTGTTCAGGGTCAGGGGGGGGAGGTGTGGTTGCCTAATTTGACAGACTGGGGTCTGTTTGTTAGGAAGTCCAGGGTCCAGTTGCAGAGGGAAGTGTTCAGGCCAAGAGTTTGGAGTTTGGTGGCCAGCTCGTTGGGGATGATAGTGTTGAATGCTGAGCTGTAGTCTATAAACAACATTCTGATGTAGGTCTCCTTACCATCTAGGTGATTCAGTGCCGAGTGTAGAGCAGTAGTGATTGCATCCTCCGTTGATCTGTTTGCCCGATAGGCAAACTGGTGTTGGTCAAGGGAGGCAGGAACACTGGCTTTGATGTGGGCTAAGACCAGTCTCTCGAAACACTTCATTATGATGGGTGTGAGTGCGACAGGTCGATAGTCGTTCAGACACGTCACAGCCGCTTGTTTAGGCACAGGAATGATGGTGGCGGTCTTGAAGCATGTAGGGACTACTGCCTGGGCCAATGACAGGTTGAAGATGGCGGTGAAGACATCAGCCAGCTGATCAGCACATTCCTTCAGTACCCGTCCAGGGATGCTATCTGGTCCAGTAGCCTTTCGTGTGTTCACTCTGCGTAAAGCGCCCCTTACGTCGGAGGTCGACAGAGTGAGCACCTGGTCTTCCGGGGGTGGCAAGGCTTTGGTAGCCGGCTCCTTGTTGTCCCTGTCGAAGCGAGCGTAGAAGTTGTTAAGCTCCTCCGGAAGGGAGGCGTCGCTGACCGGGGGACTGGTGTTTTTGCCCTTGTAGTCAGTGATGGCCTGGATGCCTTGCCACATGCGCCGGGGGTCCGAGTTGTTGCGGAAGTGATCCTCTATCCACAGTGTCTGTTTCCATTTGGCAGTCCTGATACCCTTTTTTAGGTTGGTCCTAGCTGCTCTGTAAGCCGCCGCGTCGCCAGATTTAAATGCTGCGTCGCGTGCTTTCAACAGTGAGTGGACCTCTCCGTTCATCCAGGGTTTCTGGTTGGGGTATGACCTGATATTTTTGTGGGTCGTGACGACCTCGACGCAGCTGTTGATGTAGAATAGCACTGTGGATGCGTATTCCTCGATGTCATTGTGGGCAAACATGCCCCAATCAGTGCGTTCGAAGCAATCCTGAAGCTCTGATACTGCCCCCTCTGGCCATACTTTCACTGCTCTCATTGATGTTCTCTCTCTTTTGATGAGCGGTTTGTATGCCGGGGCTAGAAACAGGGAGAGGTGGTCAGACTTCCCAAGGTGGGGGCAGGGAATGGCCTTGTAAGCGTCCATCTGGTAGTATATATAGATACAGTTTCTGTGTTTCCTTGCCATTGTATTCAACTGGCACCCTTATTTTTCCTCTGGGGTAGACTTTTTGCCCCATGTATGTCTTCAATACAATGGACGTGTCCTTCAAGGGTATGTGTGAGAATAGCCGTTCATAGTCTCATCGATTCATGACAGTTAGGGCTGATCCTGTGTCCAATTCCATCTTTACTGGGGACCCTGCTATCATGAGGGTGACCCAAATGGTTCGGTGATCCTCCTTTGTGATCACATTGTGTAACTTTAAACAACTTAGTCTCCTGCTCCCGGAGTCCTTATCACTCTCCTGATCTTCCAAACTACTGTCTGTCAATTTCTTTACTTTCTTGTACTTTTCCTTAGTAGTTCTTGTAGTGTTGGTTTTCTTTCCCGACCTGCAGACTCTTGCTATGTGTCCCATTTTCCCACATTGCCTGCATACTTTATCCTTAAACCAGCAGTCCTTCTGATCATGGGTTGTCCTGCCGCAGCGATAGCACTTTTCTGCTCCATACGCCATTTCATTAGCGCTGTATTCCTGTGGTTTCTGTTGTATTTCCGCAGCTCCATGTGCTGCTGCTTCATAGGATACTGCCACGCTGAAAGCCTGTTCTAGCGTCAGGTCCTTTTCCGAAAGTAGTCGTTTCTGGGTTCCTTCACTCTGGAGCCCGCAGACAAACTTATCCCGTAAGGTGTCTGCCAGTCCTGCTCCAAACTGGCAGTGCTTCGATAACTTGCGTAGTTCCGTAAGATAGTCAGCATTGCTCTCATCTTTGTGCTGGTTTCTTTTATGGAACTTGAATCTTTCTGCTATCAGCAGCGGTGTAGGGTTTAGGTGTTCCTGTAAGATATTAACAATCTCCTCAAAACTTTTCTCCATTGGTTTAGCTGGGGTAATTAAATTCCGCAATAGGCCGTACGTTCTTGCGCCCATCAAATTTAATAATACCTGTAGTGATCAATAACATGTCATTCTATAGGGACACTAGGTGGAGCCGTAGAGCTGTATATAGCTGTATGTATAAGACTACACTACCCAGCTGTATGATATTAAGACTACATTACCCATGAGGCACTAGGCTACCCACAAGGCAGCAGTCAAGATGGAAGCCTCCACAGATACAGTACCTAGTCCACATGTGCTCAATAAAGTAACTAGCAAAAGCTAGCTGTGTTCATAATAAGAATGTCTAGTTATTAATGAACATAACAATACCGACGCCTTCTTTCCATCGGCCACCTCATTTGCCTTGCAGTACACTTCAATTCTTTCCACATACATGGTCCAGTCTTCTACCTCGTTGTTAAAAGCAGCGATACTGCCACTTTTTGGCATCTTGGGTGATTTAAAATGGCGCCTCCTGCGCTTTTCCTTCTTCCCCAATGGAATAAAATGGCGCCTCCCACGCTTTCCCTTCTTCCCCTTGCTGCCACGCTGCTCCTAGCGTTCTGCAGGGTAATGCCGGCGACCCGTGGCTTCGGCGTGTCTCACTTTTCCTTCCCCTTGTTTTATTTTCGCTACGCTGCCCGGTTCTTGAGCACCGACCGCGCCCTGTGCGCTCCACCCTCTCTCTCTCTCTTTTCCTCCCGACGACGCTGCATGGCCCCTTTGCAGAGCCGCTCGATCGAGCTCGAGCCCGCCGCAGTCCGGAAGGGTCAGCGCACTACCTGCTACCAGCACGATTTGCTGGAACACCTTGACTGGGGAGCCAAGCCCAGCTCTCCACAGCCTCTCCTGCAACTCTCCGAACTCCGGTGGATCCTTGGGCGGTTGCCCGCAGTCGACGCCTGTTGTTCTGACTTCGACCTCCAAAAGCTTCTTCTCAGGGAAAGATCCCCGTGAGGTGATGCAGTACTGCAGGTGAGTTCGAACCTGTTCGTCGCCAATGTAGTGTCCGAGTATATAAATAATACACGGACTGCAGGAGAACAATAATAACAGGTATTTACTGAACAGAGGGTAACTTAAGACTGACGTACAGAAGCCTGCTATGGCTTTATATACAGGGGTGGTCACTGCCAGTACTGCAGTATAGAATCAGTTCTTCTCTTAAAGGTACATACACAACATGGTGTATATGCTGAAGAATGAGAGTAGCAACCCGGAGGTCCTTAGAAAGGATAGCAGGATGCTTGGCCTCCTCTGGCATAGCAGATTTGTTTAGTCGCCCTCCCACCCTCAGTACTCCATCTTGGAGTGTAGGGTCCAGCTTATAGATATGACTACCTTTCTTGATTGGAGTGTTTCGCTGTAAAGCTTTGATTTCTTCTGGATAGCTTTGTCTCTGACTGAAGCAAACTATCTCCATCTCAGCCTTAGCCAAATCCTCCACGGTCAGTGAATTCTTAGACAATGTGGTCTTGTGCTGGTGCATATACTGCTGTAGAAGCGTTCTCTGCTTATCAGGGTTACTTTCAGACTGACTGATAGTGGCTCGATACTTTTTCTCTTACCGCTCAGGTGTAGCAGCAACTCTTTCAGCTTTAGGAACCATGCAACTGCTTTCCTCAACTGGTGCCATCCTGAGAAATGGTTAACAAGCTTGTTCACTGTGTCAAAGTTCTCTTTTGTAGTTATGAGATTTGCTGTGACTGATCTCTTAACTTCAACGTCGTCTTCAGCAATCTGACTTGGCATATCTGGTCTTTCTGGCCATGATCTCTCTGTTTCCAGCAGATAATTTGGGCCTTGTATCCAAGTTTTGCTCCTCATGAAGTTTTCAGCCTTCAATCCCTGTGAGGCTTGATCTGCTGGGTTTAATGAGGTGTTTACATACCTCCACTGAGATGGTTGTGTAGCTTCTCTAATGGATGAGATTCTGTTTGCTACGAAGGTCTTGAAGCGTATCTTCTCATTCTCTATATACTTCAGCACCGTCGTGCTATCCGTCCAGAAGACAGATTCTTCTAGTGGGAGCTGTAACTCTTTCCGCATCACCTTGTCAACTTTAACTGCAACAACCGCTGCCGTCAACTCCAGTCTCGGGATGGTGACCTGCTTCAGCGGAGCCACCCTAGATTTCCCCATGAGGAAGGAACAATGTTTCTGGCCCTGTTGATTTGTCAGCAAGACGTAAGTAACCGTGCCATAACCGTCCTCACTGGCATCCGAGAAATGATGTAGTTGAGCCGTCTTTGTAACTCCAAAACTCGCAGGCTTGATGCATCTGCTGACGTTGAAGCTAGAAAGTTGTTGCAAATCTGTCAACCATCTGAGCCATCTCTGAGCTTGACCTTCTGGAATATCTTCATCCCAGCCTCTCTTGTCTCTACCCAGCTCTCGTAGGATCAGCTTCACCGGCAGAATGAATGGTGCCAGGAATCCAAGAGGGTCGTAGATAGAACTGACCATGGAGAGAATCCCTCATCTTGTGGATGTTCTTTCGTTCACCATTATTCTGAAGTTGAACGTGTCTGACTCAATGCACCATTGTACACCAAGAGCTCTCTTGATAGGAAGGACATCGTGGCTCAGGTCCAGATCTTTGACTTCAGTGGCTCTTTCCTTTTCTGGGATAGAAGCTAGAACTGCTCTGCTGTTGCTTATCCACTTAGTCAGATGGAATCCTCCATTCGAACACAGAGTTCTAAGGTCTCTTGACAGTGCATCGTCTTCTGTTGACACGGATTTCAGACAGTCATCGACGTAAAAGTTTCTGAAGATTGTCTCCACAGCCTCTGATGGTGCCTTGCCTTTGCCATCTTCTGCAGTCTTTCTGAGAGCGTAGCTTGCACAGCTGGGAGATTATGTGGCTCCGAACAAGTGTACAGCCATTCTACATTCCACCATAGCTTGACTAGCGTCACCATCTGGCCACCAAAGGAAATGCAGAAGATCAGCATCTTCATCAGGGACTCTGACTTGGTAGAACATTGATTCTATATCTGCCATCATGGCAACGAGCTGTTGTCTAAACCTCGTCAAGACACCAATGAGGGTATTGGTAAGATCAGGACCTTGAAGCAGCTGGTCATTCAGTGAAGTTCCTCTAAATGAAGCGGTGCAGTCAAACACTACACGGATCTTTTTCTTCTTTGGGTGATACACACGATGATGAGGAATGTACCAGACCCTTCCATCTTCTCTGTTCAACTGTTCCTCGGGCACTTTTACAGCATAGCCTTTCGCTATGATGTTTCTCATGAAGCCTTTGTAATCTTCGTGAAAGTCGGGGTTCTTGTTCAGCTTTCTCTTTGGACTGATGGCGCGCTGCTCTGCTATGCAGCGATTGTTCGGCATCTTCGCGGTCTGTCTCCTCAGTGGCAAACCAATGTGATAGTGGCCATTAATGAACTGTGTAGACCTTGTCATCAAATCCATGAACTGATTGTCTTCTTGTGACATCTCTGTCTTTTCCTCACAGCTGCGTTCTGAGAAGTCTGCATTGAACTGTTGTTTTACAAGCATCTCTGTAATTTCATTCTGACGTTGCATCACTCGGTATAGGCTTCTCTCTGTGTCTTCAGGCCTCTGGTGGTCATCAGCAGGGTCTAGTCTAGACTGTCTGATGTCTGGAGCAGCAGCACGTGCTCCTGTTAGTGGAGAGGCCTCTCTTCCATGCTGTAATGTCAGGAGATGGTCTTCAGACTCTCTTTTAACTCTTGAAGGTGCCCTGGATCCAACTCTGTGTGACACCATTGTCTGGCAGTAGTCATTCATGCCATCCTGTGAGCCTTCATAATCTTCAAACACTCTCAACTTGGCATTTGAGAACGCAATAGCTGTTTTTAGCTCCAGCTGTTCTTTCTTAGCCTTCAGTTGGGCCTGCAGTTGGGCCTGCAGTTGGGCCTGTTGGGCCTGCAGTTGGGCCTCTTCCCGTTCAAGAGCTTGCTTTTCCACTAAAGATGCTGCGCGCACCATCAACGCTGCCCGTTCAACCTCTTCTCTCATGCGCTGCGACGAGCATGTGGTAGAAGCGACTGACCTGTGTCCAGTAACAGAGCTACCTTCTTTTCAATTTTTGCTCAGTCTGGCTGAAATCTCTGAAATGCTATCATCTGGTCTGACTTCATCGTCATCTTTATCTTTCTCTGCTGTATCAGCATCTTGACGAATCTTCAACATCCACTGTTCTGTGGCCTTGACATAGTCCTTAATGTTAGATGATTTAAGATCAAACCAGTTGTGCTGATCAGCGTTTCCCTCATCTTCAGACAAAAGTGCTAATACATCTTCATTGAGTACAGTAAATTCTTCATACAACTTGGAGAAATCATAATGCATTATGTCTTCAACTTTCTCAATATTAGCATTATCTTCCATGAGACAATCAATTATCTTCATTTTTCCAGTTATCTGAGCTAATTTAGCCCTCCTTGCACTTATGCTTCTATGTAACTTCTCTTCCATTGCCTTTGGGGTGAGCTTTACTTCCCTCTTTTGGCCAACAATCCTTCGTACAGCCGGGGGAAGCCCCTCACATCTCCATGAGGCGGTGGCCATTTTACCCGCAGCTCTTATCTAGCTTCTGAATAGAATGAACAAGGCAAGTAACAGTCACTGTACCTTCGCTTTCTTATATTGCCGTCTGGCTCCGTGACCATTCCTGTATATACGTTCGCCGACAATTCCATCCTTTCCTTCATAGGGAGCTAGTTTTTGACTAATGTAATGGCGCTCCGTAGTTTTCAATATGCAGCCACTGAGCTTTGAGGCTTTTAGCAACGAGTAGACGCGTGTCGAAATAAAACGTTCCAAAACATAACTTTGTCTTTTAACTGTTTACTGTAATACATTTCAAACAGGCTTTCAAAGTAAAACACGTTTAAACACGGTCAAAAACTGTATTGCTCTACAGCCATCAAAGCTTCTACCTTTCCTAGCCTCGTGGTGCTTGAACTGTAAAAATGGCTGGATATATCATGTGACAAGCTTAAGGACTATACCATTGGAGCAAGAATAAAGGGGGTCTCTCAGACTATACTATTGGAACAAGAAAAGAGGGAGTTTCTCAATACAATAAGTCAGTCAGGTAAATTAACTATATTATACTAGAATATGCATCAATGATAAACAAATGTACATACATACTGTACCATAATATTTAACCAATATTTTAGGGTATTTTCTTTCTTCTTTACACTTTCTTAAACTTTCATGACTCTTACAATAATTGTCTTTATAATTATTCGCGATACCGCTCAGGTGGTTGTATGTTACTCCTCCATCTTGTGGACTTGGCTGTAACTATTCCTTTCTGCGGTATTTTGGTGTATTCATTTCTTCTTGCCAGTGATGTTATGTTTGGCTCTGGAGAGTGCATGTTTGCAGTTGTTGTATTTGAGGTGTTTGTTTCTGGCGTTATATTGTTTTCCGTGTCTGGTACTGTAACTGCTGTTAATGTTGTCCGCTGTTTGACAGCTTGAGGTGAGGGTCTGATATGGATCCTGTTTTGCCTGTATTGGTTTCCAGGTTCTGTCTCTACCAAGTAAGATCTTGGAGTATCAGCTTTTCCAATAACCTTGGCTGGTCTCCATGTTCTCAACAACGGATCTTGTATATGCACTGATTGCCCATTTAGCAGCTCCGGTAGTGGTTTTGCATGCTTGTTATAGTGTGTGCTCCCCATAGCTTGTGTTTCCATCAGCTTCTGCCGAATGTCCTCTTGGTCCTGGGGAGGATATATCTTTGCTGGTAGAGTTGTTCTGTATTTTCTACCGTTTAGTAGTTCCGCAGGTGATTTTGAGTCTGCTCTCAAAGGTGTCGATCTGATTGCCAAAAGAGCGAGGTCTTGGTCTTCTCCCATCTCCTTGCTTTTAATGAGAGCTCTTTTGACTGTTTGGATCTGTCTTTCAATAAATCCGTGTCCCCTTGGGTAATGTAGGGATGAGGTAATTATTTTAAATCCGTATTTTCCAGCCAGTGCTCTGAATTCGCTGGAGGTGAATTGTGTCCCATTGTCGCAGATGACCTTCTCTGGGATGCCCTGTTCTGCGAATAAGTTTTTCGCAATTTTCGTGATTGTTGTGGCTCTCATGTCATTTATCCTTCTGACAAAAGGAAATTTTGATTAGTAGTCTGCTACTATGATGTACCACTCCTGGTTGCACAGGAACAGATCTGTTCCGATCGTGTGCCATGGTCTTGGGGGTACTTCCATTTGAATCATCTCCTCCTTCGTGATTCTGAGAGTATGCTGTTTTTCAATAACCACACAGATGCTGTAACTTAACGATAAACAGGTATTTACTGGAGGAGGGTAGTCTCAAGACTGGGGGTACAGAGGCATGCACAAGGCTTATATACAGGTGTGGTCACTGCCGGTACTACAGTATACAGGAGCTGTAAATGTTGTTCTGTCTTAAAGGCACATACACTACAATTCCTCCCCTTTTAGATTAGTAGTACCCCTAATATTCAAATAACAATTAACACTTTAACATGTACATTAAACTACAATAGTCCATTTATAGATTCAGTCTTTGGGGCGGCTTCCTGACCCTTTCGGGATAGCGCCTTTCCGGAGGTTCTTGTTCTTGGTGCAGAGGCGATTCTGACCCCTTTTCATCGGGTAGTTCATCGGGTTCCACTGCTACTGGTTCTGAGGTAGATGCTACCGGTATGTCGGGTTCATCCCCAGGCACTCGAGACATGGGGTTGACGCGTTCCTGTGATGGTAAGATCTGATCGACGTGGCGTCTCACAATGTTCTCCCCGACATCCACTGTGTACATTAATGGCCCCTGCCTTGTGCATATCGTTCCGGGTTGCCATTTCTCTGTTCGATAGTCATGGGCCAAGACTGGTTGTCCTACATTGAAGCTCCTTGTCGGCTTCTCATTGATGTGCTGGAATTGTTTGTCCTCAACATTTCTTTGCACATTTGGTCTGAGCAAGTCCAGATGAGATCTCAACCTTCGGTTAAAGAACATCATGGCCGGGGTCTGGTTGGTAACTGCATGTGTCGCGTTTCGGTAGGCTAATAAGAAATTGTCCATCTTATGCTGTAGTGGAATTTCATCGTCGCACATGGCCTTTATCGCCTTCTTAAAGGTTTGTACGAACCTCTCAGCCAAGCCATTTGTGGCTGGATGATACGGGGCGGATGTGTAATGCCTTACCCCATTCCTTTTCATAAATCTTTGGAACTCTTCCTTAACTTGGGTGGAATCACCACTCTGGATCCACACATCACTGTCCCCTGGCATACTGACAGCTGTTCCCTTCTGGATGAGAATGCTGGCAACAGTGAGTCGCCATGTGTTGGCCATCCCCTCACCGTCAAATCATATACCCGAGACAGCGTCGGATCATTGCGGGTCTCCTTCTCTATATCCGCGTTCGTTACTGGCAATCGTTCAATTATTGACGAATAAAATATCTCGATAGGGTCCACTGCTGGTGCTTCCTCCACAGTAGGCAGTGGCAGGTGCAATAGCCCATCAGCGTTCCCATGCTGTTTCGTGCCTTTATATTCTATTTCATATTGATTCGCCCCTAGAAACAGGGACCATCTTTGTAACCGTTGTGCAGTCATCACTGGAACGCCCTTCTTAGGATTAAAGATGGAGACAAGTGGTTGGTGGTCAGTCAGCAAGGTGAACTTCTGCCCATGCAGATAGTGGTTGAATTTTTTTACTCCCCATACTAGGCTGAGGGCCTCCCTGTCAATCTGGGCGTAGTTGCGCTCGGCTGAGGTTAGTGACCGAGACGCAAAGGCTACTGGCCTCTCCAACCCGTCTGGGAATTTGTGCGACAGCACCGCTCCAATACCATAGGGTGATGCATCACATGCCAAACAAATTGGTAGCGCTGGGCTGAAATGGGCCAACACCTCTTTTGATGTGATCAATTCTTTACACTTCTGGAAAGCTCGTCTACGTTTGTCATCCCACTTCCATGGTACCCCTGTTTGCAGTAGGGTGTTCAGTGGGTGTAATACCGTGGACAAATTTGGTAAGAACTTGTGGTAGTAGTTTACCAGCCCGAGGAACGACCTCAGTTGTGACACATTTTCCGGTGCTGGAGCCTTGACTACTGCCTCAATCTTTTCAGGGGACTTATGTAACCCCTCTTCATCGATGATGCGGCCACAATACGAGATCTGTTTCTGGAAAAACTCGCACTTGTGGCGATTAGCTCGTAGTCCATACTCCTTTAATCTGGTGAGCACCTTCTCCAAGTTGGCGAGGTGATCACTGTCATTTTCGCCCGTGACCAAGATGTCGTCCAAATAACACTGAGTCCCTGGAATCCCTTGCAGGACTTGATCCATTGCCCTTTGCCAGATAGCCAGAGCCGAGGCTACCCCGAACACCAGCCGGTTGTATTGATCGAGACCTTTATGAGTGTTAATCGTAAGGTATTGTTTCGAAGCTTCTTCTACCTCCATTTGCAAGTACGCCTGGGCTAGATCAATTTTGGTGAAGCGTTTACCTCCAGATAGCAAGGCGAAAATATCCTCAATTCGTGGAAGCGGATATTGTACCGTGTGAAGGACTGGGTTCACTGTCACCTTAAAATCCCTACAGATGCGGACCCTCTTTGGTTCCCCAGGTGTATTACTCAACGACCTCTTCATTACAGGAACGATGGGTGTAGCCCACTAGCTCCAGTCCACTTTGGACAGTACTCCTGAACGTTCCAACCCTTCCAGCTCTGCTTCGACAGCTGGTCTGATCGCATAAGGCACTGGTCTGGCCTGAAGAAACTTTGGGCTTGCATTTTCCTCTATTTTAATCGTTGCTGTTATGCCTTTTAGTGTTCCTAGTCCCTCCTGGAACACTTCTTTTGCGTCAGTTAGCATTTTTGACAGTCGTCCAGGTGTGACGTCGTCATCCTTTTTGGCCTCAACCTTCAGTGCCTGTACGGAATGCCAATCTAATTGTATCTTCCGGATCCATTCACGTCCTAGCAGTGGTGGTCCTCCATCTGGCAATACATATATATCCATTTTAGGTATTTCCTGGCCTTTATATATCACTTTCACCCTTATTTTTCCTTTGGGGTAGACTTTTTGCCCCGTATACGTCTTCAAGACAATCTCTGTAGCTTTCAAGGGTATATGTGAAAATAGCCGCTTGTAGTCCCTTTGGTTTATGACTGTTAGGGCTGATCCTGTGTCCAATTCCATTTTCACTTGGACTCCGTCTATCTGGAGTGTAACCCAGATAGTCTGGTGATCCTCCATTTTGGTTACCTTATGTAGTTTCAGACAACCCAGCTCCTTGCTTCCGGAGTCTGTGTCACTTTTCTGTTCGGCTGAACCACTGTCCATCTCCTGGTGTACCTTTTTGTACTTCTCCTGTGGAGATTTCTTACTGTTGGTTTTCTTCCCAGACCTGCAGACTCTTGCTATGTGTCCTGCTTTTCCACACTGTCTGCACACTTGGTCCTTGAACCAACAATCCTTCTGGTCATGTGTTGTTCTGCCGCAGCGATAGCACTTCCCTGTTCCATAGGACATTTCATTGGTGCCATATTCTTGCGGTCTCCGTTGTATCTCTGCAGCTCCCCTTGCGGCTGCTTCGTGTGATACTGCCATACTGAAAGCCTTGACCAGCGTAAGATCCTTTTCTGATAGAAGCCGTTTCTGGGTTCCTTCACTTTGTAGCCCACACACAAACTTGTCCCTTAACGTATCTGCTAGTCCCGCTCCAAACTGGCAGTGTTTCGATAGCTTGCGCAGTTCCGTTAGGTACTCAGCATTGCTTTCGTCTTTGTGTTGGTTCCTTTTATGGAACTTAAATCATTCTGCTATCAGCAGCGGTGTGGGGTTTAAGTGGTTTCTACTATGCTTTCGAAATTCTTGTTCACCGGCTTCTCTGGGGTTATTAGATTTTGCAGTAACCCATAAGTTTTTGCACCCATGGAATTTAACAAAACCAGTGCTTTACTAGCATCTGGCACTTCATTCGCCCTGCAGTACACCTCAATACGTTCCACATATGCCGCCCAATCTTCGACTTCATTGTCGAACGTAGAGATACTGCCACTCTTCTGCATCCCTGGGTGTGATTTAACTGTCAAAAATGGCATCTCCCACGCTTCCCCTTCTTCTCTGCTGGCACAAAATGGCGTCTCCCGCGCTTTCCTTCCTTCCCGCGCTCGCCCTTCTTCTCCACTGCGGCTTCTAAAAATGGCATCTCCCGCGCTCTTCCTTCTTCTCCGCGGCTCAATGGCGTCTCCCACGCTCTCCCTTCTTCTCCCCGCGGACACTGTTCAGCCCTTGAGCCCTGGCTGTGCTCTGCGCGTTCATTTTTTTTTTTCTCGACGCCGCTCGGTCCTGAACCCGGCTGTTGCTTTACCCTCTCTCTCTCTGGTTTTTTTTTTTTTCTCTCGACGCCGCTCGGTTTTCAACCCCCGGCTGCGCCCTGTGCGCTTCACCCTCTGTCTTACCCCGTCGACGCTGCTTGGCTTTCTCTCCGCCGTCGGTCGGCTCCAGCCGCTGCTGTCCGGGAAGGGTCTGCGCTAGACCTGTCGTCAGTCTCTTGCTGATCGTCATGGCTGGGGAACCAAGCTCGGCTCTCCACAGCCTCCCCTGCGATGTTCACTCTCTGCCGGACGACTGGGCGGTTGCTCGTGGTCGACGCCCGTGTTCCTGGCCTCGACTTTTTTTTGTTACACCGCCCTCCCGGAGCGAATCCTCGAAGGGAAATGCAGAGTTGCAGGTAGATTCGAATCGACACTCGTCGCCACTGTTAGATCCATGATTCTGAGAGTATGCTGTTTTTCAATAACCACACGGATGCTGTAACTTAACGATAAACAGGTATTTACTGGAGGAGGGTAGTCTCAAGACTGGGGGTACAGAGGCATACGCAAGGCTTATATACAGGTGTGGTCACTGCCGGTACTACAGTATACAGGAGCTGTAAATGTTGTTCTGTCTTAAAGGCACATACACTACACTGTGTGTTTTGGTATTTCTGGCATATGCAACATGTGGAGACCATTTGTTCTATGCTTTTGTACATGCCTATCCAGTACACAGCTGATCTGGCTCTTAGTTTACATTTCTCCATCCCCATATGGCCTTGGTGTATTAAGCGGAGAAGTTCCGTTTGCATCGTTTTTGGTATTATGATTCTTGAGCCAGCAAGGAGATCACCGTCCTCCACCGAGATGTCGTCTCTGATTGTCCAGTCCTGTCGGATTTGGTTTTGGACCTGCTGGATCTTCTCCGGCCACCCCTGTATTACCTGTTGCATGAGTAGTAGCAACTCCTCTTCTTTACCAGTCTCCTCTTGAATTTGGCTAAGCTTTGTGGGAGTAACATTTACGAGGTGGTGTATTTTTACCGTCAGGCCCTTCATCTCGTGTTTTTTGTGTGGTGACAATCGAGACAATGCATCTGCCAGTGCCATTTCTTTTCCTGGCCGGTATTTTAATTCGAAGTCGTAACTTTGGAGTCTTAACAGTAACCTTTGCAGTCTTGCTGGGGCCTTGCTTAGGTTTTTCTTGTAAATTTGTTCGAGTGGACGATGGTCACTCTCTACCTCGAATTTTCTTCCGTATAAGTAGGTGTGGAACTTTTTGCATCCGTATACTACTGCCAATAGCTCTCTTTCGATGTTTGCGTATTTCGTCTCTGTTGATGTCAATGCCTTCGATGCGAAAGCTATTGGCTTTCCTTCCTGCACGAGGGCTGCCCCTAGCCCCCTGGTAGAGGCATCTACCTGTAGGGTGACAGGTTTTTTCTATCGTAATAAGACAGGCTGGTTTCTTTAAATAATAATTCCTTTAGGTGTTTGAAGTTCCTCTCATGGGATTCTGACCATTGGTATTCGGTGTCTTCTTTTAGTAATTCTCTTAGGTTCGCTGTGTAGTCTGACATGTTCAGGATGAAAGAGCTCATATACTGGACCAAGCCGAGGTAGCTTCTCAGCTCCTTCTTGTCGTTTGGAGGTTTCATCTCTATCGCCTCGACCTTTTCGGGATTAGGCTTGACACCCTCCGGTGTGTAGATCATGCCAAAAAATTTGCATTTCGTACTTTTAACGATGCACTTCTCGGTGTTCAGCTTGATGCCAGCTGTTCTGGTGCACTCCATGGCCTCGTGCAAGTGCACGTCGTGGTCTCTTTCATTTGTTCCGTAAACTTGGATGTCATCAGCGATTCCAATGGCTCCTTCACAGCCTTTGTATGTTTCATCGATCTTTTGTTGGAAGATGTCTTGGCTGACTTTCAACCCGAATGGCAGCCGCAGGAATTTATAACGCCCCAATGGCGTATTAAAAGTCGTCAGGTTAGTTGATTCTTTGTCCAGTTTTACGTTCCAGTAGCCGTTTCTGGCATCCAGTTTGGAGAAGACTTTGGCTCCTGCCAGTGCTGGTGTGATTTCTCCTAATGTTGGTGTGGGGTAGTGGTCCCGCTTTATTGCCTGGTTTAAGTCTTTGGGGTCCAGACAGATTCTGAGCCGCCCATTCGGCTTTTCCTGTACCACAGTCGAGTTTACCCAGTCTGTGGGTTCAGTGACCTTTGCGATTATTTATTTCTCTTCCATTTCTTTTAGTTCGGTGTATAATTTTTCTTTTAGCTCGATGGGTATTTTTCTTGGAGCGTGGATGACGGGTTTTATCTCTGGATCTATTGTTATATGGTACTTGAACTCCCCGAAGCATCCTACAGTGTCATCAAAACATTCTGGATACATGCCCATCAAATGTTTCGTGTCCATGATTTGTGGACGATTCTCCAGTGAGGTGTTGCTGTCGACTTTCAGTGATGTTTTTGTTAGTTCGTGGTTTACCGAGATTAACCCCAGCTTCTCACAGCTGTTTAATGCCAGGATCGCCGGTCCCTCGGAGTCGGTCACATAGAACATGCAGTTGATGTTTCTGCTTTTGTGTGTTCCTTTTATATAGGTTGTTCCGAGTTGTCTGATCTCGCTCCCCCCATACGCTGTCAGCATGACTTTGTTTGCTTTTAAACATCCTCTTTTCGGGTATCTATCTTCGCCCAAGTTTTCGGGGAAGATCCTCTGGATGTTGCTCTGAGCTCCTGTGTCCAACTTTGCTTTTAGATTGACGGTTGTGGGCTGACCTTCGATCCTCTTTTTAATCTGGATGATAGTGTGCCATTCTTTCTTTGGGGTGCTTTCCGCTCTGGACGTTTCGTGTAAGAGAACCTTTATGGTTTCAATGTTCAGAGCTTTGTCGTACCCGCAGTCTTCGTCATCTTGCTCACCCATGGTATGGATTTTGTTTTTCTTTTGTTGGTTCTGCTGTCCACCTCTGCTTTTGGTGTGTAGCCCCTCTCTTTTAGCTCTGCACATCTTTTGCCAGTGGTTTGCTTTACCACACATGTTGCAGCTTGTTCCATACGCTGGGCATTTTCTTCTGTATGTGTAGTCATGTTGTCTTCCGCATTTTCTACATGTATTCTTCCTGCTGTCATATACTTGTTTTTGTGTGCTGTGCTTTTCGTGCACTGCATCTACTCTGTGATCCGGTTCGGGTGTTTACCGCACGTCAGCCGTATGAGTATTCAGCATTTTCATCTGTTGTTTTGTGGCTTCGTGAGCCCTCGCTGTATCTATGGCTTCTGATATTCCGAGCTTTTCTTTTCCTATTAGTTCTTTTTGCACTTCTGTATGTGCTGATCCCCATATTAGTTGGTCTACCAGCCTTTCTTCTAGTTCCGTAAACTTGCATTTGCTGGCTTCGTTTTTTAATCTCGTCAGGAAATTGTCAGCCGTTTCACTACGTTCCTGTCTTAAGCTTTGAAATTTATACCTGTGTATGCGGTGGTTTGATTTAGGCTCGAGATAGTTACTGAACTTTTCATAAATCTCCGTAGGGTTCGTTTTATCCTCTTCGGATAAACTCCAGCTGTTAGAGATCTAAGCCTTTTTCTCCCACCCACAGTAGAATGTAGCTGACTTTTTCCTCATCGGAGGAGCTTTTCAGGAAACTTTTAAATGTAAGCTCGCATTTTTGCTTAAATTTCCGCTGCCACCATGTTATGTCTTCTAGCGCTCATAGTGCTTTGTAAAGACGCCTCTGGACTCGGTAGTTTGTAATTATAAACTACTGTTTTATTTGAGTTGTAATGGCTGCCTGCCGCATGGTGCGGGGTGTTATTTCCAAGTGCACTGTGCGGCGCCTGCACACTACTTTCCCAGCATCGTAGTGCTGCTACACTTGATTTGAGTGTTAGTACACTTGTACAATGTAGTCCCAACATAACTATGTAACAAGCATTTTCTGTTGTTATTTCAGATTTCCAGCATCCGCAGTATTTTGCTATTGTATGAGGGCAGAATGAATACTGATTAATTTGATGCCCTACAGTCCAAGGCAGGCTTTGTGAACTTGCTAGCCCTGCCTTGTTCCTGTTCTACCTCCAATTTGCTTTTGGTCTGGAAAAGGGGTGACATACCTAGTTGTTAGCAATTAATCCTTTAATGTAACTACCTGACGATTGAAGATTTTATGATCCTCGCGATTGACAGTCCGGTTGAGGAACTTGATTTTGAAACGTGTCAAGTTCTGTCAAGGTTAACGATGATGGGGTAGAATTTCTGCAGGGGTTCCCTGATCTCCCGCTGTAACTTCGGAGGAAGATCGGTGGGAACCTCAGAGCGAAGGAGTAAACGGGAGATCGGCAGCCCATGGGCTGAAAATCCAGTCCTTGAAACCCAGGCATCTCAGCTCATATGTGTGTATACTTCTTTTCCAGTAAATAGTCTTTTTTGAATTTTGTGAGCCTGGAGATTTGGCAAGAGCTGTTTGTAACATTGTTGCCTCATTGGTGGATAAATCCTAAATCAAAACACCAGAATCTGTTAGTATCAGTTCCTTGAGATACATGAAAATTAATGGGAATATTGATTTAATTTATATGTGGCTCCATGTTATCTACGTATACAGCCCACAGGGACAAAAGGCTTGGTAGACTGAATGCAGTCACTAGGTGAGACAATGGCCCGGAACTTGTGGTCAGCGACGAAGCAAAGGCGTTTGCCGCTGGCCTCGAAGAAAGCTGGCCACAGAGATCTCGCGAACTCTGTGGCGAGAAGTTTGCCTTTTTCGGCGCGTAAGTGATTTCAGCACAGTATAGTGGGAATTCCCTACCGCAAACCGCTGTGACGCCAACAAGCTGTCTCAGCAGCCAATCACATTGCATAATTCTCACAGACAGGGAACCAGGAAATGAGAACCTGCTTTTATCCTGCCTTTTAAAAAATGTTACAGAGAGCAAAACAAAGATTGGGGCTCTCACATGGGGATAAGGTAGAACCTGAAATATTCTGAATAAAGTTTTAAAAAAAAATTTTTTTTAGAAAAGTTTTTTAAAAGTTGTAATTTTTATCGTAATGGAGAAATTTGACACTCCACAAAATTAAAATGAGTTTTTCAGGGCCATAACGTTTGTTTAACATTCAATACACTGTTAAAATCCCAGTTATACCGAATCCAACAAGGCCAACAGGGTTACAAGCCTCAACCTAGTCGGTGTAAGCGAGGTGAATTAATCAGCACAGCTAATGCTCCAGTAAAACCTCAGCTTCAGTAACTCCTTCGGACCAGTACCCCCGCAGGATGACATTAGCTGTCACTGTTTAAACAAAAAATAGTGAACCATTGACAGAAATGGATGGACCAAGAGAATGTTAATGCCGATCCTAATTTTTTTCTGTAACTGTTTGATGTTTAATTTTATTAGATGGCAAGAACTTCTCTAAAGGGGTCCACCATTGACTCCACCTTTAAAATGAATGATAGCAGTGGGGTTCGGGGGCCAGAAATGCTTAACACCCCCCCCCTCCAGTAAGTATAGCGGAGCGGGAATTGTGTCCCGCCAATTGGAGTTTCATTCGGGTAAAAAAGGGGGGCGCCGGCGTCAGAACTGGCACATCTCAGGTGACCATGGGCAGTAAAATGAGGCGCGTGCTGGCCACCCAAGGGCGAAGCCGGCAGGAGCACCTTCAAACATTGGAGGAAGTTGGCATCTGGCCCACATTATAAAAAGGGTTAATTGCTCAGCCACAAAAAATGTCTTTCTTTTGAGTGTTCCAAGGCCACGACCCTCACCTGAAAAGCTCCCGCGGGCCCCACTTTCTGGCCACATTACTGGTGTCTTTCTGGAGTCGAGGGCGTTTGGGGCAGAGGAGGCAGGAGCACTGGTGGAGGACGCCATCCTGTCAGTCATACTTCCAATGGGTTGGACATAACGACAATCCAACCCGAACGAAAGAGGAAATTCCCAAGCCGTTACCTTTGATGTGGAGACCTGTCATTACTGGGCACCGCCTCATTTCCCGCCCTCACCTCTTCTCACTCACCCAGATAACTCCACCAGTGCACCCATTGCCTTGAGGAAATTTGGGGAGTGTCTCATCAAAAGAGGTCCTGGTGCTGAGACTCCATCTCCAAAAGGGGCCCTGGTGGTGATCCAAAATGGTATATAGTGCAATCTTTAGACTTCCCATGTGTTAGAATTGGAACACTTCGGGCCGATAACACTTTAGTGTACGGTATTTATGTGTAGCAGATGCTGTCAGATAATTCATTGTTAAGATTTAATAATCATAGAACCATAGAGCACAGATGGAGCCCATTCGGCCCATTGTGCCTGTGCCAGCTCTTTGAAAGAGCTCTCCAATTATTATATATCCAATCCCCTTTTGAAATTTTCCATTATATCTGCTTGCACTACCCTTTCAAGCAGTGTATTCCAGATCGTAACAACTCGCTGCATAAAAAAAATTCTCTTGTTCTACCCCTCTGTGATTTTTTCAATGGTCTTAAATCTGTGTCCTCTGGTTACCGACCCTCCCGACAGTGGAAACAGTTTCTCCCTGTCGACTGCATCAAAACCCCTCATAATTTCGAACACCTCTATTTAAGTAAGAATAAATAGGACGTTGGCAGGACAGAAATAAGCAAGCTCCTTGTGCACCATAGCAGAGACAGGGTCAAATGTGGGCCATGGGCTGGAGAGCAGTGGGAGTAGGATAACATAATATAAGACACAGGATATCAGGTGACGTAGGAAGGAGCAAAGGTGGTTAACAGCATTCAGCACATTTGTGAGAAGGATGTGTAGATAAATGCTGGGCTGCTCCTTATACCAAATTAATGGAGAAAAATCAGGCAGATCCCTTTAACAGGAGTCCACTCTGACCTCCCGATTCACTAATCTTCAATCTGCACAGGTGACCGACCGCATTTGGTTGCAGAGCCTGGAGAATCTCCCTTATTATAGCTGAGGTTGTGGGATATCAGACAAAGTTATTTTGTTATCAGCAATCATCACAAGCATTGTGTTCTCTATTTTTCATCTTGCAGCTCCATAGAAGGAAGTTTTTTTTGTTCATCTTCGTGGTAGGAATAGGTGGGAGTTTCCAATTTGGGTTCAATGTAGCTGCCATCAATCCACCATCAGAGGTAAGAACAACATCGTACAAATACTCACACTCCGCCGACACTCACACTGCCACTGGAACGTACACTGCCACTGGTACCCACACTGCTACCCACATTCCACTGGTACCCACACTCCACTGGTACCCACACTGCCACTCACACTCCACTGGTACCCACACTCCACTGGTACTCACACTCCCGCTGGTACTCACACTCCACTGGTACCCACACTCCACTGGTACTCACACTCCCGCTGGTACTCACACTCCACTGGTACCCACACTCCACTGGTACCCACACTCCCGCTGGGACTCACTGACATAAGAAAACTACTAGGCACTTGGTCTAAGTGTTAAACAAAGCTTTAATCAACTGTTTTACAACATGGAGGTCTAGTTGTGTCCTCTAGTTGTTCCTGTTAAGAATGTCCTGCGCAAGCTGGGCCCATGCCCGAGTATTTATACTCTCCCTGGACAGCGCCACCCATAGGCCGCTCAGTATTATTTCATAAGTCTTTCTTCCATGAATGACTGATTCATGTCACTCACACTCTACTGATACTCACACTCACACTGATAGAGTCATAGAGTTATACAGCACAGAAAGAGGCTCTTCGGCCCATCGTCTCCACACCAGCCATCAAGCCCTGTCTATTCTAATCCCACTTTCCAGCACTTGGTCCGTAGCCTTGTAAGCTATGGCGTTTCAAGTGCTCATCTAAATGCTTCTTGAATGTTGTGAGGGTTCCTGCCTCTACCACCCTTTCAGGCAGTGAGTTCCAGATTCCAACCACCCTCTGGGTGAAAATGTTTTTCCTCAAATCCCCTCTAAACCTCCTGCCCCTTACCTTGAAACTATGCCCCCTGGTTATTGACCCCTCTACTAAGGGGAAAAGTTCCTTTCTATCTACCCTATCTATGCCCCTCATAATTTTGCACACCTCAATCAGGTCCCCCCTCAGCTTTCTCTGCTCTAAGGAAAACAACGCCATCCTGTCCAGTCTCTCTTCATAGCTGAAGCGCTCCAGCCCAGGTAACATCCTGGTGAATCTCCTCTGCAGTCTCTCCAATGCAATCACATCCCTCCTATAGTGTGGTGACCAGAACTGCACACAGTATTCCAGCTGTGGCCTAAATAGCGTTTTGTACCGCTCCATCATAACCTCCCTGCTCTTATATTCTATGCCTCGGCTAATGAAGGCAAGTATCCCATATGCCTTTTTAACCACCTTATCTACCTGTCCTGCTGCCTTCAGGGATCTATGTACATGCACACCAAGGTCCCTCTGATCCTCTGTCCTTCCTAGGGTCCTACCATTCATTGTGTATTCCCTTGCCTTGTTAGTCCTCCCAAAATGCATCACCTCACACGTTTCAGGGTTAAATTCCATGTGCCACTGTTCTGCCCATCTGACCAACCCGTCTATGTCGTCCTGTAGCCTGAGGCTTCCCTCCTCGCTATTTCCAACTCCACCAGTTTTTGTGTCATCTGCAAACTTACTGATCATACCTCCTACATTCATATCTAAATCATTAATGTACACTACAAACAGCAAAGGACCCAGCACCGATCCCTGTGGTACACCACTGGACACAGGCTTCCAGTCACAAAAACAACCTTCGACCATCAACCTCTGCCTCCTGCCACTAAGCCAATTTTGGATCCAATGTGCTAAATTGCCCTGGATCCCATGGGCTCTTACCTTCTTGACCAGTCTCCCATGTGGGACATTGTCAAAAGCCTTACTGAAGTCCATGTAGACTACATCAACTGCACTACCCTCATCCACACACCTAGTCACCCCCTCGAAAAATTCATTCAAATTGGTTAGACATGATCTCCCCCTAACAAAGCCATGCTGACTATCCTTGAATAATCCTTGCCTCTCCAAGTGGAGACTAATTCAGTCCCTCAGAATTTTTTCCAATAATTTCCCTACCACTGATGTTCGGCTCACTGGCCTGTAATTCCCTGGTTTATCCCTACTACCCTTCTTGAATAACGGTACTACGTTAGCTATTCTCCAGTCATCTGGCACCTCCCCTGTGGCCAGAGAGGTTCTGAAAATTTGTGTCAGAGCCCCTGCAATCTCCTCCCTTGCCTCACATAGCAGCCTCGGATACATTTCGTCTGGGCCTGGGGATTTATCCACTTTTAAGCCTGCTAAAACCGCTAGTGTTGAATCCATGTGTTAATGGAGACACGGAATGCAGGAGTTGATTTAACAAGTGTTTACTGAACAAAGTCTGGAGGTGAACTAACAACACAAGACGCTACACAGGCTTATATACCCGAGTGGTCACTACTGGTACTACAGTATACAAGGGCTTCAAAAACATAGTTCCTCTTAAAGGTACATACACTACAATTCCTCCCCTTTTAGATAAATAGTACATAACATTTTAAGTAATCATTAAATAACATTTTTACAAGAACAGTAATCTACACATTTGCTGAAGTTAATCAATTACAAATTCAGTCTCTCTGGAGGCTTCCTGACTCGGTCCGGATAACGCCTCGGTGGTGCAATAGGTTTCGGTGGTGTAGTAGGTTCTTTTGGCAAGGTCGATTTGGCTTGAATGCCAGTGTCGGGTTCATCTGGTTCCAGTATCACCAGATCGGAGGTAGATACTGTGGGTATCTCTGCTTCATCACTAGGCGTATAGAGTTGTGGTGTAGGTTGTCCCTTTTCGGATGACTCTATGATCTGGTCAGCATGGCGCCTTATTATGCTTTCTCCAATGTCCACGGTATACATCAGCGGTCCTAGTCATGTGCAAATAGTTCCAGGCTGCCATTTCTCGGTACGGTAGTCCCGGGCCAAAACTTGTTGACCTATCTGGAAGGTTCTAGTTGGCCTTTCATTCATGCTTTGAAATTGCCGGTTCTCTACGTCCCTTCTGATGTTTGGCTTGATGAAATCCAGCCGGCATCTTAGTCTTCTAATGAAAAACATCATGGCGGGGGTTTGGTTTGTAACCACATGTGTTGCATTCCTGTACGCAAACAAGAAGTTATCTACTTTATGTTGTAGATTTATGTCTTCATTACCCATGGCCTTTATGGCCTTCTTGAAGGTCTGGACAAACCTTTCAGCTAATCCATTGGTGGCGGGATGGTATGGGGTGGACGTGTAGTGCTTAACCCCATTGTTTTTTAAGAACTTCCTGAATTCTTCGGATACAAATTGCGGTCCATTATCAGAACAGATCTGTTCAGGCAGCCCATTCCTGGTGAATATGGTCCTTAATACTGTGATGGTTTTTTCCGAGGTGGTGGAGGACATCTTTCTTACCTCCGGCCACTTGGAGTGTGCATCCACCGCGATTAAGAACATTGAGTCCATAAATGGACCAGCAAAGTCGATATGTACCCTTTGCCATGGAGATGAGGGCCACTCCCATGGATGTAGAGGGGCTTGTGGTGGGGCGTTTTGGATCTTCTGGCATCCTAGACAGCTCTTGGTCATTTCTTCGATGTCTCCATCGATACCTGGCCACCACACAAACGCTCTGGCTAAGTTCTTCATTTTCACTCCACCCAGATGCCCCTCGTGAAGCTCCTTTAGCACTTTATCCTGGAGTTTGGGTGGAATCACCACTCTGGATCCACACATCAAGGTTCCTCGGCACACTGACAGCTGTTCTCTTCTTTGCGAGAATGCTGGCAACAGTGGTTCGCCATGTGCTGGCCATCCCTTCACCGTTAAATCGTAGACTTGTGAGAGAGTCGGGTCATTTCTCGTTTCCTTTTCAATGGTAGAATTTGTCACTGGTAGACATTCCACTATGGTCGAGTGGAACATCTCCACTGGGTCCACTGTAGGCGCCTCTTCTACCGTTGGCAACGGTAGGCGTGATAACCCGTCAGCATTCCCATGCTGTTTTGTTCCTTTGTATTCTATGTCATATTGGTGTGCCCCTAGGAAAAGGGACCACCTCTGTAGCCTTTGCGCTGTCATAATGGGAACGCCCTTTTTAGGGTTGAATATGGAGACGAGGTGTTGATGGTCAGTCAACAAGGTAAATTTTTGTCCGTGTAGGTAATGGTTGAATTTCTTCACCCCCCCACACCAGGCTGAGTGCCTCCCTGTCAATCTGGGCATAGTTACGCTCAGCTGAGTTCAATGAGCGTGACGCAAAAGCTATCGGCCGCTCCAAGCCATCAGGGAATCTATGTGATAATACCGCTCCCACGCCGTAAGGGGATGCATTGCATGCCAGTCTGATTGACAGTGATGGGTTGTAATGAGCCAACACTTCCTTGGACGTGATCAAGCCTTTGCATTTATGGAAGGCACGTTTAGTCTTCGCTCCATTTCCAAATTACTCCAGTTTGTAGCAGTGCGTTAAGAGGGTGCAGAACCGTTGACAAGTTCGGTATAAATTTATGATAGTAATTTATTCATCCCAGGAACGACTTTAATTGTGAGACATTTTCAGGCGCGGGGGCTTTTACGACCGCTTCAATTTTTTCAGGTGACTTATGCAACCCTTCTTCGTTAATGACACGGCCACAATATGATATTTGTTTCTGGAAAAATTCGCACTTGGGGCGATTTGCTCGTAGGCCCCGTTCTCTCAGCTTCGTTAGCACCTGCGCCAAATTGGCAAGGTGCTCGTTGTCGTTTTCTCCTGTTACAAGGATGTCGTCTAGGTAGCATTGAGTCCCCGGAATCCCTTGCAGGACTTGCTCCATAGCTCTTTGCCAGATAGCTGGAGCTGATGCTACTCCGAAAACCAGTCGATTGTACTGGTACAGGCCTTTGTGTGTGTTTATTGTGAGATACTTTTCAGAGGCCTCCTCAACCTCCATCTGTAGATATGCCTGTGCCAAGTCAATTTTAGTGAAACATTTCCCTCCGGATAGTGAGGCGAAAATATCTTCTATCCTCGGAAGAGGATACTGTACCGTGTGAAGGATCGGTTTTACAGTCACCTTGAAGTCCCCACAGATGCAAATTTTTCTCTGTTCTTCAGATTTATCATTATTCAACGTTTTCTTCATGACCGGGACGATGGGTGTTGCCCACTCGCTCCAATCTACCTTGGATAACACGCCTGCTTTTTCCAAATTCTCCAGCTCTGCCTCAACTGCTGGACGAATTGCGTATGGCACCGGCCTCGCCTTAAAAAACTTGGGAATTGCTGCATCTTCCACTTTTATTGAGGCGGTGGCACCTTTCAGGGTTCCTAGTTCCTGTTGAAACACTTCTTTGGCGTTAGCCAAGACTTCTTTTAATCGTCCAGGGATGACGTCATCATCATTTTTTTTCTTACTGGTCACCGTCAGTGCCTGAATGGAGTGCCAGTCTAAACATAACTTTCTGATCCATTCACGTCCCAACAACGGTGGACCACCATCTTGCAGAACGTATAAATACAACTTCTGTATTTCCTTGCCGTTGTGTACAACAGGCACCCTTATTTTCCCTCTGGGGGATACTTTCTGCCCCGTATATGTCTTCAAGATAATGGATGTGTCTTTCAAAGGTATATGCGGAAATAGCCGCTCGTAATCCCGTCGACTTATGACGGTCAGAGCTGATCCTGTATCTAGCTCCATTTTAACTGGGGACCCCGCTATCGTGAGGGTAACCCAAATGGTCTGGTAATCTTCTTTGGCAATTACATTATGTAATTTGAGACAGCTTAGTCTCTTGTTTCCGGAGTCGCTATCGCTCTTCTGGTCTTCAGAGCTACTGTCCGTCATCATTTGTACCTTTCTGTACTTTTCCTTATTGACCTTTTTACTGTCAGCGGATTTTTTTCCAGATCTGCATACACGTGCAATGTGTCCCATCTTTCCGCATTGCCTGCATGCTTTGTCCTTGAACCAGCAGTCTCTCTGGTCATGGGTGGATCTGCCGCAGCGATAACATCTCTCGAAACCCTGTGTCATTTCATGGGTGCCAAAGTCCTGTGGCTTTTGCTGTATCTCTGCAGCTCCTTTTGCTGCTGCTTCGTATGATACAGCTACACTGAAAGCCTTGTCCAGTGTCAAATCTTTCTCAGAAAGTAGCCTTTTCTGTGTTCCTTCGCTTAGGAGACCGCAGATGAATTTGTCTCGTAGAGAATCTGCCAGTCCTGCCCCGAATTGGCAGTGCTTTGACAGCTTTTGTAATTCGGTGAGGTAATCAGCGTTACTTTCATTCTTGTGCTGATTCCTCCTGAAGAATTTGAACCGTTCCGCTATCAGCAGCGGTGTTGGGTTTAAGTGCTCCTGTAGGGTATCAACAATCTCCTTAAAATTCTTGTCCATCGGTTTGGCTGGAGTGATCAAGTTTCGTAACAGCCCGTATGTCCTCGCGCCCATCAGATTGAGAAGTACCAATGCCTTTTTATCATCCGCTACTTCATTCGCCTTGCAATATACCTCCACTCTTTCCACATATGTGGTCCAATCCTCTATATCACTATCGAAAGCAGTAATATTGCCAGTCTTAGGCATCCTGAAAATCAAAAATGGCGCCTCCCGCACTTTTCCTTCTTCCCTGCCGAGTCAAGATGGCACCTCCCGCGCTTTCCCGCTGCTGCCGCTGCTGTCAACACTGTTCTCCGCGGTTCCCGTTGCGACCTACAGCTTTTCGCGGTATTTCTATTTTTTTTTTTTTTTAATTATTTGCACATATATTTTAAACAGTTTCCCCGTCACTTGGAGAATCGTTCCCGTCGGACCCTCTGGGACTTTCCCCTCCCTCTGCTCGGTCCGAACGCCGACCTGCTTTGCAGCGCCGGCCGTCTCCTGAGTGCTCCACCCTCTGACTGTTTGCTTCTGCTTTCTGACTCGCTGGCCGGCCCCGCTGCAGAGCCACCTGATCGAGCCCCAGCCCACCACCCAGGAAGGATCAGTGCACTACCTGCCACCAGCCCGTTTAGCTGGTGAAACCACAGTTTTTTGTTTTTTTTTCTTCTACCTTCGTCTGAGGAATCGATCTCCTTGAGGTGCTGCCGAATTGCGGGTAAGTTCGTTTCTAACTCGTCGCCACTGTTGAATCCGTGTGTTAATGGAGACACGGAATGCAGGAGTTGATTTAACAAGTGTTTACTGAACAAAGTCTGGAGGTAAACTAACTACACAAGACGCTACACAGGCTTATATACCCGAGTGGTCACTACCGGTACTACAGTACACAGGGGCCTCAAAAATACATAGTTCCTCTTAAAGGTACATACAGTACAGCTAGTACCTCCTCCCTCTCAATATTAATTTGTTCAAGTACTGTATATCACAATCCCCCTGCCTGATTTCTATGCCTACATCGTCCTTCTCCATAGTGAACAGAGATGTAAAATATTCATTTAAAACCTCACATACATCTTTCAGCTCTACACACAGATTGCCACTTAGGTCCCTAATGGGCCCTACTCTTTCCCTGGTTATCCTCTTGCCCTTAATATACTTATAAAACACCTTGGGATTTTCCTTTATTTTGCCCGCCAGTGTTTTTTCATGCCCCCTCTTCGCTCTCCTAATTTCTTTTTTAAGTACCCCCCTGCACTTTCCATCCTCCTCTCGGGCTTCCACTGTTTTTAGTCCTTTGTATCTGCCAAAAGCCTCCCTTTTTTTCCTAATCCATTCTTGTATATCCCTTGACATCCAGGGTTCCCTAGTTTGTTGGTCCCACCCTTGACGTTTATGAGAACATGTTGGCGTTGTACTCACTCTATTTCCTTTCTGAAAGACTCCCACTGCTCTGATGTGGATTTTCCTACAAGTAGCTGATTCCAGTCCACTTTGGCCAGATCCTGCCTTATCAAATTAAAATCGGCCTTCCCCCAATTTAGAACCTTTATTTCCAGCCCATCTTTGTCCTTTTCCATGACTACCTTAAATCTCACCGAATTATGGTCAGTTTCACCAAAATGCTCTCCTACTGACGCTTCTACCACTTGACCGGTTATATTCCCTAGAATTAGGTGCAGTACCGCCCCCTCTCTTGTAGGACTTTCTACATGCAGGCTCAAAAAGCTCTCCTGGATGCACTTTAAGAATTCCGCACCCTCTAAGCCTTTCACACTCTGACTATCCCAGTTAATATTGGGGAAGTTGAAATCCCCTACTATTATTACCCTATTATTTCTACACTTCACAGAATCACAGAAACCCCACAGTGCAGATAGAGGCCATTTCGGCCCATCGAGCCTGCACCAACACATTGCCTACATATCTATTCCTCTATCTCCCCCTGACTGTTTGGGGGCCTATAGTACACTCCCAGCAAAGTGCTTGCCCCCTTTTTGTTTAAGTTCTACCCATATGGCCTCAGTAGAGGAACCTGCTAAGATATCATCCCTCCTTACAGCAGTAATTGACTCCTTGATTAATATTGCGACACCCACCTCCTCTTTTACACCCCCCTCTGTCTCGCCTGAAGATTCTATACCCTGGAATATTGAGCTGCCAGTCCTGCCCCTCCCTCAACCATGTCTCTGTGATAGCAACAATACCATACTCCCATGTGTTCATCAACACCTTCAATTCATCTGCCTTACTCGCAAGACTCCTTGCATTAAAATAAATGCCATCCAGCCTTGCCATACTCCCTTGTGCTGTTACATATTTGCTCTGCCTTCCAGGCTGACTTGTTTTTTCCTCTATATTTGGCTATGCATCACCCCCTACTATAGCTCCACTCTGTATTCCATCCACCTGCCAAGTTAGTTTAAACCCGCCCCAACAGTAATAGCAAACCTCCCCGCAAGGATGTTTGCTCCATTCTGGTTCAGGTGCAACCTGTCCGACTTGTACAGGTCCCACCTTCCCCAGAAGCAGACCCAGTGATCCAGGAAACTAAAGCCCTCCCTCCTGCACCAACTCTTTAGCCATGCATTCATGTGCTCTATCCTTCTATTCCTATATTCACTAGCACGTGGCACCGGGAGTAATCCAGAGATTACAACCTTTGAGGTCCTGCTTTTTAATCTGCTACCTAGCTCCCTAAATTCTTGTTGCAGGACCTCATTCCTCTTTCAACCCATGTCGTTGGTACCAATGTGAACCACGACCTCTGACTGTTCGCCCTCCCCCTTCAGAATGCCCTGCAGCCATTCAGTGACATCCTTGACCCTGGCACCAGGGAGACAACATACCATCCTGGAGTCACATCTGCGGCCACAGAAACGTTTATCTGTTCCCCTTACGATAGAATCCCCTATCACTATTCCCACTCTTTTTCCTCCCCTCCTGTGCAGCTGAGCCACTTGTAGTGCCACGGACTTGGCTCTTGCTGCATTTCCCTGAGAAACCATCTCCCCCATCAGTATCCAAAACGGAAAATCTGTTGGAGAGGGAGATGGACCCAGGGGACTCCTGCACTACCTTCCTAGTTTTTTCACTTTGTCTGCGGTCACCCATTTCCTGTCTGCCTGTGCACTCTTTACCTGCGGTGTGACCACCTCGTTAAACATGCTATCCACGAAGACCTCAGCTTCGCGGATGCTCCACAGTGACACCAGCCGCAGCTCCAGCTCCAAAACGTGGATTTCGAGGAGCTGCAGCTGGAGACACTTCCTGCACATGTGTTCGCCCTGGACACCTAAAGTGTCCCTGACTTCCCACATAGCACAGGAGGAGCACTCCATGCTGCCGAGCTGCCCTGCCATGTCCTACCCTTAATTTACTCCCTTTACTTCCTTTAAATTAAAGAATATTAAATACACTCGGCACCTTACATCCCTTTAAACACTACTTACTCTAAACTAGAGACTTTAATTTTCTTTAATGACTGGACTGTAGAAATACTCACCACGTCCTACTTACCAATATGCTCCTTCCCTGGTTGTGACGTCACTTTAGCGGTTTCGCAGATGTTGTTGTTTGACTGCTCCCGCTCTCTGACTCTTTCCTTGGTGTAAAGTAAGAACCAATTCCTACAGGGTGAAAAGTTAGGAAAAACAAAGGTGAAGCAAGGGAGCTCCTCCTTTCACTCCTCACCTAACTCACCCAACTCGCAGCACTCTATTTAAACCACACTCAGTGCAAAATCACATTGCAAAGACTGTTTTTATAGGCCCTGAAACAAAGGAGCTTGCTGGGTTCTGCTACAGTGAACCAGTTTAATCTAGTTTCCCTAATTAACTGTCTTCAGCTGCTCTGAATTGTAGGCCTTGAATATCCATTTATAACCCTGCTTAAAGCAGCGAAATTTAGATTTTAAACAGTAATAGTAAATGTGAAACAAACAAAAGTTTGATTTCAGCAGTTAAGACTCCCTGACACACCCAACTCACAGCACTCTGTGTAAACAGCACTCAAGCTAACACTACTGATCTTCACACTCCTACTGATACTCACATTCCACTGATACTCACTCTCAACTGATACTCACACTCTACTGATACTCACACTCCTATTGATATCACACGCTACTGATACTCTCACTCCTACTGATACTCAGACTCTACTGATATCACACTCTACTGATACTTACACTCTACTGATACTCACACTCTACTGATGCTCACACTCTACTGATGCTCACACTCTACTGATACTCCCACTCCTACTGATACTCACACTCTACTGATACTCACACTCTACTGATACTCATACTCCTACTGATACTCACACTCCACTGATACTCACTCTACTGATATTCCCATTCCTACTGATACTCTCACTCCTACTGATACTCACACTCTACTGATGCTCACACTCTACTGATTCTCACACTCCTATTGATATGCACACTATACTGATACTCTCCCTCCTACTGATACTCACACTCCACTGATACTCACACTCTACTGATACTCACACTCCTACTGATACTCACACTCCTACTGATACTCCCACTCCTACTGATACTCACACTCCTACTGATACTCACACTCTACCGATACTCACACTCTACCGATACTCACACTCTACCGATACTCACACTCCTATTGATGCTCACACTCCTATTGATGCTCACACTCCTATTGATGCTCACACTCGACTGATACTCACACTCTACTGATACTCACACTCTACTGATACTCACACTCTACTGATACTCACACTCTACTGATACTCACAATCTACTGATACTCACACTGCTATTGACACTCACACTCCTATTGATACTCACACCCTACTGATATTCACACTCCTATTGACACTCGCACTCTACTGATACTCACGCTCTACTGATACTCACACTCTACTGATACTCACACTCCACTGATACTCACACTCCTACTGATATTCACACTCCTATTGATACTCACACTCTACTGATACTCACACCCTACTGATGAGCACACTCTTCTGATACTCACACTCCACTGATACTCACACTCTTACTGATATTCACACTCCTATTGATACTCACACTCTACTGATACTCACACCCTACTGATACTCACACTCCTATTGATACTCACACTCTACTGATACTCACACCCTACTGATACTCACCCTCCTACTCATACTTACACTCTACTGATACTCACACTCCACTGATACTCACACTCCTACTCATACTCACACTCTACTGATTCTTGCACTCAACTGATATTCAGACTCTACTGATACTCACACTCCTATTGATACACACACTCTACTGATACTCACACTCCTACTGATACTCACACTCTGATACTCATATTCCTATTCTTACTGATACTCACACTCTACTGATGCTCACACTCCTACTGATACTCACACTCCTACTGATACTCACACTCCTACTGATACTCACACTCCCACTGATACTCACACTCCTACTAATACTCACACTCTACTGATACTCACACTCCTACTGATACTCACACTCCTACTGATACTCACACTCCTACTGATACTCACACTCCCACTGATACTCACACTCCTACTGATACTCACACTCCTACTGATACTCACACTCCTACTGATACTCACACTCCTACTGATACTCATACTCTACTGATACTCACACTCCTACTGATACTCACACTCCTACTGATACTCACACTCCTACTGATACTCACACTCCTACTGATACTCACACTCTACTGATACTCACACCCTACTGATGAGCACACTCTTCTGATACTCACACTCCACTGATACTCACACTCTTACTGATATTCACACTCCTATTGATACTCACACTCTACTGATACTCACACCCTACTGATACTCACACTCCTATTGATACTCACACTCTACTGATACTCACACCCTACTGATACTCACCCTCCTACTCATACTTACACTCTACTGATACTCACACTCCACTGATACTCACACT
Source organism: Somniosus microcephalus (assembly GCF_052327205.1). NCBI lineage: Eukaryota > Metazoa > Chordata > Chondrichthyes > Squaliformes > Somniosidae > Somniosus > Somniosus microcephalus. The sequence continues at coordinate 61,500,242 of NC_141005.1, read as the reverse complement.
CCTACTCATACTCACACTCTACTGATTCTTGCACTCAACTGATATTCAGACTCTACTGATACTCACACTCCTATTGATACACACACTCTACTGATACTCACACTCCTACTGATACTCACACTCTGATACTCATATTCCTATTCTTACTGATACTCACACTCTACTGATGCTCACACTCCTACTGATACTCACACTCCTACTGATACTCACACTCCTACTGATACTCACACTCCCACTGATACTCACACTCCTACTAATACTCACACTCTACTGATACTCACACTCCTACTGATACTCACACTCCTACTGATACTCACACTCCTACTGATACTCACACTCCCACTGATACTCACACTCCTACTGATACTCACACTCCTACTGATACTCACACTCCTACTGATACTCACACTCCTACTGATACTCATACTCTACTGATACTCACACTCCTACTGATACTCACACTCCTACTGATACTCACACTCCTACTGATACTCACACTCCTACTGATACTCACACTCCTACTGATACTCACAGTCCTACTGATACTCACACTCCTACTGATACTCACACTCCTACTGATATTCACACTCTACTGATACTCACACTCCTACTGATACTCACACTCCTACTGATACTCACACTCCTACTGATACAATCTACTGATACTCACACTCTACTGATACTCACACTCTACTGATACTCACACTCCTACTGATACTCACACTCCTACTGATACTCACACTCCTACTGATACTCACTCTCCTACTGATACTCACACTCCTACTGATACTCACACTCCTACTGATACTCACACTCCTACTGATATTCACACTCTACTGATACTCACACTCCTACTGATACTCACACTCCTACTGATACTCACACTCCTACTGATACACTCTACTGATACTCACACTCTACTGATACTCACACTCTATTGATACTCACACTCCTACTGATACTCACACTCCTACTGATACTCACACTCCTACTGATACTCACACTCCTACTGATACTCACACTCTACTGATACTCACACTCCTACTGATATTCACACTCTACTGATACTCACACTCCTACTGATACTCACACTCCTACTGATACTCACACTCCTACTGATACTCACACTCCTACTGATGTTCACACTCTACTGATACTCACACTCCTACTGATACTCACACTCCTACTGATACTCACACCCCTACTGATACTCACACTCTACTGATACACTCTACTGATACTCACACTCTACTGATACTCACACTCCTACTGATACTCACACTCCTACTGATATTCACGCTCTACTGATACTCACACTCTACTGATACTCACACCCCTACTGATACTCACACTCTACTGATACACTCTACTGATACTCACACTCTACTAATACTCACACTCCTACTGATACTCGCACTCCTACTGATACTCACACTCTACTGATACTCACACTCCTACTGATACTCACACCCTACTGACACTCACACTCCTACTGATACTCACACTCCTACTGATACTCACACTCCTACTGATACTCACACTCCTACTGATACTCACACTCCTCTGATACTCACACTCAACTGATACTCACACTCCTTCTGATACTCACACTCCTACTGATACTCACACTCCTATTCTTACTGACACTCTCACTAATATTCACAGTCTTGCTGATACTGAGCAGAAATTATATTTAAGTTTGATGTTGAATGTAATCTGCTGTCTTAATTAATTCTTCCAGTATATTAAGAACTTTATCAATGAGACTTGGCTCGCGCGACATGGAACACCGCTGCAGGAATATTCATTAATGCTCTTGTGGTCCTTCATTGTATCAGTGTACCCTATTGGAGGACTAGTAGGAGCACAGTTTGCTGCAGTTTTATCAACCAAGTATGGAAGGTAGGAACACAAGGAATCAACCTGTGCATCAAATCACGATACTGCAGGCTATGAATTTGTCCCATTTTATAACCTGCTTAAATTTAAACAGAGGAGCTAAGCCATAACAAGGAATGATATATATACTTACCAACTTAAGGGTAAAAACCGCAGCACAGAAGGCCAGTCAGCAAGAATTCAGAAAGAGAAATGTAGAAGAATTGGAGATCTAGGGATTAGAGGTGAAGGGATTAACAGACTGAAGGATTAAGGGATAGGCACACAGAGGGATTGGAGATGGAGAGATAGACATACTGAGGAATTGAAGGTGAAGGAATAGACACACTGAGAGATTGGTTATAGAAAGCTAGACACGCTGAGGGATTGGTTATAGAGAGCTAGACACAGTGAGGGATTGGTTATAGAGAGCTAGACACACTGAGGGATTGGTTATAGAGAGCTAGACACACTGAGAGATTGGTTATAGAGCGCTAGACACACTGAGAGATTGGTTATAGAGAGCTAGACACCCTGAGAGATTGGTTATAGAGAGCTAGACACGCTGAGAGATTGGTTATAGAGAGCTAGAAACACTGAGGGATTGGTTATAGAGAGCTAGACACACTGAGGGATTGGTTATAGAGAGCTAGACACACTGAGAGATTGGTTATAGAGAGCTAGACACACTGAGGGATTGGTTATAGAGAGCTAGACACACTGAGGGGTTGGCTATAGAGAGCTAAACACACAGAGATTGGTTATAGAGAGCTAGACACACTGAGGGATTGGTTATAGAGAGCTAGACACACTGAGGAATTGGTTATAGAGAGATAGACACACAGAGGGATTGGTTATAGAGAGCTAGACACACTGAGAGATTGGTTTTAGAGAGCTAGACACACAGGGATTGGTTATAGAGAGCTAGACACACTGAGGGATTGGTTATAGAGAGCTAGACACACTGAGGGATTGGTTATAGAGAGCTAGACACACTGAGAGATTGGTTATAGAGAGCTAGACACACTGAGGGATTGGTTATAGAGAGCTAGACACACTGAGGGATTGGTTATAGAGCGCTAGACACACTGAGGGATTGGTTATAGAGAGCTAGACACACTGAGGGATTGGTTATAGAGAGCTAGACACACTGAGGGATTGGTTATAGAGAGCTAGACACACTGAGGGATTGGTTATAGAGAGCTAGACACACAGGGATTGGTTATAGAGAGCTGGACACACTGAGGGATTGGTTATAGAGAGCTAGACACACTGAGGGATTGGTTATAGAGAGCTAGACACACTGGGAGATTGGTTATAGAGAGCTAGACACACTGAGGGATTGGTTATAGAGAGCTAGACACACTGAGGGATTGGTTATAGAGAGCTAGACACACTGAGAGATTGGTTATAGAGAGCTAGACACACAGGGATTGGTTATAGAGAGCTAGACACACTGAGAGATTGGTTATAGAGAGCTAGACACACTGAGAGATTGGTTATAGAGAGCTAGACACACTGAGAGATTGGTTATAGAGAGCTAGACACACTGAGGGATTGGTTATAGAGAGCTAGACACACTGAGGGATTGGTTATAGAGAGCTAGACACACAGAGATTGGTAATAGAGAGCTAGACACACTGAGGGATTGGTTATAGAGAGCTAGACACACAGGGATTGGTTATAGAGAGCTAGACACACTGAGGGATTGGTTATAGAGAGCTAGACACACTGAGGGATTGGTTATAGAGAGCTAGACACACAGAGATTGGTTATAGAGAGCTAGACACACTGAGGGATTGGTTATAGAGAGCTAGACACACTGAGGGATTGGTTATAGAGAGCTAGACACACTGAGAGATTGGTTATAGAGAGCTAGACACAAAGAGATTGGTTACAGAGAGCTGGACACACAGAGATTGGTTATAGAGAGCTAGACACACTGAGGGATTGGTTATAGAGAGCTAGACACACTGAGAGATTGGTTATAGAGAGCTAGACACACTGAGGGATTGGTTATAGAGAGCTAGACACACAGGGATTGGTTATAGAGAGCTAGACACACAGGGATTGGTTATAGAGAGCTAGGCACACTGAGAGATTGGTTATAGAGAGCTAGACACACAGGGATTGGTTATAGAGAGCTAGGCACACTGAGGGATTGGTTATAGAGAGCTAGACACACTGAGGGATTGGTTATAGAGAGCTAGGCACACTGAGAGATTGGTTATAGAGAGCTAGACACACTGAGGGATTGGTTATAGAGAGCTAGACACACTGAGGGATTGGTTATAGAGAGCTAGACACACTGAGGGATTGGTTATAGAGAGCTAGACACACTGAGAGATTGGTTATAGAGAGCTAGACACACTGAGGGATTGGTTATAGAGAGCTAGACACACTGAGGGATTGGTTATAGAGAGCTAGGCACACAGAGATTGGTTATAGAGAGCTAGACACACTGAGGGATTGGTTATAGAGAGCTAGACACACTGAGGGATTGGTTATAGAGCGCTAGACACACTGAGGAATAGGTTATAGAGAGCTAGACACACTGAGAGATTGGTTATAGAGAGCTAGACACACTGAGGATTGGTTATAGAGAGCTAGACACACTGAGGGATTGGTTATAGAGAGCTAGACACACTGAGGGATTGGTTATAGAGAGCTAGACACACTGAGGGATTGGTTATAGAGAGCTAGACACACTGAGGGATTGGTTATAGAGAGCTAGGACACACTGAGGGATTGGTTATAGAGAGCTAGACACACTGAGAGATTGGTTATAGAGAGCTAGACACACTGAGGGATTGGTTATAGAGAGCTAGGCACACAGAGATTGGTTATAGAGAGCTAGACACACTGAGGGATTGGTTATAGAGAGCTAGGCACACTGAGGATTGGTTATAGAGAGCTAGACACACTGAGGGATTGGTTATAGAGAGCTAGACACACTGAGAGATTGGTTATAGAGAGCTAGACACACTGAGGGATTGGTTATAGAGAGCTAGACACACTGAGGGATTGGTTATAGAGAGCTAGACACACTGAGGGATTGGTTATAGAGAGCTAGACACACTGAGGGATTGGTTATAGAGAGCTAGACACACTGAGGGATTGGTTATAGAGAGCTAGACACACTGAGGGATTGGTTATAGAGAGCTAGACACACTGAGGGATTGGTTATAGAGAGCTAGACACACTGAGGGATTGGTTATAGAGAGCTAGACACACTGAGGGATTGGTTATAGAGAGCTAGACACACTGAGGGATTGGTTATAGAGAGCTAGACACACTGAGGGATTGGTTATAGAGAGCTAGACACACTGAGGGATTGGTTATAGAGAGCTAGACACACTGAGGATTGGTTATAGAGAGCTAGACACACTGAGGGATTGGTTATAGAGAGCTAGACACACTGAGGGATTGGTTATAGAGAGCTAGACACACTGAGGGATTGGTTATAGAGAGCTAGACACACTGAGGGATTGGTTATAGAGAGCTAGACACACTGAGGATTGGTTATAGAGAGCTAGACACACTGAGGGATTGGTTATAGAGAGCTAGACACACTGAGGGATTGGTTATAGAGAGCTAGACACACAGAGATTGGTTATAGAGAGCTAGACACACTGAGGATTGGTTATAGAGAGCTAGACACACTGAGGGATTGGTTATAGAGAGCTAGACACACTGAGGGATTGGTTATAGAGAGCTAGACACACTGAGGGATTGGTTATAGAGAGCTAGACACACTGAGGGATTGGTTATAGAGAGCTAGACACACAGAGGATTGGTTATAGAGAGCTAGACACACTGAGGGATTGGTTATAGAGAGCTAGACACACTGAGGGATTGGTTATAGAGAGCTAGACACACTGAGGGATTGGTTATAGAGAGCTAGACACACTGAGGGATTGGTTATAGAGAGCTAGACACACTGAGGGATTGGTTATAGAGAGCTAGACACACTGAGGGATTGGTTATAGAGAGCTAGACACACTGAGGGATTGGTTATAGAGAGCTAGACACACTGAGGGATTGGTTATAGAGAGCTAGACACACTGAGGGATTGGTTATAGAGAGCTAGACACACTGAGGGATTGGTTATAGAGAGCTAGACACACTGAGGGATTGGTTATAGAGAGCTAGACACACTGAGGATTGGTTATAGAGAGCTAGACACACTGAGGGATTGGTTATAGAGAGCTAGACACACTGAGGGATTGGTTATAGAGAGCTAGACACACTGAGAGATTGGTTATAGAGAGCTAGACACACTGAGGGATTGGTTATAGAGAGCTAGACACACTGAGGATTGGTTATAGAGAGCTAGACACACTGAGGGATTGGTTATAGAGAGCTAGACACACTGAGGGATTGGTTATAGAGAGCTAGACACACTGAGGGATTGGTTATAGAGAGCTAGACACACTGAGGGATTGGTTATAGAGAGCTAGACACACTGAGGGATTGGTTATAGAGAGCTAGACACACTGAGGGATTGGTTATAGAGAGCTAGACACTCAGGGATTGGTTATAGAGAGCTAGACACACTGAGGGATTGGTTATAGAGAGCTAGACACACTGAGGGATTGGTTATAGAGAGCTAGACACACTGAGGGATTGGTTATAGAGAGCTAGACACACTGAGGGATTGGTTATAGAGAGCTAGACACACTGAGGGATTGGTTATAGAGAGCTAGACACACTGAGGGATTGGTTATAGAGAGCTAGACACACTGAGGGATTGGTTATAGAGAGCTAGACACACTGAGGGATTGGTTATAGAGAGCTAGACACACTGAGGGATTGGTTATAGAGAGCTAGACACACTGAGAGATTGGTTATAGAGAGCTAGACACAAAGAGGATTGGTTACAGAGAGCTGGACACACAGAGATTGGTTATAGAGAGCTAGACACACTGAGGGATTGGTTATAGAGAGCTAGACACACTGAGGGATAGGTTATAGAGAGCTAGACACACTGAGGGATTGGTTATAGAGAGCTAGACACACAGGGATTGGTTATAGAGAGCTAGACACACAGGGATTGGTTATAGAGAGCTAGACACACTGAGAGATTGGTTATAGAGAGCTAGGCACACAGAGATTGGTTATAGAGAGCTAGACACACTGAGGGATTGGTTATAGAGAGCTAGACACACTGAGGGATTGGTTATAGAGAGCTAGACACACTGAGGGATTGGTTATAGAGAGCTAGACACACTGAGGGATTGGTTATAGAGAGCTAGGCACACAGAGATTGGTTATAGAGAGCTAGACACACTGAGGGATTGGTTATAGAGAGCTAGACACACTGAGGGATTAGTTATAGAGAGCGAGACACACAGAGATTGGTTATAGAGAGCTAGACACACTGAGAGATTGGTTATAGAGAGCTAGACACACTGAGGGATTGGTTATAGAGAGCTAGACACACTGAGGGATTGGTTATAGAGAGCTAGACACACTGAGGGATTGGTTATAGAGAGCTAGACACACGGAGGGATTGGTTATAGAGAGCTAGACACACTGAGGGATTGGTTATAGAGAGCTAGACACACTGAGGGATTGGTTATAGAGAGCTAGACACACAGAGGGATTGGTTATAGAGAGCTAGACACACTGAGGGATTGGTTATAGAGAGCTAGACACACTGAGGGATTGGTTATAGAGAGCTAGACACACTGAGGGATTGGTTATAAAGAGCTAGACACACTGAGGGATTGGTTATAGAGAGCTAGACACACTGAGAGATTGGTTATAGAGAGCTAGACACACTGAGGGATTGGTTATAGAAAGCTAGACACACTGAGGGATTGGTTATAGAGAGCTAGACACACGGAGGGATTGGTTATAGAGAGCTAGACACACAGGGATTGGTTATAGAGAGCTAGACACACTGAGGGATTGGTTATAGAGAGCTAGACACACTGAGGGATTGGTTATAGAGAGCTAGACACACTGAGGGATAGGTTATAGAGAGCTAGACACACTGAGAGATTGGTTATAGAGAGCTAGACACACTGAGGGATTGGTTATAGAGAGCTAGACACACTGAGGGATTGGTTATAGAGAGCTAGACACACTGAGGGATTGGTTATAGAGAGCTAGACACACAGGGATTGGTTATAGAGAGCTAGACACACTGAGGGATTGGTTATAGAGAGCTAGACACACTGAGGGATTGGTTATAGAGGGCTAGACACACTGAGAGATTGGTTATAGAGAGCTAGACACACTGAGGGATTGGTTATAGAGAGCTAGGCACACAGAGATTGGTTATAGAGAGCTAGACACACTGAGGGATTGGTTATAGAGAGCTAGACACGCAGAGATTGGTTATAGAGAGCTAGACACACTGAGGGATTGGTTATAGAGAGCTAGACACACTGAGAGATTGGTTATAGAGAGCTAGACACACTGAGGGATTGGTTATAGAGAGCTAGACACACTGAGGGATTGGTTATAGAGAGCTAGACACACTGAGGGATAGGTTATAGAGAGCTAGACACACTGAGGGATTGGTTATAGAGAGCTAGGCACACAGAGGGATTGGTTATAGAGAGCTAGACACACTGAGATTGGTTATAGAGAGCTAGACACACTGAGGGATTGGTTATAGAGAGCTAGACACACTGAGGGATTGGTTATAGAGAGCTAGACACACTGAGGGATTGGTTATAGAGAGCTAGACACACTGAGGGATTGGTTATAGAGAGCTAGGCACACAGAGGGATTGGTTATAGAGAGCTAGACACACTGAGGGATTGGTTATAGAGAGCTAGACACACTGAGGGATTGGTTATAGAGAGCTAGGCACACAGAGATTGGTTATAGAGAGCTAGACACACTGAGGGATTGGTTATAGAGAGCTAGACACACTGAGGGATTGGTTATAGAGAGCTAGACACACTGAGGGATTGGTTATAGAGAGCTAGACACACTGAGGGATTGGTTATAGAGAGCTAGGCACACAGAGATTGGTTATAGAGAGCTAGACACACTGAGGGATTGGTTATAGAGAGCTAGACACACTGAGGGATTAGTTATAGAGAGCGAGACACACAGAGGATTGGTTATAGAGAGCTAGACACACTGAGAGATTGGTTATAGAGAGCTAGACACACTGAGGGATTGGTTATAGAGAGCTAGACACACTGAGGGATTGGTTATAGAGAGCTAGACACACTGAGGGATTGGTTATAGAGAGCTAGACACACGGAGGGATTGGTTATAGAGAGCTAGACACACTGAGGGATTGGTTATAGAGAGCTAGACACACTGAGGGATTGGTTATAGAGAGCTAGACACACTGAGGGATTGGTTATAGAGAGCTAGACACACTGAGGGATTGGTTATAGAGAGCTAGACACACTGAGGGATTGGTTATAGAGAGCTAGACACACTGAGGGATTGGTTATAGAGAGCTAGACACACTGAGGGATTGGTTATAGAGAGCTAGACACACTGAGGGATTGGTTATAGAGAGCTAGACACACTGAGAGATTGGTTATAGAGAGCTAGACACACTGAGGGATTGGTTATAGAGAGCTAGACACACTGAGGGATTGGTTATAGAGAGCTAGACACACTGAGGGATTGGTTATAGAGAGCTAGACACACTGAGGGATTGGTTATAGAGAGCTAGACACACTGAGGGATTGGTTATAGAGAGCTAGACACTCAGGGATTGGTTATAGAGAGCTAGACACACTGAGGGATTGGTTATAGAGAGCTAGACACACTGAGGGATTGGTTATAGAGAGCTAGACACACTGAGGGATTGGTTATAGAGAGCTAGACACACTGAGGGATTGGTTATAGAGAGCTAGACACACTGGGAGATTGGTTATAGAGAGCTAGACACACTGAGGGATTGGTTATAGAGAGCTAGACACACTGAGGGATTGGTTATAGAGAGCTAGACACACTGAGAGATTGGTTATAGAGAGCTAGACACACAGGGATTGGTTATAGAGAGCTAGGCACACAGAGGGATTGGTTATAGAGAGCTAGACACACTGAGGGATTGGTTATAGAGAGCTAGACACACTGAGGGATTGGTTATAGAGAGCTAGGCACACAGAGATTGGTTATAGAGAGCTAGACACACTGAGGGATTGGTTATAGAGAGCTAGACACACTGAGGGATTGGTTATAGAGAGCTAGACACACTGAGGGATTGGTTATAGAGAGCTAGACACACTGAGGGATTGGTTATAGAGAGCTAGGCACACAGAGATTGGTTATAGAGAGCTAGACACACTGAGGGATTGGTTATAGAGAGCTAGACACACTGAGGGATTAGTTATAGAGAGCGAGACACACAGAGATTGGTTATAGAGAGCTAGACACACTGAGAGATTGGTATAGAGAGCTAGACACACTGAGGGATTGGTTATAGAGAGCTAGACACACTGAGGGATTGGTTATAGAGAGCTAGACACACTGAGGGATTGGTTATAGAGAGCTAGACACACTGAGGGATTGGTTATAGAGAGCTAGACACACAGAGGGATTGGTTATAGAGAGCTAGACACACTGAGGGATTGGTTATAGAGAGCTAGACACACAGAGGGATTGGTTATAGAGAGCTAGACACACTGAGGGATTGGTTATAGAGAGCTAGACACACTGAGGGATTGGTTATAGAGAGCTAGACACACTGAGGGATTGGTTATAAGAGCTAGACACACTGAGGGATTGGTTATAGAGAGCTAGACACACTGAGAGATTGGTTATAGAGAGCTAGACACACTGAGGGATTGGTTATAGAAGCTAGACACACTGAGGGATTGGTTATAGAGAGCTAGACACACGGAGGGATTGGTTATAGAGAGCTAGACACACAGGGATTGGTTATAGAGAGCTAGACACACTGAGGGATTGGTTATAGAGAGCTAGACACACTGAGGGATTGGTTATAGAGAGCTAGACACACTGAGGGATTGGTTATAGAGAGCTAGACACACTGAGAGATTGGTTATAGAGAGCTAGACACACTGAGGGATTGGTTATAGAGAGCTAGACACACTGAGGGATTGGTTATAGAGAGCTAGACACACTGAGGGATTGGTTATAGAGAGCTAGACACTCAGAGGATTGGTTATAGAGAGCTAGACACACTGAGGGATTGGTTATAGAGAGCTAGACACACTGAGGGATTGGTTATAGAGAGCTAGACACACTGAGGGATTGGTTATAGAGAGCTAGACACACTGAGGGATTGGTTATAGAGAGCTAGACACTCAGGGATTGGTTATAGAGAGCTAGACACACTGAGGGATTGGTTATAGAGAGCTAGACACACTGAGGGATTGGTTATAGAGAGCTAGACACACTGAGGGATTGGTTATAGAGAGCTAGACACACTGAGGGATTGGTTATAGAGAGCTAGACACACTGAGGGATTGGTTATAGAGAGCTAGACACACTGAGGGATTGGTTATAGAGAGCTAGACACACTGAGGGATTGGTTATAGAGAGCTAGACACACTGAGAGATTGGTTATAGAGAGCTAGACACACAGGGATTGGTTATAGAGAGCTAGACACACTGAGAGATTGGTTATAGAGAGCTAGACACAAGAGATTGGTTACAGAGAGCTGGACACACAGAGATTGGTTATAGAGAGCTAGACACACTGAGGGATTGGTTATAGAGAGCTAGACACACTGAGAGATTGGTTATAGAGAGCTAGACACACTGAGGGATTGGTTATAGAGAGCTAGGCACACAGAGATTGGTTATAGAGAGCTAGACACACTGAGGGATTGGTTATAGAGAGCTAGACACACTGAGGGATTGGTTATAGAGAGCTAGACACACTGAGGGATTGGTTATAGAGAGCTAGACACACTGAGGGATTGGTTATAGAGAGCTAGGCACACAGAGGATTGGTTATAGAGAGCTAGACACACTGAGGGATTGGTTATAGAGAGCTAGACACACTGAGGGATTGGTTATAGAGAGCGAGACACACAGAGATTGGTTATAGAGAGCTAGACACACTGAGAGATTGGTTATAGAGAGCTAGACACACTGAGGGATTGGTTATAGAGAGCTAGACACACTGAGGGATTGGTTATAGAGAGCTAGACACACTGAGGGATTGGTTATAGAGAGCTAGACACACGGAGGGATTGGTTATAGAGAGCTAGACACACTGAGGGATTGGTTATAGAGAGCTAGACACACTGAGGGATTGGTTATAGAGAGCTAGACACACAGAGGGATTGGTTATAGAGAGCTAGACACACTGAGGGATTGGTTATAGAGAGCTAGACACACTGAGGGATTGGTTATAGAGAGCTAGACACACTGAGGGATTGGTTATAGAGAGCTAGACACACTGAGGGATTGGTTATAGAGAGCTAGACACACTGAGAGATTGGTTATAGAGAGCTAGACACACTGAGGGATTGGTTATAGAGAGCTAGACACACTGAGGGATTGGTTATAGAGAGCTAGACACACGGAGGGATTGGTTATAGAGAGCTAGACACACAGGGATTGGTTATAGAGAGCTAGACACACTGAGGGATTGGTTATAGAGAGCTAGACACACTGAGGGATTGGTTATAGAGAGCTAGACACACTGAGGATAGGTTATAGAGAGCTAGACACACTGAGAGATTGGTTATAGAGAGCTAGACACACTGAGGGATTGGTTATAGAGAGCTAGACACACTGAGGGATTGGTTATAGAGAGCTAGACACACTGAGGGATTGGTTATAGAGAGCTAGACACTCAGGGATTGGTTATAGAGAGCTAGACACACTGAGGGATTGGTTATAGAGAGCTAGACACACTGAGGGATTGGTTATAGAGAGCTAGACACACTGAGAGATTGGTTATAGAGAGCTAGACACACTGAGGGATTGGTTATAGAGAGCTAGGCACACAGAGATTGGTTATAGAGAGCTAGACACACTGAGGGATTGGTTATAGAGAGCTAGGACACGCAGAGATTGGTTATAGAGAGCTAGACACACTGAGGGATTGGTTATAGAGAGCTAGACACACTGAGAGATTGGTTATAGAGAGCTAGACACACTGAGGGATTGGTTATAGAGAGCTAGACACACTGAGGGATTGGTTATAGAGAGCTAGACACACTGAGGGATAGGTTATAGAGAGCTAGACACACTGAGGGATTGGTTATAGAGAGCTAGGCACACAGAGGGATTGGTTATAGAGAGCTAGACACACTGAGGATTGGTTATAGAGAGCTAGACACACTGAGGGATTGGTTATAGAGAGCTAGACACACTGAGGGATTGGTTATAGAGAGCTAGACACACTGAGGGATTGGTTATAGAGAGCTAGACACACTGAGGGATTGGTTATAGAGAGCTAGGCACACAGAGGGATTGGTTATAGAGAGCTAGACACACTGAGGGATTGGTTATAGAGAGCTAGACACACTGAGGGATTGGTTATAGAGAGCTAGGCACACAGAGGATTGGTTATAGAGAGCTAGACACACTGAGGGATTGGTTATAGAGAGCTAGACACACTGAGGGATTGGTTATAGAGAGCTAGACACACTGAGGGATTGGTTATAGAGAGCTAGACACACTGAGGGATTGGTTATAGAGAGCTAGACACACAGAGATTGGTTATAGAGAGCTAGACACACTGAGGGATTGGTTATAGAGAGCTAGACACACTGAGGGATTGTTATAGAGAGCTAGACACACAGAGATTGGTTATAGAGAGCTAGACACACTGAGAGATTGGTTATAGAGAGCTAGACACACTGAGGGATTGGTTATAGAGAGCTAGACACACTGAGGGATTGGTTATAGAGAGCTAGACACACTGAGGGATTGGTTATAGAGAGCTAGACACACGGAGGGATTGGTTATAGAGAGCTAGACACACTGAGGGATTGGTTATAGAGAGCTAGACACACTGAGGGATTGGTTATAGAGAGCTAGACACACTGAGGGATTGGTTATAGAGAGCTAGACACACTGAGGGATTGGTTATAGAGAGCTAGACACACTGAGGGATTGGTTATAGAGAGCTAGACACACTGAGGGATTGGTTATAGAGAGCTAGACACACTGAGGGATTGGTTATAGAGAGCTAGACACACTGAGGATTGGTTATAGAGAGCTAGACACACTGAGGGATTGGTTATAGAGAGCTAGACACACTGAGGGATTGGTTATAGAGAGCTAGACACACTGAGGGATTGGTTATAGAGAGCTAGACACACTGAGGGATTGGTTATAGAGAGCTAGACACACTGAGGGATTGGTTATAGAGAGCTAGACACACTGAGGGATTGGTTATAGAGAGCTAGGCACACTGAGAGATTGGTTATAGAGAGCTAGACACACTGAGGGATTGGTTATAGAGAGCTAGACACACTGAGGGATTGGTTATAGAGAGCTAGACACACTGAGGGATTGGTTATAGAGAGCTAGACACACTGAGGATTGGTTATAGAGAGCTAGACACACTGAGGATTGGTTATAGAGAGCTAGACACACTGAGGGATTGGTTATAGAGAGCTAGACACACTGAGGGATTGGTTATAGAGAGCTAGACACACTGAGGATTGGTTATAGAGAGCTAGACACACTGAGAGATTGGTTATAGAGAGCTAGACACACTGAGGGATTGGTTATAGAGAGCTAGACACACTGAGGGATTGGTTATAGAGAGCTAGACACACTGAGGGATTGGTTATAGAGAGCTAGACACACTGAGGGATTGGTTATAGAGAGCTAGACACACTGAGGGATTGGTTATAGAGAGCTAGACACACTGAGGGATTGGTTATAGAGAGCTAGACACACTGAGGGATTGGTTATAGAGAGCTAGACACACTGAGGGATTGGTTATAGAGAGCTAGACACACTGAGGGATTGGTTATAGAGAGCTAGGCACACAGAGGGATTGGTTATAGAGAGCTAGACACACTGAGGGATTGGTTATAGAGAGCTAGACACACTGAGGGATTGGTTATAGAGAGCTAGACACACTGAGGGATTGGTTATAGAGAGCTAGGCACACTGAGGATTGGTTATAGAGAGCTAGACACACTGAGGGATTGGTTATAGAGAGCTAGACACACTGAGGGATTGGTTATAGAGAGCTAGACACACTGAGGGATTGGTTATAGAGAGCTAGACACACTGAGAGATTGGTTATAGAGAGCTAGACACACTGAGGGATTGTTTATAGAGAGCTAGACACACTGAGGGATTGGTTATAGAGAGCTAGACACACTGAGGGATTGGTTATAGAGAGCTAGACACACTGAGGGATTGGTTATAGAGAGCTAGACACACTGAGGGATTGGTTATAGAGAGCTAGACACACTGAGGGATTGGTTATAGAGAGCTAGACACACTGAGAGATTGGTTATAGAGAGCTAGACACACTGAGGGATTGGTTATAGAGAGCTAGGCACACAGAGGATTGGTTATAGAGAGCTAGACACACTGAGGGATTGGTTATAGAGAGCTAGGCACACTGAGATTGGTTATAGAGAGCTAGACACACTGAGGGATTGGTTATAGAGAGCTAGACACACTGAGAGATTGGTTATAGAGAGCTAGACACACTGAGGGATTGGTTATAGAGAGCTAGACACACTGAGGGATTGGTTATAGAGAGCTAGACACACTGAGGGATTGGTTATAGAGAGCTAGACACACTGAGGGATTGGTTATAGAGAGCTAGACACACAGAGGGATTGGTTATAGAGAGCTAGACACACTGAGGATTGGTTATAGAGAGCTAGACACACTGAGGGATTGGTTATAGAGAGCTAGACACACTGAGGGATTGGTTATAGAGAGCTAGACACACTGAGGGATTGGTTATAGAGAGCTAGACACACTGAGGGATTGGTTATAGAGAGCTAGGCACACAGAGGGATTGGTTATAGAGAGCTAGACACACTGAGGGATTGGTTATAGAGAGCTAGACACACTGAGGGATTGGTTATAGAGAGCTAGACACACAGAGATTGGTTATAGAGAGCTAGACACACTGAGGGATTGGTTATAGAGAGCTAGACACACTGAGGGATTGGTTATAGAGAGCTAGACACACTGAGGGATTGGTTATAGAGAGCTAGACACACTGAGGGATTGGTTATAGAGAGCTAGACACACAGAGATTGGTTATAGAGAGCTAGACACACTGAGGGATTGGTTATAGAGAGCTAGACACACTGAGGGATTGGTTATAGAGAGCTAGACACACTGAGGGATTGGTTATAGAGAGCTAGACACACTGAGGATTGGTTATAGAGAGCTAGACACACTGAGGGATTGGTTATAGAGAGCTAGACACACTGAGGGATTGGTTATAGAGAGCTAGACACACTGAGGGATTGGTTATAGAGAGCTAGACACACTGAGGGATTGGTTATAGAGAGCTAGACACACTGAGGGATTGGTTATAGAGAGCTAGACACACTGAGGGATTGGTTATAGAGAGCTAGACACACTGAGGGATTGGTTATAGAGAGCTAGACACACTGAGGGATTGGTTATAGAGAGCTAGACACACTGAGGGATTGGTTATAGAGAGCTAGACACACTGAGGGATTGGTTATAGAGAGCTAGACACACTGAGGGATTGGTTATAGAGAGCTAGACACACGGAGGGATTGGTTATAGAGAGCTAGACACACTGAGGGATTGGTTATAGAGAGCTAGACACACTGAGGATTGGTTATAGAGAGCTAGACACACTGAGGGATTGGTTATAGA
>NC_141005.1:61293609-61483116 GCF_052327205.1 Somniosus microcephalus | reverse complement strand
CACTGAGGGATTGGTTATAGAGAGCTAGACACACTGAGGGATTGGTTTTGGAGAGCTAGACACACTGAGGGATTGGTTATAAAGAGCTAGACACACTGAGGGATTGGTTATAGAGAGCTAGACACACTGAGAGATTGGTTATAGAGAGCTAGACACACTGAGGGATTGGTTATAGAAAGCTAGACACACTGAGGGATTGGTTATAGAGAGCTAGACACACGGAGGGATTGGTTATAGAGAGCTAGACACACGAGGGATTGGTTATAGAGAGCTAGACACACTGAGGGATTGGTTATAGAGAGCTAGACACACTGAGGGATTGGTTATAGAGAGCTAGACACACTGAGGGATTGGTTATAGAGAGCTAGACACACTGAGGATTGGTTATAGAGAGCTAGACACACTGAGGGATTGGTTATAGAGAGCTAGACACACTGAGGGATTGGTTATAGAGAGCTAGACACACTGAGGGATTGGTTATAGAGAGCTAGACACTCAGGGATTGGTTATAGAGAGCTAGACACACTGAGGGATTGGTTATAGAGAGCTAGACACACTGAGGGATTGGTTATAGAGAGCTAGACACACTGAGGGATTGGTTATAGAGAGCTAGACACACTGAGGGATTGGTTATAGAGAGCTAGACACACTGAGGGATTGGTTATAGAGAGCTAGACACACTGAGGGATTGGTTATAGAGAGCTAGACACACTGAGGGATTGGTTATAGAGAGCTAGACACACTGAGGGATTGGTTATAGAGAGCTAGACACACTGAGGGATTGGTTATAGAGAGCTAGACACACTGAGGATTGGTTATAGAGAGCTAGACACACTGAGGGATTGGTTATAGAGAGCTAGACACACTGAGGGATTGGTTATAGAGAGCTAGACACACTGAGAGATTGGTTATAGAGAGCTAGACACACTGAGGGATTGGTTATAGAGAGCTAGACACACTGAGAGATTGGTTATAGAGAGCTAGACACACAGAGATTGGTTATAGAGAGCTAGACACACTGAGATTGGTTATAGAGAGCTAGACACACTGAGGATTGGTTATAGAGAGCTAGACACACTGAGAGATTGGTTATAGAGAGCTAGACACACTGAGGGATTGGTTATAGAGAGCTAGGCACACAGAGATTGGTTATAGAGAGCTAGACACACTGAGGGATTGGTTATAGAGAGCTAGACACACTGAGGGATTGGTTATAGAGAGCTAGACACACTGAGGGATTGGTTATAGAGAGCTAGACACACTGAGGGATTGGTTATAGAGAGCTAGGCACACAGAGATTGGTTATAGAGAGCTAGACACACTGAGGGATTGGTTATAGAGAGCTAGACACACTGAGGGATTAGGTTATAGAGAGCGAGACACACAGAGATTGGTTATAGAGAGCTAGACACACTGAGAGATTGGTTATAGGAGAGCTAGACACACTGAGGGATTGGTTATAGAGAGCTAGACACACTGAGGGATTGGTTATAGAGAGCTAGACACACTGAGGGATTGGTTATAGAGAGCTAGACACACAGAGGGATTTGTTATAGAGAGCTAGACACACTGAGGGATTGGTTATAGAGAGCTAGACACACTGAGGGATTGGTTATAGAGAGCTAGACACACAGAGGGATTGGTTATAGAGAGCTAGACACACTGAGGGATTGGTTATAGAGAGCTAGACACACTGAGGGATTGGTTATAGAGAGCTAGACACACTGAGGGATTGGTTATAAGAGCTAGACACACTGAGGGATTGGTTATAGAGAGCTAGACACACTGAGAGATTGGTTATAGAGAGCTAGACACACTGAGGGATTGGTTATAGAAAGCTAGACACACTGAGGGATTGGTTATAGAGAGCTAGACACACGGAGGGATTGGTTATAGAGAGCTAGACACACAGGGATTGGTTATAGAGAGCTAGACACACTGAGGGATTGGTTATAGAGAGCTAGACACACTGAGGGATTGGTTATAGAGAGCTAGACACACTGAGGGATAGGTTATAGAGAGCTAGACACACTGAGAGATTGGTTAGAGAGCTAGACACACTGAGGGATTGGTTATAGAGAGCTAGACACACTGAGGGATTGGTTATAGAGAGCTAGACACACTGAGGGATTGGTTATAGAGAGCTAGACACTCAGGGATTGGTTATAGAGAGCTAGACACACTGAGGGATTGGTTATAGAGAGCTAGACACACTGAGGGATTGGTTATAGAGGGCTAGACACACTGAGAGATTGGTTATAGAGAGCTAGACACACTGAGGGATTGGTTATAGAGAGCTAGGCACACAGAGATTGGTTATAGAGAGCTAGACACACTGAGGGATTGGTTATAGAGAGCTAGGACACGCAGAGATTGGTTATAGAGAGCTAGACACACTGAGGGATTGGTTATAGAGAGCTAGACACACTGAGAGATTGGTTATAGAGAGCTAGACACACTGAGGATTGGTTATAGAGAGCTAGACACACTGAGGGATTGGTTATAGAGAGCTAGACACACTGAGGGATAGGTTATAGAGAGCTAGACACACTGAGGGATTGGTTATAGAGAGCTAGGCACACAGAGGGATTGGTTATAGAGAGCTAGACACACTGAGATTGGTTATAGAGAGCTAGACACACTGAGGGATTGGTTATAGAGAGCTAGACACACTGAGGGATTGGTTATAGAGAGCTAGACACACTGAGGGATTGGTTATAGAGAGCTAGACACACTGAGGGATTGGTTATAGAGAGCTAGGCACACAGAGGGATTGGTTATAGAGAGCTAGACACACTGAGGGATTGGTTATAGAGAGCTAGACACACTGAGGGATTGGTTATAGAGAGCTAGGCACACAGAGATTGGTTATAGAGAGCTAGACACACTGAGGGATTGGTTATAGAGAGCTAGACACACTGAGGGATTGGTTATAGAGAGCTAGACACACTGAGGGATTGGTTATAGAGAGCTAGACACACTGAGGGATTGGTTATAGAGAGCTAGGACACACAGAGGATTGGTTATAGAGAGCTAGACACACTGAGGGATTGGTTATAGAGAGCTAGACACACTGAGGGATTGTTATAGAGAGCTAGACACACAGAGATTGGTTATAGAGAGCTAGACACACTGAGGATTGGTTATAGAGAGCTAGACACACTGAGGGATTGGTTATAGAGAGCTAGACACACTGAGGGATTGGTTATAGAGAGCTAGACACACTGAGGGATTGGTTATAGAGAGCTAGACACACTGAGGGATTGGTTATAGAGAGCTAGACACACTGAGGGATTGGTTATAGAGAGCTAGACACACTGAGGGATTGGTTATAGAGAGCTAGACACACTGAGGGATTGGTTATAGAGAGCTAGACACACTGAGGGATTGGTTATAGAGAGCTAGACACACTGAGGGATTGGTTATAGAGAGCTAGACACACTGAGGGATTGGTTATAGAGAGCTAGACACACTGAGGGATTGGTTATAGAGAGCTAGACACACTGAGAGATTGGTTATAGAGAGCTAGACACACTGAGGGATTGGTTATAGAGAGCTAGACACACTGAGGGATTGGTTATAGAGAGCTAGACACACGGAGGGATTGGTTATAGAGAGCTAGACACACAGGGATTGGTTATAGAGAGCTAGGCACACTGAGGGATTGGTTATAGAGAGCTAGACACACTGAGGGATTGGTTATAGAGAGCTAGGCACACTGAGAGATTGGTTATAGAGAGCTAGACACACTGAGGGATTAGTTATAGAGAGCTAGACACACTGAGGGATTGGTTATAGAGAGCTAGACACACTGAGGGATTTGTTATAGAGAGCTAGACACACTGAGAGATTGGTTATAGAGAGCTAGACACACTGAGAGATTGGTTATAGAGAGCTAGACACACTGAGGGATTGGTTATAGAGAGCTAGGCACACTGAGGGATTGGTTATAGAGAGCTAGACACACTGAGATTGGTTATAGAGAGCTAGACACACTGAGAGATTGGTTATAGAGAGCTAGACACACTGAGGGATTGGTTATAGAGAGCTAGACACACTGAGGGATTGGTTATAGAGAGCTAGACACACTGAGGGATTGGTTATAGAGAGCTAGACACACTGAGGGATAGGTTGTAGAGAGCTAGACACACTGAGGGATTGGTTATAGAGAGCTAGACACACTGAGGGATTGGTTATAGAGAGCTAGACACACTGAGGGATTGGTTATAGAGAGCTAGACACACTGAGGGATTGGTTATAGAGAGCTAGACACACTGAGGGATTGGTTATAGAGAGCTAGGCACACAGAGGGATTGGTTATAGAGAGCTAGACACACTGAGGGATTGGTTATAGAGAGCTAGACACACTGAGGGATTGGTTATAGAGAGCTGGACACACTGAGGGATTGGTTATAGAGAGCTAGGCACACAGAGATTGGTTATAGAGAGCTAGACACACTGAGGGATTGGTTATAGAGAGCTAGACACACTGAGGGATTGGTTATAGAGAGCTAGACACACTGAGGGATAGGTTATAGAGAGCTAGACACACTGAGAGATTGGTTATAGAGAGCTAGACACACTGAGGGATTGTTTATAGAGAGCTAGACACACTGAGGGATTGGTTATGGAGAGCTAGACACACTGAGGGATTGGTTATAGAGAGCTAGACACCTGAGGGATTGGTTATAGAGAGCTAGACACACTGAGGGATTGGTTATAGAGAGCTAGACACACTGAGGGATTGGTTATAGAGAGCTAGACACACTGAGAGATTGGTTATAGAGAGCTAGACACACTGAGGGATTGGTTATAGAGAGCTAGGCACACAGAGATTGGTTATAGAGAGCTAGACACACTGAGGGATTGGTTATAGAGAGCTAGGCACACAGAGATTGGTTATAGAGAGCTAGACACACTGAGGGATTGGTTATAGAGAGCTAGACACACTGAGAGATTGGTTATAGAGAGCTAGACACACTGAGGGATTGGTTATAGAGAGCTAGACACACTGAGGGATTGGTTATAGAGAGCTAGACACACTGAGGGATAGGTTATAGAGAGCTAGACACACTGAGGGATTGGTTATAGAGAGCTAGGCACACAGAGGGATTGGTTATAGAGAGCTAGACACACTGAGATTGGTTATAGAGAGCTAGACACACTGAGGGATTGGTTATAGAGAGCTAGACACACTGAGGGATTGGTTATAGAAGCTAGACACACTGAGGGATTGGTTATAGAGAGCTAGACACACTGAGGGATTGGTTATAGAGAGCTAGGCACACAGAGGGATTGGTTATAGAGAGCTAGACACACTGAGGGATTGGTTATAGAGAGCTAGACACACTGAGGGATTGGTTATAGAGAGCTAGGCACACAGAGATTGGTTATAGAGAGCTAGACACACTGAGGGATTGGTTATAGAGAGCTAGACACACTGAGGGATTGGTTATAGAGAGCTAGACACACTGAGGGATTGGTTATAGAGAGCTAGACACACTGAGGGATTGGTTATAGAGAGCTAGGCACACAGAGATTGGTTATAGAGAGCTAGACACACTGAGGGATTGGTTATAGAGAGCTAGACACACTGAGGGATTAGTTATAGAGAGCGAGACACACAGAGATTGGTTATAGAGAGCTAGACACACTGAGAGATTGGTTATAGAGAGCTAGACACACTGAGGGATTGGTTATAGAGAGCTAGACACACTGAGGGATTGGTTATAGAGAGCTAGACACACTGAGGGATTGGTTATAGAGAGCTAGACACACGGAGGGATTGGTTATAGAGAGCTAGACACACTGAGGGATTGGTTATAGAGAGCTAGACACACTGAGGGATTGGTTATAAAGAGCTAGACACACTGAGGGATTGGTTATAGAGAGCTAGACACACTGAGGGATTGGTTATAGAGAGCTAGACACACTGAGGGATTGGTTATAGAGAGCTAGACACACTGAGGGATTGGTTATAGAGAGCTAGACACACTGAGGGATTGGTTATAGAGAGCTAGACACACTGAGAGATTGGTTATAGAGAGCTAGACACACTGAGGGATTGGTTATAGAAAGCTAGACACACTGAGGGATTGGTTATAGAGAGCTAGACACACGGAGGGATTGGTTATAGAGAGCTAGACACACAGGGATTGGTTATAGAGAGCTAGGCACACTGAGGTATTGGTTATAGAGAGCTAGACACACTGAGGGATTGGTTATAGAGAGCTAGGCACACTGAGAGATTGGTTATAGAGAGCTAGACACACTGAGGGATTGGTTATAGAGAGCTAGACGCACTGAGGGATTGGTTATAGAGAGCTAGACACACTGAGGGATTGGTTATAGAGAGCTAGACACACTGAGAGATTGGTTATAGAGAGCTAGACACACTGAGAGATTGGTTATAGAGAGCTAGACACACTGAGGGATTGGTTATAGAGAGCTAGGCACACTGAGGGATTGGTTATAGAGAGCTAGACACACTGAGATTGGTTATAGAGAGCTAGACACACTGAGAGATTGGTTATAGAGAGCTAGACACACTGAGGGATTGGTTATAGAGAGCTAGACACACTGAGGGATTGGTTATAGAGAGCTAGACACACTGAGGGATTGGTTATAGAGAGCTAGACACACTGAGGGATAGGTTGTAGAGAGCTAGACACACTGAGGGATTGGTTATAGAGAGCTAGACACACTGAGGGATTGGTTATAGAGAGCTAGACACACTGAGGGATTGGTTATAGAGAGCTAGACACACTGAGGGATTGGTTATAGAGAGCTTGACACACTGAGGGATTGGTTATAGAGAGCTAGGCACACAGAGGGATTGGTTATAGAGAGCTAGACACACTGAGGGATTGGTTATAGAGAGCTAGACACACTGAGGGATTGGTTATAGAGAGCTGGACACACTGAGGGATTGGTTATAGAGAGCTAGGCACACAGAGATTGGTTATAGAGAGCTAGACACACTGAGGGATTGGTTATAGAGAGCTAGACACACTGAGGGATTGGTTATAGAGAGCTAGACACACTGAGGGATAGGTTATAGAGAGCTAGACACACTGAGAGATTGGTTATAGAGAGCTAGACACACTGAGGGATTGGTTATAGAGAGCTAGACACACTGAGGGATTGGTTATGGAGAGCTAGACACACTGAGGGATTGGTTATAGAGAGCTAGACACTGAGGGATTGGTTATAGAGAGCTAGACACACTGAGGGATTGGTTATAGAGAGCTAGACACACTGAGGGATTGGTTATAGAGAGCTAGACACACTGAGAGATTGGTTATAGAGAGCTAGACACACTGAGGGATTGGTTATAGAGAGCTAGGCACACAGAGATTGGTTATAGAGAGCTAGACACACTGAGGGATTGGTTATAGAGAGCTAGGCACACAGAGATTGGTTATAGAGAGCTAGACACACTGAGGGATTGGTTATAGAGAGCTAGACACACTGAGAGATTGGTTATAGAGAGCTAGACACACTGAGGGATTGGTTATAGAGAGCTAGACACACTGAGGGATTGGTTATAGAGAGCTAGACACACTGAGGGATAGGTTATAGAGAGCTAGACACACTGAGGGATTGGTTATAGAGAGCTAGGCACACAGAGGGATTGGTTATAGAGAGCTAGACACACTGAGATTGGTTATAGAGAGCTAGACACACTGAGGGATTGGTTATAGAGAGCTAGACACACTGAGGGATTGGTTATAGAAAGCTAGACACACTGAGGGATTGGTTATAGAGAGCTAGACACACTGAGGGATTGGTTATAGAGAGCTAGGCACACAGAGGGATTGGTTATAGAGAGCTAGACACACTGAGGGATTGGTTATAGAGAGCTAGACACACTGAGGGATTGGTTATAGAGAGCTAGGCACACAGAGATTGGTTATAGAGAGCTAGACACACTGAGGGATTGGTTATAGAGAGCTAGACACACTGAGGGATTGGTTATAGAGAGCTAGACACACTGAGGGATTGGTTATAGAGAGCTAGACACACTGAGGGATTGGTTATAGAGAGCTAGGCACACAGAGATTGGTTATAGAGAGCTAGACACACTGAGGGATTGGTTATAGAGAGCTAGACACACTGAGGGATTAGTTATAGAGAGCGAGACACACAGAGATTGGTTCTAGAGAGCTAGACACACTGAGAGATTGGTGATAGAGAGCTAGACACACTGAGGGATTGGTTATAGAGAGCTAGACACACTGAGGGATTGGTTATAGAGAGCTAGACACACTGAGGGATTGGTTATAGAGAGCTGGACACACGGAGGGATTGGTTATAGAGAGCTAGACACACTGAGGGATTGGTTATAGAGAGCTGGACACACGGAGGGATTGGTTATAGAGAGCTAGACACACTGAGGGATTGGTTATAGAGAGCTAGACACACTGAGGGATTGGTTATAGAGAGCTAGACACACTGAGGGATTGGTTATAGAGAGCTAGACACACTGAGGGATTGGTTATAGAGAGCTAGACACATTGAGGGATTGGTTATAGAGAGCTAGACACACTGAGGGATTGGTTATAGAGAGCTAGACACACTGAGGGATTGGTTATAGAGAGCTAGACACACTGAGAGATTGGTTATAGAGAGCTAGACACACTGAGGGATTGGTTATAGAAAGCTAGACACACTGAGGGATTGGTTATAGAGAGCTAGACACACGGAGGGATTGGTTATAGAGAGCTAGACACACTGAGGGATTGGTTATAGAAAGCTAGACACACTGAGAGATTGGTTATAGAGAGCTAGACACACTGAGGGATTGGTTATAGAGAGCTAGACACACTGAGGGATTGGTTATAGAAAGCTAGACACACTGAGAGATTGGTTATAGAAAGCTAGACACACTGAGAGATTGGTTATAGAGAGCTAGACACACTGAGGGATTGGTTATAGAGAGCTAGACACACTGAGGGATTGGATATGTGGAGATGGTGGGACAGTGTAAGGAATTCTAAATTGAGAATTGATATATGATCAGTCTAGTTCAAGTTCCAATCTGACCAGAGCTGGACAGTAACTTCTTCTGAGGTTAGTGGTTGAGTAGAATATTACAGCCTCTGGTTTAACCAAATGTGTCTGAATTTCCAGTGAATGTGCATAATATAAGATGATGATTTTAATTAATCAGTGTGGTCTAATAATAGTTACAACGATGAAAATACAGGGGGATTGGCTTCTTTAAAATTAAATAGTATTCATTCTGACTGTGACCATTGAAGAGGTGACTGGCGCGAGAAAGATCCAGCTAATTCTGATCCGCTCTTGCCCAGTGCTCTGATTGCTTCTCACAGCTTCAATGAAGGGTGCTTACAGCTTAGATATTCTATTCTGCTAAGTACAGAAGATTAATTACCATTAAATGTTACTTAGTAAAGGCTGTAATTGTTCAGAATACATCCAACTAAATGTATGTGTTTGTGTTTCAGAAAGAGAGCCCTGCTGTGTAATAACGTCGTGGCAATTGTGGCCGCACTAATAATGGGGTTCAGCAAGATGGCAGGATCATTCGAGATGATCGTGGGGGGAAGATTTCTGTATGGAATTAACATCGGTAATAGGATATTTTATTTAAGGAGATAGTGTGCATTGTTTGCAGAGATCAAAAGAAAAACCTTAAAAATGTTGAGAATAGAGACAGAAAATCCATGCTCAACCATCACCTGAAAGTCCCGAGAGTCACATCTGAAACACAAGTCTGCCTCATGACATGGAGGTCAATGGCACTTCAACCTTGCTGCCTACAGAAAACTCTGAGCTTGAACTCAAAGGGCACCTCACATGGATGTCGTGTCCCTCTGCACGCATGCTGTTAATTATTTAAAGGGGCAGGCTATCTTGGACCCTAAATAGTTGGATTTCAATGAATGGACTCACAGCACAGAAGGGCACATTCGGCCCATCGTGCCTCTCTGAAAGAGCTACCAATTAATCCCACTCCCCTGCTCTTTCCCCACAGCTCTACAATTCCCCATCAAGTATTTATCCAATTCCCTTTTGAAAGTTACTATTGAATCTGTTTCCACCACCCTTTCAGGCAGTGAATTGCAGATCATGACAACTCATTGAAAAAATCCTCTCATCTCCTCCCTGGCTTTCTTGCCAATTATCTTAAATCTGTGTCCTCCGGTTACTCAGTTCAGTTCAGTTCAATTTTATTTGCTTACTCCCCGTAGGGACGCGTCAGCTATACATACAGTGCCGCGTTCAGAGAGTCAATACAATGGCTTCCCGTGGCAGTGGGAGCACGATGTCCCTCAGCCGCTCCTTCCTCCTCGTCACTGCGGCCTCCTCCTCACTGTTGCCGGCTCCACGTGTGGTGGCCTGCTTCTCCCGCTCATGATCCGACCTCTGGCCGCCATGCCCGGCTCCCCTCCTCCCAGTCGGACTGCGAGCTTCCCGCCATGGAGCTGCCGGCCGACGTGCTGCAGCAGGTCGTCGTGGCTGCTGCTGCTGCTCGTTGCGCTGTGCTGCCTCCGCCCGACTCGCCGAACACATCGTCGGGATGTGAATGCTCCAGTCGCCGCGGCCTCCTCCTCACCGTCGCCAGCTCCACGCTTCATGGTCCGACGGCCCGGGGCCTGCCTCTCATGGTTCGGCCTGTGGCCGCCATGCTCGGCTTCCCTCCTCCCAGTCGGAATTCCTTCCCGCCGAGGAGCTGCCGGCCGACGTGCTCCAGCGGGTCGTCGTGGCTGCTGCTGCTGCTCACCGCGCTGCGCTGTGTCTGCCCGACTCGCCGAGCACCTCGCTCCGGTTGCGGGAGCGAGCAGCGAGAGCTGGCCACCCGAAGCAGGGAGAGCGCTCTCAGCACCGGACCGTCACGGCCGCCATCTTGACCCTCTTGCCAGTGGAAACAGTTTCTCCTTATTTACTCTATCAACATCCTTTATAATTTTGAACACCTCTATTAAATCTTGAGCAACTTTAATTACAACTCAGGTTTGACCCGTGTAGAGCGTGACGATAAGCGATGGGGAATGTACTAGGTGAGGGAGGAATATTAGCCAAGACACTGGGGGAACTCCCTGCTCTTCTTTGAGAAGCTCCACGGGAACTTTAACATCCTCCCGATCCATTGGACAGCACTTCTGACAACACTGCACTACTTCAGCGCTACACTGGTATGTCAGATGAGCTTATGCACTCATGTCCCAACTGCAAGAAGCTGCAGTGATTCAAACCTCCACCAGTGGGCACTCACATCAAATTTAAACATTTGTGTCTTGGGTGGTGATTTTATCAATGGGGATGTGATGGAAGCGGGAAAGCTGCTTGTCGGGCTTCAGTCCCACCTCCATCGACTTGTGGCGAACCCACGCCATTTTCCCTTGATTGACCTTGTTAAGCCTGCCCAGTGGGCTTAGCAGGCCAATTAAGGGAAAGCCGGTTACAGAGAACGTCGGCGTATGACATTTCATCTGTCAAAAATTTTTGACAGATGAATTGTCATCATTTGACAGCTCTGTGAAGCTGTCAACCACTGACAATCTCTGTTCTTTGGTGAGTCCTTGTACTCAAGACTCACCAAACCTCTTTCCTGAGCAGAAATCAGATGGCTGTTGCATTGGAGAATGCAGCAGCCATTCTGTCATCTCTGCCGTGGAGATGAGGCAGCTCCGCAGTCTAAAGGGATGAAGCCTGGAGGAAGGTAAGTAATCTTATTAATACACTTCAGACTCACCTCACACACTTACCTCTCCACACTTGCACTCATCACTCACCTGCACACCGGACATTTCGACCCCTCCGACCCCCGCCTCGCCTCGCTGACCCTGGCGAGGTTCGGAGCCATCGGGAAGCCCACACTTCAGAGCTCAAAATAGGGATTAGCAAAAAAACTGCCTGTTAACTACCTGTTAACAGGCAGTTAATTGGCACTAATCCCCTTCCCGCCTGAGAAGATGGCACAGAGGCGGGTTGGGGGTGGGATGGGTACCCGCTCCCAGATTCTGCCATTTTCCCAGCAGTCCCACCTCCACACCCACCTCCCCAGGGCTGGGAAAATCGCCCCCTTGAACTCTGAACTCTGAGCCACTCAGCTCTCAGATTAGGTCATAAATCCAAACACTGACAAAATGGGTCCTTAAATGTTAACATTTCACAGCAGTCATTTGGGTTTCAGTGTGTCGGAGCCATAATGTACCACCTCACTGGGGCTGCGCTGATTCCCAAATCCTAAACCAGACAGGTACAAGATAGGAAAAGGGGAGGGAGGCATCAAGGCTGAGTTCTTACGTGTTCTTTGCTGTGGAAAACTTTAATTATTAATGTCTTCAGGTTTTGATAGAGCAAGTGGGGAGAAACTGTTTCCTCTGGCAAGTGGGTCGGTAACCAGAGGTCATGGATTTAAAATAATTGGCAGAAGAACTAGAGGGGAAATGAGGAGAAATTTTTCACAGAGGGTTGTTAAGATTTGGAACGCACTACCTGAAAGGGTGGTGGAATCAGATTCCATAGGAACTTTCAAAAGGGAATTGGACATGTATTTGAGGAGGGCTAATTTGCAGTGTTACGGGGAAGAATCTGGGGTGTGGGACTAAATTGGACAGCTCTTTCAAAGAGCTGGCACAGGCTCGAAGGGCCAAATGACCTCCTTCAGTATTGTAAGATTCTATGAAGACACAGATGTCAGTGGGAAAAAAACTGAGACACTTAAAAATGGAACTCTCTGGTTTAAAACCTGACTGGGTGGCCACCAGAGATGGATCAAGAACATTCGGAGCCTCTCCTCACCCCTTGCACAAGCCCCTCCTCATTGATCCATGTAAACACAAATATGTTGTGAAACGCATGAAGCAATAAGCCTATAGAATGTTTACACACTGCTTTTAATAATGAAGCAAATTGCATGTGTCATGTACACCACGCTTAAAAGAAACTGCTTAATTTTACCAGGGGCAGCCATATTCGGCTGGTCACAGGCCCACTGGGACCATGCGTCAGGGCGAGGCTGGTTCTGGATCCAAGTGCAGACAGACAAGGCGAGAAGCAGGAATGCAGTCTTAAATAAAAGTACTTTACTAGAATCACACAGGTAAACAGTTACAAACATAGGAGCTCAAGACAAGCTACCACTAGGCAAATGGCTTGTCAAGACTGAGCACAGAGGGAAGAAACCACAGAACTTAAATACAAGCAAAAACAGGTGAAACCAATAAACCTGATAAAAGGCAGTTAAGTAATAAACACAGGAGAAACTAGTAACAATTAGCAAAGGGAAAAAAACAAGTGAAGGTGCCATCTAGGGGTTACTGAGGGAACTAACTGGCACCCTCACAACCATGGGGTAGCGGGATGCAGCTTTATATTGTTGATGCTCTGTATGTTAACTGTGCTGCCATGAGGAGATGCTCAGTAGAGGGTAGGCACTTCCTTGCGGTAAAGGAGGGAGAGTCACCCTGTCTGCGCTCCCCACATTCCAGTGGCAGCCTATGCTGTCGGAAGCCTTCAGACTGGCCCTGCAAGTTCCAGGTTTTCGCTCGCACTGTGCATGCGTGAAAACCCGGAACTTACGACCTGTCAAGTTTTGCTTGGGCAGATCCACCGCCTCCGCTACAAAAATCACTTTCGCTGGCGCAGAGTGGGGCTATTTGCCCAACTACTGCCCAGCGAATGCCCATGAAACCCTTATGCCTGGCAAAAGCAGCGTAAGGGTTAAAATGAATGTTAAAATAAAATGCTTTAAATGATTTAAACATACACATACATTTCAAATTAGCTTAGGTAAATTTTGGCCTGTTTTAAAATGTTTAAATTTATTTTTCAAAAGTTAAATTTTTATTTTTATTTTAAATTAAAGGGTCTTTTAATTAATTTTGAACCTGTGATCATTTATTTTTATTTAAGTGGTGTGAAATTTTATTTATTTGGGGATTTCTAATATGCTTATGGGGATTCCCTGCGCAACTGGAATCCCCACAAGCATCATAGGAATCTCCCTTTTTGACTGGTTGACTGGGCCCACGTCATCCCAGGGACGCTTGCGAACCACATCCATATCTTTTTTTTTAAAAGAGAGGCTTGCTCACAAAAGTATCTGGGGTGGATTTTCAACTTGCCGCCCGGGCGTAAAACGGACATGGTGGATCGGATACTCTAAAGGGCGGTCGATCTGAAATGCCCAGTTTTACGCCCGGGTGACAAGTTGAAAATCTATCCCATTTTCTCACAAACGAAGCTTAACCGTATTTAATTTCTCTTCAAGCTTTAAACATGAGTGAGCTAGTGGCAGTAGCTCAAGCTGCTGCCTGAAAGAACTGGAGTTAAACTGTATCACTGCACCAACTCTCATCATTGTTGCTGATGCACATTCTCTATCCTGTTTCTATTTAAAAGGCATTGGATTGGTCGCTCACGGGTTGTACCTCGGGGAAATAGCACCAAAGGAACTGCGAGGTGCTGTGTGCCTGACCCGTGCTGTATTTGCTGCCTTTGGGAAATGGATGGGGCTGGTAGTTGGACTCAGGTAAACCTTGAACCACCAGCATAGTTTAAACTAACTAACCTACTGCGGACTGTAAATGACTTGTTCATTTTGCAGCTCAGGCAATGCGAGCCCTTGATCATAGACTGGACATTTGTAATACCATTGATTGGGATTGAAGTTTGTGTGCCTCCTCGCCACGGTACATAATTGGCTCATAAAGAACAGGGTAAGACACACGGCAGCCAGAGGAACTCACGCTTCAACATTCCTAAAGAGAAAGTTCTCGGACTCCTTGATCTTGATTAACACTTTCAAGGCTTTGACTGTCACAGAAACAAGCCATTCAGCCTATCACATAAATGCCAGTGTTTTTTCCCCACATGAGCCACCTAGTCTAACCCCACTCTCCTGCTTGCTTCCCTATTTTTATTAGGCAAGAGTATTAAGGGTTACGGAACCAAGACGGGTAGATGGGGTTAAGATACAGATCAGCCATGATCTCATTGAATGGCAGAGCAGGCTCGAGGGGCTGAATGGCCTCCTCCTGTTTCTATGTTCCAAATCCCTTTAATATTCTTCGTTTTCAAATAACTAGCTGTTTCCTGCTGAGACTGTATTCCCTGCTGGACTGTCCCCACTCCGGTACTTGGTCTGTTTCTGCAGGCTCAGTTTTCTGCTCCTCCATTGGGAAATTTCACTCACTGCTGAGCTAACGTTGATCTCTTCCTGCTGGTTCTCATTCTGCTCTGGATTCTGCTCCCATCACACTCAATGATCTCTGCTTGCTTCCTGTGGCCGCTGATTCCAGTCATCCTTCAGAACTCGGGGTTATACTGATCGGGAAAGGCTGAGCAGGCTGGGTCTCTTTTCTCTAGAAAAGAGAAGACTGAGATGGTCGGAAAAATATTGGAATCCCAACTAAAGGAGAAAATAGAAGAACATCTGGAAACCAAAAATATAACAATGAATAGTCAACATGGGTTTCAAAGGGGAAAGTCTTGCTTGACCAACCTCATTGGATTTTTTGAAGAGGTAACAGAGAGTGGACAATGGTAATGCAGTCAATGTAATTTATCTGGATTTTCAAAAGGCCTTCGATAAGGTACCCCATAATAGACTGATGAACAAGGTCAGAGAATGTGGAGTCAGGGGACAAGCAGCAGAATGGATTACTAGCTGGCTTCAGGACAGAAAGCAGAGAGTAGGACTAAAGGGTAGCTATTCACAGTGGCAGAAGGTGGGTAGTGGTGTTCCACACAGATCAGTGCTGGGACCACTGCTGTTCACAATTTATATTAACAATTTAGACTTTGGAATCAAAAACACAATTTCTAAATTTGCGGATGACACCAAATTGGGGGGGATAGTCAATACTGAGGAGGACTGCAACAAGTTACAGGAGGACATTAATAAACTTACAGAATGGGAATATAATTGGCAAATGAAGTTTAACACAGATAAATGTGAGGTATTACATTTTGGTAGGAAGAATAGGGAGGTCACTTATTACTTGGAGGGTGCGAGTCTAGGCTGGGTAGAGGAACAAAGGGATCTCGGAGTACAAATACACAAATCACTAAAAGTTGCGACACAGGTTAGCAAAGCCATAAAAAAAAGCAAACCAAGCACTAGGGTTTATTTCTAGAGGGATAGAATTGAAAAGTAGGGAAGTTATGCTAAACCTGTATCGAACCTTGGTTAGACCACACAAGAGTACTGCGTACAGTTCTGGTCACCATATTATAAAAAGGATATAGAGGCACTGGATGGGGTGCAGAGAAGATTTACAAGGATGATACCAGAAATGCGAGGGTATACCTATCAGGAAAGGATGAACAGGCTGGGTCTCTTTTCTCTTGAAAAAAGAAGTCTGAGGGGTGACCTAATAGAGGTCGTTAAAATTATGAAAGGTTTTGATAGAGTGGATACAGAATGTTTCCACTTGTGGGGAAGAGCATAACTAGAGACCATCAATATAAGATAGTCACCAAGAAATCCAAAAGGGAATTCAATAGAAACTTTTTTACACAAAGAGTGGTGAGAATGTGGAACTCGCTACCACAGGGAGTGGTTGAAGAGAATAGTATGGATGCATTTAAGGGGAGGCCTGACAAGCATATGAGGGAGAAGGGAATAGAGGGTTATGCTGATAGAGTTAGATGAGGAAAGATGGGAGGAGGCTCGAGTGAAGCATAAACACCGGCGTAGACTGGTTGGGCCGAATGGCCTGTTTCTGTGGCGTATATCCTATGTAATCCTATGTGTGAGATGTGGCCTGATAGAGATCTTTAAAATTATGAAGGGGTTTGATCGGGTAGACATAGAGAAGATATTTCCACTTGTGGGGGAGACCAAAGCTGGCAGCCATAAATATAAGATAGTCACAAGTAAATCCAACAGGGAAATGCAGGAGAAATGTCTTTACCCAGAGAGTGGTTAGAATGTGGAACTCGCTACCACAAGGAATAGTTGAGGCGAATAGTATAGATGCATTTTAGGGGAATCTAGATAAACATATGAGGGAGAAAGGAATAGAAGGATATGCTGATAGGGTTAGATGAACAGGGGTGGGAGGAGGCCCGTGTGGAGCATAAACGCCGGTATGGACCAGTTGGGTCGAATGGTCTGTTTCTGTGCTGTACACTCGATGTAACCCCTCCGACACCGTTCACTGAACTGGGTTGTTCAGTTTTTCAAGCTCCTGCTTCTGCTCCCGATCTTGTGTATGATCCTCGCCTCTCTACAGCTTTTCCTGGAGCCAGCTCCCTCATCTGCACTGATCCCATGGATTTAATTTTCACATCCCCTGGCTCCCTTGTCTTCACTGCTCCTGATCCTTAGGTTTCACTCCCACTACTCCACACTCATCTGCTGGTCCACCGGATCCGCTGGTGCTCACCGCTAACCCCTGTGTCTACTACGCTGAACCATTGGACCCTGAAGTCCCATCCCAGGTTTCTCCCGAGATATCCTCCCTCATTTCTTCCCTCAACCTCTGTACTGAATGACTTCTCACCCTCAGTGATTTTAGTCTCCATGTCAACTCAGCTTGTGCTCTCTCTTCTGATTTCACTGCCCTTCTGACATTCCTAAAGCTCTTCCTCCATATAATCTCTCCTACCCATATTCATGGCCAACCCCTCGACCTTGCTACCTCACATAGTCTCTCTCCTCCCATGGTCTCTATCACAGAAGAGGCCATCTCTGACCACTTCCATATATCCCTTACCATCCATATCCCCTTACCTCCTTCCAACCTCACTTCCTTCTGCATCCAACCCTGGAAAAAAACTCCCTCAAGCCTTTGGTCTTCCATTCCATGATACTTCTGTAACTGTTGATCTGTTCAATGACTGCATCACCTTCATCTTTGATACCTTTGGCCCAGTAAAACCTGTATTCTCTCCCATCTGATCATTCCCCCATGAATGGCCTCCAACTTCGCCCCCTCAAGTCCAAGGGATGCAGAGTTGAGCATTTCTGGCGCAGAACTGCTTTAGCCATCCACAACCAGATCTGGCTGGACCACATCAAGCACTATCAGGTCTCACTCTCTTTTCTTAAAACTGCCCACTGCTCTGGGATCATCCAATCAGCTGCCTCTGTTGCTTCCTCCTTTTCCCGTTGCCCACCGACCCATACCTCCCATCATGCTTCCCCTTGCCCTACCTCTGATCTCATGTCGTTCTCTAGTTTTTCTCCCATCTCCTCTCATTCCTTCAACAAGCTTATCTTGTCCATGAGACCCACCTCCTGCTCCAGAGACCCCATTCACTCTAAACTGCTGACCACCCAACATCCCTTCCTGGTCACCATGCCAACTGAGATTGTAAATGATTCCCTCTCCTCAGGTACTGCTCCCCCTCCCTTTTAAAACTGCCATCATCAGCCTCCTCCTCAAAAAATCTACCCTCGAACACTCTTGTTCCTGCAAACTGCCACCCCATCTACAACCTCCCATTCTTCTTCAAAGTCCTTGAACAGGTTTTCGCTTCCCACATCCATGCCCATCTTTCCCATACTGCCATACTTGGGATGTGACTATGGATCACTATAGAGTCAGATCATTATCAGTTTAGAAGAATAAGAGGTAATCTCATTGAAATGTATAAAATTCTTAAGGGGCTTGACAGGGTAGATGCTGGGAGGAGGTTTCCCCTGGTTGGGGAATCTAGAACTAGGGGTCACAGTCTCAGAATAAGGTTATTTACAACTGAGATGAGAAATTTCTTCACTCAAAGGGTTGTGAATCTTTGGAATTTTGTACCTCAGAGGGCTGGCAAGACAGAGATCGATAGATTTTTGGATACTAAGGGAACCAAGGGATATGGGGGATAGTGCGGGAAGGTGGAGTTGAGGTAGATCAGCCATGATCTTATTGAATGACAGAGCAGGCTCGATGGGCCGAAAGGCCTACTCCTGCTCCTAATTCTTATGTTCTTTTGTTCTAATGTTACCTAATCTTGTTGTTTATTCTTCCCCAGGCAAATTCTAGGTAATGAAAGTAACTGGCATTTACTGCTGGCCTTCAGTGGCCTGCCTGCCCTGATTCAGCTCGTCACCCTGCCCTGGTTTCCAGAGAGCCCCAGATATCTACTCATGGAGAAAGGGAACAGAGCTCTGTGCATAGATGGTAAGTGAAAACGCAGGTCCGATTATGTTCAACGGTGGGCACTCCAAATACACCAGCAGGTTGTTGTTATATGTGCGATGCTCTGAACCTCACCTGTGTCTGACTTTATTACAGGTGCTGAAGTTATTTTACAAATGGAGAATATTTGGTAGCTACCAATGTAGGCTAATGCTCAGATAAAGAGTTAGAGGAGTAATGCATGTGTTGGATTTATTTGTTGTATAAATTTCTCAGACTGAAGCTCTGGGTCATTTATACAAGGGGGGGGGAATAAGTTTGACTTCTGGTGATAGTGTAAAACGGGCGATATCGGGGATAGGGTGCCTGTTCTACATCTCTCCCACTGAAGTCAATGGAAAAGTAAATTGAGAGAGACATATAACGGACGGTTGATCCGATAGCGCCTGTTTTACACTATCTCCCAAATTCAAAATTACCCTTGTGAACTGATAAGCAGGTGTTAAGTGCCATACACTTTGCAACATTTTTCCCTGAATAAAGGGCTATTTTCTCTTACATTGTAAAAAATAATGAATGCAATGTCAGGTGTGCATGATTTTGCTGCTGGAGTTTCTGTGTAATCTAATGCATTAGTAGGAACAACAGTAATGGTTGCAATGGGCACACATGGCCAGCATGCATGTAATGAAAAGCATGCTGCCACACAGTAAATTAATGGTTGCAATGCCATGTGGAACATTAGCCTCTCTTTTGATTCACACTGTCCTTCTGTTCCCTGCTCCTCGTTCCCACCCACTGAGTGGTGAGGTTGTCCATTGTCGCATTCGCCATACTGGTCCAAATCTGGCTACCTCCATTGGTGCACATTACAAGAACGATCCCCATCCTCTCCATGGTTGCGGCCGCCGCATGTGAATTTGGAGATGCAGCGCAACCGGAAGAGATTCCACTCTCTCAATGTTCACCTGGTGTGCGACCATACTCAGCATTTCATGCAGGTCAATGCCCAGTATCCTGGCAGCAGTTATGATGCTATCATTCTGCGGCAGTCCGCTGTACCATCCGCATTTGATCCACAATGACAAACCAGAGGGTGGCGACTGGGTGACAAGGGGTATCCGCTGACCACCTGTGCTCATGACTCCGGCTCGCAACCCAAACACACATGGGCAGCGTGCATATAACGAAAAGCATGCTGCCACATGGAATCTGATAGAGCAGACACTTGGTATGCTTAAACAATGCTTCCGCTGCCTGGACCACTCTGTAGGAACCCTGCAGTACTCATCAGAGCGCATCTCAAGAATCATCGTAGTCTATTGCATGTTCCACAACCTCGCCATCGTGAGGGCACAGCCCTTGCCACCAAACATACAGCAACCAGCTGAGGAGGAGGAGAAAGAGGAGGAGGAAGGGAGGAGGAGGAGGAGGAGAAAGAGGAGGAGAAAGAGGAGGAGGAGGAGGAGGAGGAGAAAGAGGAGGAGGAGGAGAAAGAGGAGGAGGAGGAGGAGGAGGAGAAAGAGGAGGAGGAGGAGGAGGAGGAGGAGAAAGAGGAGGAGGAGAAAGAGGAGGAGGAGGAGGAGGAGGAAGCAACGGGCTGGGTGTGATCAACTCATTTGATTGCGGTACCAGTGACCGCAACCCCAATTCTGCATTCACCAACAGTCCCACACCTTACCTTCCCTCTGTCACTGATCATCACAGTGTCCTCTTGGTCACAATGTTACAATAAAAGCCAACTCAAAATAAACATTCCAAACCAAATTTATAAATCAATCCATCCAATATTACATACCAAAGTCAACTAATCACTCTTGTGTATTCCCATAGTGCCTGTCTTCCATGTGCCTTTGCCTGTCCCAGTGCTTCTAAGCAGTACTACCCCAGTGGATGCAGCATGGCTGGTGGAAGGCTGCTGACTTTCAGTGGGGGACACTGCAGATGGCCTTGCTGGATGACCTCAAGCAGCTCTGGGCCTAGAAGGTCTGGCTTCGGACAGCACCATCTCGGCATGGGCGGCAGGCAAAAGCCAGGGCACTGGTGGAGTGGCAGTGGTGGGAGGAAGAATGCTGTCATCCTGAGAGAGGACAGCAGGTTCTTGCTCCATGGAACCACTGCCACTCCCTCGGATGGCGGCACCTCAGCATTCCTAGTAATCTGTTGGAGGACAGATTGTTGGACTGCTGTGACACTCTGCAAGCAATGTCCCCGCTAAGCTGCACGGCCACGCGGCCGCAGTCTGGTGGTCCCACGCAGCCGGTTCACCGGCTTTTAAATGGAAAAAGCAGGCATGCGCAGAAATTTGAATGGGCCGTGCACCCATAAAAATTAGAGGGAACATTGCCTGCAAGCCCCTTTCAATACTGGTAACCACAGGCACAATGGCAGCAGTCTGAGCTTGCGCAAGAGCAGTCTGAGCTTGCATGGCAGCAAGATGAGCTTGCATGACAGTTGTTTGAGCTTCCACTGCAGCACCCAGATATTAGGTGGCTTCTGTTTGTGCTGCAATGGAAGCTGAGACATCGGACATCAGACGCTGCATCATGGTTGGGTCCACAAGTGCGTTAATTGAGTTGCCTATCACTTCCATGCTGGAAAGGATGGGCTTCAAGCTCTGCGCAAAGCCCTGTGCAAGTTTGGCGCTGGACTCCTCCATGCTCCTTGACATTGCACTCAGGCTGTCTGGCAGGCCTGCCAATGCACCAAGCATTTCATTGTGCCTACCCATCAGCCTTCTTCTGTAGGCCACCCCATCGAAGTCCCCATCTGTGTCCTGTGGAACAGAATGTAATGATATCAGCAAATAGTGATGGTATTTGCCTGTTTGATTATGGTGCCTTACCAGCATATTTGCATGTATTGATTACTTATGTCTGACCAGCAGAGGGCATGTGACAGAGACAAGCAGTGGAGTTTTGGTTTCACTTTAGATGGATCACTAGCATGGTGTCTCCTGTAATGCTGTATAAAGAGTTGAACAGACTTTAGATTAAAAGACATTCTCTTTCATAAATGTCTCGTCATTGAACCCACAAAGAAATCAATACATGGTGTCAGAAGTGATTGAAAGAGATGAAGAGGAAAAATCTGAAGTGAAATCAGCTCTCCACATATTAGCAAGCCAAAAGAGAACATCGTTACTTACCATTAGAGAATAGCTAACAAAGTGAAAAATGGAAGGTTTACTCCCACCGGCGAAGCTTCAGTTGACAGGTAATGTGGCTGAAAATTGGAGGAGATTCAAACAACGTTTAGGGTTGTATTTAGCGGCAATCGGAGCTGACGAGAAAAGTGATAAAAAGAAATCGTCACTGTTCTTACATGTCGTGGGCGATGAAGCGCTGGAGGTGTATAATAACTTCACATTTGCTGCTGATGGAGACAAAATGAAGCTAGATAAAATAATGGAACAGTTTGAGGCCTACTGCATACCTAAACGTAACGTGACGTTTGAGAGGCACAGATTTTTCACATGTGTACAGAAAACGGGTGAGACTATTGATCAGTATGTGACTGAACTGAGAAACAGAAGCAAAACATGTGAATTTGGGGGACTGACAGACTCGCTGATAAAAGACAGACTGGTGTGTGGTATTCCAGATAATGGTCTAAGGGAAAGACTGCTAAGAGAGCAAGATCTAGACCTGGGAAAAGCCATAGCATTGTGTAGGGCTACAGAGACTGTGAAGTTGCAGGCAAAGGAGCTGTTCAGTGACAATAGCTGCAACGTGGATGCAGTGAGAAAGAACGGATACAAACCGTTTAACAAAAAGAGCGCCAATGTGAAAAAAGAGGCGTGGCCAGCGAACAAAAATGAAAGGGGCAATCGAAAGTCATGTAGTCGATGCGGTACACAGCATCCACCAAGAAAGTGTCCAGCATATAGTAAAACATGCAATAGTTGCAACAAAAACAACCATTATGCCCGTTGCTGCAAGAACCAAGCGCAACAAAGCAAGGTCCATGCAGTAGATGAAAGCAAGATAGAGGAGTTCAATGTAGATGTTGTGTCTGAAAACAAAGAAGAAAAAAGAGACTGGATGTTAACACTAAAAGTGAATGACATACACATTCCATTTAAATTGGATACTAGAGCACAAGTTAATGTGATATCAGAGACTGATTTTAAGAAAATTAGACCCAGACCAAAGATACATGGAATAAAAGTGAAAGTGACAGGATACTCAGGTACTGATATACCAGTGAAAGGAAGATGCATTGTCAAAGTGACACACAAGGACAGAGAACACACGCTAGCATTAATCGTGGTGCCAAAGGATGTGCAGGCCATACTAGGTTTAAAAGCCTGTGAGAGACTGAACCTGGTAAAGAGAGTCCTCGTTGTGGAAAGCGAAGGAGAGACAGTCTATGATGAACTCATGAAAGAGTACAATGACCTATTTAAGGGTCTAGGCTGCCTGCCAGGAGAACACACGATCAGAGTAGATAAAAGTATGCCAACGGTCATACATCCATGCAAAAAAGTTCCGTTTGCTCTTCAAAAGCAACTGAAGGCAGAGTTGGACAGGATGGAAAGCCTGAACGTGATTCAGAAGATAGATGAGCCAACTGAGTGGGTGAGTTCCCTCGTCGTAGTGGACAAAAAGAATGGAAAGCTCAGAATTTGCCTGGATCCAAGAGATCTAAACAGAGCAATAAAGAGAGAGCACTTCAAGCTTCCTACACATGAGGAAATCATGTCACAGTTTGCAAATGCAAAGTATTTCAGCAAGTTAGATGCATCATCAGGATTTTGGCAGATGAAATTGGATGAAGCAAGTTCAAGACTGTGCACGTTCAACAGTCCATTTGGCAGATACAGATTCCTAAGGTTACCATTTGGCATTGCCTCAGCTCCTGAAGTGTATCACAAAACTATCCATATGATCTATGAGCACCTGGAGGGAGTTGATACATCAATGGATGACATCATAGTATGGGGAACCACGAGAACTGAGCATGACGAGAGACTGAAAAAAGTGCTGGAAGCAACAAGGAAAACAAACCTGAAGCTGAATAGAGAGAAATGCCAGCTCGGGGTGACAGAACTGACATTCGTGGGAGATATCCTTAGCAGTGAGGGCATCAGACCACATCCCAGAAAGGTGTCCGCCATTGAGAATATGCCAAAGCCACAATGCAAAAAGGACGTGCAGAGGTTTAATGGAATGATCAACTACATGGGTAAATTCATATCCAACCTCTCAGAAAAGATGGCGCCACTGAGAAGACTAACTGAAAAGAACATAGAATGGGAATGGAATCATGAGCATGAGAAGCCATGGAGCGATCTAAAGACTCTGCTCACAGAGGAACCAGTTCTGAGGTTTTATGACCCAGCGAGACCCATCAAGATATCATCAGATGCATCACAGAGTGGGCTCGGTGCCGTTCTTCTGCAAAAATATGACTACTGGCAACCTATTGCATATGCATCGCGCTCAATGACAGACGCGGAGACGTGATATGCTCAAATAGAAAAGGAGCTGCTCAGCATCACATACGCCTGTGAAAGATTTCACCAGTTTGTGGCAGGACAAGCAATCAGTGTAGAGACTGACCATAAGCCCTTGATTG
Organism: Somniosus microcephalus; assembly: GCF_052327205.1. Classification (NCBI taxonomy): domain Eukaryota; kingdom Metazoa; phylum Chordata; class Chondrichthyes; order Squaliformes; family Somniosidae; genus Somniosus; species Somniosus microcephalus. The sequence continues at coordinate 61,458,478 of NC_141005.1, read as the reverse complement.
CATTGTTCCAAAAGCCACTAAATAGCTGTCCACTTAGAATACAAAGAATGATGATCAGGCTGCAACGATATACACTGAATGTTGCGTACACACCGGGTAAACTGATGTATACAGCAGACACGTTGTCCAGAGCTGTTGACCCAAGTGAGCCCGCAAACACCACAATGGATGAAAAAGTGAACGCCTACGTGGACATGATTACAAGTGCACTGCCCATAGCAGATGCAAAAATGGAGCTCATAAAGACTGAGACAAACAAAGATGAAACAATGAGATGACTGAGGAAAAGCATCTTGGATGGATGGCCCAACATGAAGCAAGACTGCTCACCTGACATGGCAGAGTACTGGAACTGCAGGGCGGAACTATCAGTGGTCGAAGACATCGTCTACAAAGGAGGTAAAATAGTTATCCCAAAGAGTCTGAGAAAAGAGATGCTAAAAAGGATCCATGGAGGACATCTGGGAATCGAAAAGTGTAAGAAAAGAGCACGAGAGGTGATGTACTGGCCACGAATCAACCAAGATGTGACAAATGAGGTGTCAAACTGCACAATATGCCTGAAATATCGAGCAAGCAATTCGGTAGAACCACTAAAGCCACACCCAGCACCAGACAGACCTTACCAGAAGGTAGGCACTGACCTATTCGTATGTCAAGGGAAGGACTATCTTGTAGTCACAGACTATTACTCCCTGTATCCAGAGGTTTGTAGACTGCACACCACCACTGCAGATGCAGTGATAACATGTATGAAAGCCATATTCTCCAGACATGGCATGGCAAGCGAGGTCATCACAGACAACGGAACCCAGTTTTACAATGCAAGTTTCCGACACTTTGCCAAAGAGTGGGACTTTGTCCACACAACGTCAAGTCCTCACTTTCCACAGTCCCATGGACTAGTGGAAAAATCGGTCCAGACAGTGAAAAGACTGATGTACAAGGCAAAAGACAGTGGAACTGACTTCTACCAGAGCATGCTTGTATACCGCACAATGCCGCTCGAGTGTGGTATGTCACCAGCCCAACTCCTTATGGGACGTATGCTAAGGTCAAACCTACCCATCCCGGAGAACCTCCTGAAAACAAAAGAGGGGGAGAAAGTGAGGAAGTTCAAAGAACAACAGAAAGAAAAGCAAAAGTACTACTATGACAGAGGAACACAAAACCTACCTGAACTCCACACTGGTGACCAAGTAAGGTTCAAAGACAAAACAAACACATGGACTCAGAAGGGAACTGTCCTGAGTGAAGTTCAACCAAGATCATACACCATTCAGACAGATGAGGGTGCTGTTCTGAGAAGAAATCGTCGAGATCTTCTCATGGGACCAGCCACAGCAAGTCAAAAGACTGATACTGTTGAACAACCTGATCACACTGCAAGTCAAAAGACTGATACTGTTGAACAACCTGATCACACAGCTGAGAACACATCATCTGAGGCAACAACTCAGATTCAAGGACAATCAATCAGAAAATCCTCAAGACATGTGAAGCCTCCTGAGAGACTCATTGAGCAAGTTTAAGGACTATTGTTATAGAAGGAAGTAATGTTATCTTATTCTTTCTTCAAGTTCTAGTGTATTTACATATTTCATGTGAACACACAAAGCAAGGTTAAAAAACCTTGATAATGATAATGTTAATGTAAGTTCATTAAGTGTTACAGTTAAAATGCAGATTAATACAAAGAAAACATGTTGTTAGTTAAAAGTAAAATACTTTTGTTTTAAGAAAGGGAGATGTAATGATATCAGCAAATAGTGATGGTATTTGCCTGTTTGATTATGATGCCTTACCAGCATATTTGCATGTATTGATTACTTATGTCTGACCAGCAGAGGGCATGTGACAGAAACAAGCAGTGGAGTTTTGGTTTCGCTTTAGATGGATCACTAGCATGGTGTCTCCTGTAATGCTGTATAAAGAGTTGAACAGACTTTAGATTAAAAGACATTCTCTTTCATAAATGTCTCGTCATTGAACCCACAAAGAAATCAATACACAGAACACGTGTGCAACTTCACCCTCTGGTGAGCTGGCACCTGTGCTATCCTTTCCCCCTGCCCTGGCTGCAGGCCACTCGTGCCTGGTGGCCCACCACAAGCAGATCCCGCGTCTAACCTATCCTCTAAAGTTCGCGGAGTGTCAGTATCTGAGCTGGTGGCTACGAGTGTGAAATCGAGTGACAGTGCATCTGCTGCATCACTGCCTTCTTCCTCTCGCACTTCCCGTTCCTCCACCACTGTCCGGCCAGGTTGCAGTTCTTGGCTATCAGAAAGGAGAAAGGCACAAGGGTAGGGTGCAGTGAGGGGAGGGGGGAAAGCAAAAGGTGCATGCTTACACCATCTGCAGCTTGAAAATCAGAAGAGATTGTGAGATGAGGGGGAAGAGCGATGTGAGAAGGAGGATTAGTTATGCGGATACCGTCATCTTGGATTATTTCAGCCCCGCCACTGGCCACGGTCTTAGCGTTGGCCGCTCCAATAATCTCCAACACCATCTCCTCTATGAGGGTTAGGTCATGCAGGTGCTCCCGTCTCCCTGCGTGTAATCCCTGCTGCCGCTGGTTATGAGCCAACTTGTCCTGCAAAGGAGAGGAATGTCTGTCAGTGAGTGTGGTCCAATGTGTTGGGGTGATGTCCCTGTCATGGTTGAATACCTGGCAGTGTGTGCAAGCTGTGAGCTGTGGATGCGAGACTTGCAGCAGTGCTAAATGTGTGAGGGTGAGGTGAAGCTATGAATGTGTAGTATGAGTCATGATTGATAGAGATTGTTGGTAGGTGAGTGAAGAGTGGTGGTGAATTGAGCAGAGTCTAAGCCTAATGGTTCAGTTGTAAAAATATGGCAGTTGAAGATGAATTCACTGACCTTGACCACTCGTGTGAGGTCATTAAACTTCTTGCGGCACTGCATCCAGGTCCTTGGGGCTACACTTGGTTCTATATCCCTTGATAAGGGTGGTGGAAGGAGATTCAGTAGTGACTTTCAAAAAGGAATTGGATAAATACTTGAAGAAAACATTTGCAGAGCTATAAAGAGTGGGGGAGTGGGACTAATTGGATAGCTCTTTTAAAGAGTCGGCACAGGCACAATGAGCCAATTGGCCTTCTCCTGTGCTGTATGATTCTATGATCTTCCACTAACATGTTTTAGCTTGGAACAAGTTGTCATGTAGAGGTAAAACAGAAGAACAGTCGATTACTCCATTTGACTTCTGTTGCTCCATTGTTCACTCTCACCTACCTTTTCATCAGACTTTGTAAACAGTGGTAAAGATGGCCCTATATGAGTAAAACCTCCCACCTAAAATACATTTCCTACAGAGTACAGCTCCTCATGCCTATTTCTAGGCTTTAAAATCATTGGTGGATTTGTGTGGGAGGATTTGTAGATCTGAGACTGGATTATCCTCTGTCTGAAGTCCTACCCTGACCCACCACAAGCCGTGAATCCACCCCGGAGAAATATCCAGCCCTTGAACTCTCCACTGAACCGTGGGGAATTATTCCGAACCTTTACCATCACTTTTTGATTAATGGGCCCTTATATCCCACTGGAATATTTTTTTCTTTGTGGCATGGTGACCAAAAGTGAATGCAGTATTCTAGATGTAATCTGACTTGTGGGTATTGTAAAACCTCAGCATAGACTAACACAGGATGCTGTAGGTGACTGTTCTGTCTATATAACCCCAACATTGTATCATTTTTTACTTGCTTTGATGCTTTGTCCAGACATTGAAAGTGATGTGTCTCCGAGTACTCCCAGTGCCTTTGCGAGTCTCTCTGTACTAATTCAATTCCATTCATTGTATTGTTATTTCCCAATTTTTTTTAACCTGTATTACTTTACATTTACCAGTGTTAAACTGCATTTGCCATGTGTCTGCCCAAATTGCATAAACACCTAGGCCATTAATAACTATAGTAAACACTGAAGGACAGTGCATGCGGATGCTACTCCCTGGTTGTATTCCTACTTTTCTTCCAATTACTTAACCAGCTCATTATTCAATGTGCAACCGCCTTGTTGATAAGCATTCATTCCAATTCATTGCCTTCATGGTTTCTCTTCCTCAAAGCTCTACAAAGACTGCGGGGTCCGGGCGATTTCACGGAGGAGGTTGAGGACATGATGGCAGAACGGGCTCAGATGCACGGAGAAACAAAAAAAAACCTTTTACAGCTGTTCAGAGACAAAACAGTACGATGTCAGCTCTTAACAGCTGTGGCCATCAGTTCGGGCATGCAGCTAAGTGGCATCAATATTGTAAGTATCATGTCAAGTACTTTCTCTATGCAACAGTTCCGGTCTCACACCAAAGCAGCCCACTTGATTGGCGCCCCATCCACCACCTTAAATATTCACACCCTCCACCACTGGCGTACTGTGGCTGCAGTGTGTACCATCTACAAGATGCCCTGCAGCAACTCACCAAGGCTTCTTTGGCAGCACCTCCTAAACAGGACTGTTACAGTTCATGCTTTTTTCTGCTATCTTTTCTGGTGTTTACAGCTTGACGGCAGCTTCCATAAGCAGAATGCGAACTGAAACCTGTGTTGTTATTTTCTTCCAAGTGTAGATTATTGTAGCCCAGGTCTAACAATTAACCCCAAATGTGGCAAGTCGTTCACTGCAGAATACATGAGATGCTTACCACATTTTCAAAAGGTAGAAAATACCATACCATTAGACTTCTGTGTACAGGCTAAAACTACTGCTTACATTTATTTATAGAACAAATAATATACAAAAGAATGAAGTATGCAAGGGAGTGGGGTGTAGAGACAAAGGAGGAGGAAAAATGGGATGGAGAGGACTACAGCCAAATCTCCACCCCTGAAACCAGTGCTGGAAATATTCCTCCCCCTCCCCCAGCAGGGAAATTGGTCACCTGTCCCTTGAATTGCATTTAAATGATGGCAAAGCTGGAGAAACCCACCGATTTCCTTCGCCAGAGAGGAGGCAGTACCTGCTGTGGCCGGTGCAAGAAACCACTGATGGGAGGAGAGGGCCTGGGAGTGGCCACCTCTCCCTCTCTTCTGCCCCCATATCTGCTTCAACTGTGGCCATGAATCATTCAGAGCCTTCTGTTCAACTTAATTGTGCCTCCCCCTCCTTACACTGCTGCATTGGGTACCCTACTGTAGCTCTTGCCCAGGAGTGAGGGGCTCCCTTTGTGCAGCACTTTACTTCTATAATTAGACCTGACCTAAGAAAATGTGTTGGGCTCACAGTGGGGCAGCAGGTGGAATTCGCACCTCGACCCCCACCCCCACCCCCACCCTCATGGTGAAACCAGAGGAAGGTCCGTGGATTATAAGGACATTTTCCTTTCTGGTTCAAGCATGTTCCTTGGAGATGTGGTGCCCACCAGCTTTGATTGCATTAAGCATTAAAGCAACAATGACGTTTTACCCCATGACAGTGACACTAATCCTAAACCACGCTTAACAATGGAACGCCATTGGCTTATCGATCATGGAACAAAGGGCCATGCGCACATAGCAGTCAATTCACAGCTGCTGGAGCAGCTCCCCCTCCCCGACCCCGTCTATTATTATTTGCCATATCAATTGGAAAAGAAAGCCCTACTCTGTGTGACTGATAAAATACCCATTCTCCTAAAGACAATGTAAAATTACACTGATGACGCTTAAAGAAAACTTCTTTCCATTGATATGGAACTCCATGTTTAGTTATCGATCCAGGAGACAAGATAGTTCGCTATGATTGTCGATTCTGTTGGGACCAGAACCAGAGGGAAACACGGATCAGGACTGAAATATTTAGTGTTTGTGAGGTTCTTATTACCATGGGGCAGCATGGAGTGCCAAGGCTGGTGCATGCACCCAACTGCCAGGAAATATGGGCACACCCCAGCCTCCACAGCAGATGGGGTTGGATGCGGACACTAAACCCCCACCAGAGATCAGGTGTAATCCTGGGCCAGTTATCCCACTTACACTGGATGAGAACAATCTCTGGGTCTCCAGTGAATTGGATACTGACCTCACAAAAATAAATCTAGGCTGACACTCCAGTGCAGTGCTGAGGGAGTGTTGTACTGTTGGAGGTGCAGTCTTTCGGATGAGACGTTAAACCGAGGCCCCGTCTGCTCGCTCAGGTGGACGTAAAAGATCCTATGGCACTATTTCGAAGAAGAGCAGGGGAGTTATCCCTAGCCAACATTTATCCCTCAATCAACATCTAAATCAGATTATCTGGTCATTATCACATTGCTGTTTGTGGGAGCTTGCTGTGCGCAAATTGGCTGCCGCGTTTCCTGCATTACAACAGTGACTACACTGCAAAAAAAAAAAGTACTTCATTGGCTGTAAAGAGCTTTGGGACGTCACGTGGTCATGAAAGGTGCTATATAAATGCAAGTCTTTCTTTTTTCACCATTTGATCCCCCAGAGAATCAGGACCAGACTTTTGGGTAGCTCACCAAGGAAGCGGTCATCTTAGATCCACCACAAGACCATCAGAAAATCAGACATTGAAAGCAGCCACTGTTAATCCACAGGACCTTTGTAGATTTTCAGCTTGCTGCCAGGCATAATATTGGCCATACGGATTTCAATGGAGGTGAAAATTGGGCAGTTTCAGTAACGGGCAATCGATCCACATCACCAGTTTTACACCCAGGCAGCAAGTTGAAAAACTAACCAATATGTATATTTTTTGTACAAAGAGAGGATTATAAAGAACTACTAAAGCTAAATTTTATTTAAAAGATAAGATTTCTGAACAAAATGTGCTCATTGTTTTGCAGATCTATTTTTATGCATCTGATGTCTATCAGCAGTTGGGAATTGCCAAGGATAGGATCCCATATGTGGGAATAGGAGCAAGTGGAATTGAAATGTTAACTTCAGCGATGTGCGTAAGTACAGCGTGGAGCAGATCACGGCTCACTGAGGAACGAAGGCCAAAGAGAAACCTTTTATATCCCTGGACTCCACAATAAGAGGGAACTCCAAATGCAATGTTCACTATGGGGGAAGATTTTTCTCCATCTCCTCTGCCTGAGTACAAGTTGGGCAGAGAGCACCCAAAATGGGCTCCACCCAAAAAGGTACCTGTACCCATCCGCATTTGCGGGTTGAGGTCATTACCTCTAGTTCCGCTGATGCGGGAAAGCCCCTTGGAAAGGGCATGCGCCCAATAGCTCGAAAGGAATGGAGACCAGGCCTGCAGCAGGGGTCATGGCAGCAGGTTTTGGGGCCCTCTGGCTACGGTCTGAATACAGCAGCCAGAATGCCTCAAGTCCCAATGAATCCCCCCTGGCTGGACCTAGGGGAAAAAATATATAATTTACCTTGATCGAGGCAGGAGGTGATCGCTGGATCCTGCAATCCGAGAGGCTTGTGTAACCTCAAGTGCCCACATTCCACAAACTGCTGAGTTTGGGCCTTAGCCAGGTGGAGTCGCAGCAAGGTGAGGTGGGAAGCATGTCAACATCAGTCCCACCTTATTAGAATGGCATCTGAACGCTTTTGCCTGTTTAAGGCTGAAGCTTTGCGACTCCACTCCTCGGATAAGAGCAATGGAGAGAGGGACAGGGGCAGCGTAACCTGCTGTAGCGTATCTGGGGCTGATTTTCCTCTGCTTTGTCATTGTGCGATACGCAATTTGGAAAATTGGACCAAATATGCAAAAGCAGGATCTTAGTGTCTGATTAAAAATACAGTAATGTGTACGGAAGTAGATGTTAATACTTATTATAAAAAGACAAATAATAAGTTTCATCAACAAAAGCATATCAAACAGGTTTCATCAGTATTAGCAATACCACTGCTGTCGAATAAGACTGTTCATTATACAATGATCCTGTTAACACATAGGGAGACACACTGCACTAATCCTCCTGTTTAATAGGGAGACACACTGCACTAATCCTCCTCTTAAAAAGGGAGACACACGGCACTAAGGGTCATCAACCTGAACCGTTAACTCTGTTTCTCTCTCAACAGATGCTGCCTGACCTGCTGAGTATTTCCAGCATTTTCTGTTTTTATTTCAGATTTCCAGCATCCGCAGTATTTTGCTTTTGCACTAATCCTTCTGTTTAACAGAGAGACACGCACTAATCCAGTAATACCGATAACTGAAGAAATGCCACACTGGCACAGGTGGACTGGAATCAAAGATTGGCCAGGAAAACAGTAAATGAGAAATAGCAGGCCTTCACATTGGAAATACTTTGGGTACAAACCAAGCATATTCTCCTAGCTAGAGCTCCCTGGATGACAAAGAAAATAGAGGTTAAAATAAAACTGAAAAGGAAGGTTTTAAAAAATGTCAGGTACAGAATACAGTAGAAAACCAGGCAGAATACAAAGAGTGCTGGGGAAATTGAAAAAAGGATATATGAAAGGCAAAGAGAGTACGAGAAAAAATTAATGGGCAAAATAAAAGAGAACCCAAAAATATTTTATTAACACATAAAAAGTAAAAAGATAGTTAAAGGAATAGTGGGGCCAAGAACAATAAAGGTAATCTTCTTGTGGAGGCCGAGGGTATGACTGTGGTACTGAATGAGTAATATGTATCTGTCTTCACAAAAGAACAAGATGAAGTTGATGTTGCAGTAAAGGAGAAGTAGAGATATTGGATCGGGTAAAAATAGATAGAAAGGAGGTGGTAAATGGGTTGTCAGCACTCAAAGCTAACAAGTCACCCGGTCCAGATGGGATACATCCTAGTTTTCTGAGGGAAGCTAGGGTGGAATTAGCAGAAGCTCTGACCACAATCTTTCAATCCTCCTTGGATATGGGAGTGGTGCCAGAGGACTGGAGGATTGCAAATCTTACACCCCTGTTCAAAAAAAGGGAGGGGGATAAACTGGGAAAACTACTAGAGACCATTGTCAAGGACCAAATTAATTCTCACTTGGAGAAGCATGGGTTAGTTAAAGGCAAATTATGCCTGATGAACCTGATTGAGTTCTTTGATGAAGTAACAGGGAGGGCTGATGAAGGTAATACAGTAGATGTTATATATATGGACTTTCAAGGGGCATTTGATAAAGTACCACATAACAGACTTATTTGGAAAATACAAGCATATGGTATTCAAGGGACAGTGGTAACTTGGTTACATAATTGGCTAAGGGATAGGAGGCAGAGAGTTAACATAGACATAGAAGATAGGAGCAGGAGTAGGCCATTCGGCCCCTTGAGCCTGCTCCGCCATTCAATGAGATCATGGCTGATCATCCAAACTCAGTACCTTGTCCCTGCCTTCTCCTCATATCCCTTGATCCCTTTAGCCTTAAGAAATATATCCAACTCTTTCTTGAATATATTTAATGAACTGGCCTCCACCGCCCTCTGTGGCAGAGAATTCCACAGGTTCACCGCTCTCTGGGTGAAGAAATTCCTCCTCATTTCAGTCCTAAATGGCTTACCCCTTATCCTTAGACTATGACCCCTGGTTCTGGACTCCCCGGCCATCAGAAACATCCTTCCTGCATCTAGTCTGTCCAGGCCTGACAGAATTTTATAGGTTTCGATGAGATCCCCTCTCAATCTTCTAAACTCCAGTGAGTATAAGCCCAATCGACACAATCTCTCCTCATACGTCATTCCTGCCATCCCAGGTATCAGCCTGGTGAATCTTCGCTGCACTCCTTCCATGGCAAGAACGTCCTTCCTCAGGTAAGGCGACCAAAACTGCACACAATACTCAAGGTGTGGTCTCACCAAGGCCCTGTACAACTGCAGCAAGACATCCTTGTTCCTGTACTCGAACCCTCTTGTGGTGAATGGATGGTTTTCAGACTGTAGGAAAGTATGCAGTGGGGTCTTCCGGGGTTGGTATTAGGACCATTGCTTTTCTTGTTATATATAAATGACCTGGGCTTGGGTATAGGAAGTACAACTTTGAAGTTGCGGAAGATAGAAAATTGCCAATGTAGTAAATAGTGAGCAGGATTATAGTAGACTTCAGGAGGACATAACAACAACAACAACTTGTATTTATGTCATGCCTTTAATGTAGTAAAATGTCCCAAGGTGCTTCACAGGAGTATTATAAGACAAAAATTTGACACCGAGCCACATAAGGAGAAATTAGGGCAGGTGCCCAAAAGCTTGGTTAGAGGTAGGTTTTAAGGAGCGTCTTAAAAGGAGGAAAGAGAGGCGGAGAGGTTTAGGCAGGAAATTCCAGAGCTTAGAGCCTAGGCAACAGAAGGCATGGCCACCAATGGTTGAGTGATTATAATCAGGGATGCTCAAGAGGGCAGAATTAGAGAAACACAGATATCTCGGGGGGGTGGGGGCAGTTGTGGGGCTGGAGGAGATTACAGAGATAGAGAGGGGAGAGGCCATGGAGGGATTTGAAAACAAGGATGAGAATTTTGAAATTGAGGCATTGCTTAACCGGGAGCCAATGTAGGTCAGTGAGCACAGGGGTGATGGGCGAACGGGACCTTGGTGCGAGTTAGGACACAGGCAGCCGAGTTTTGGATGACCTCAAGTTTACGTAGGGTAGGATGTGGGAGGCCAGCCAGGAGTGCATTGGAATAGTCAAGTCTAGAGGTAACAAAGGCATGGATGAGGGTTTCAGCAGCGGATGAGCTGAGGCAAGGGCAGAGACGGGCAATGTTACAGAGATGGAAATAGGCGGTCTTAGTTATGCCGCGGATATGTGGTCGGAAGCTCATTTCAGGGTCAAATATGAAACCAAGGCTACGAACAGTGTGGTTCAGCCTCAGACAGATGTTAGGGAGAGGGATGGAGTCAGTGGCTAGGAACGGAGTTTGTGGCGGGGGCCGAAAACAATGGCTTCAGTCTTCCCAATATTTAATTGGAGAAAATTTCTGCTCATCCAGAACTGGATGTCAGACAAGCAGTCTGACAATTTAGAGACCGTGGAGGGGTCAAGAGAAGTGATGGTGAGGTAGAGCTGGGTGTCATTAGCGTACATGTGGAAACTGATGCTGTGTTTTCGGATGATGTCCCCAAGGGGCAGCAGGTAGATGAGAAATAGGAGGGGGCCAAGGATAGATCCTTGGGGGACACCAGAGGTAATGATGCGGGAGCAGGAAGAGAAGCCGTTGCAGGTGATTCTCTGGCTACGATTAGATAGATAAGAATGGAACCAGGCGAGTGCAGTCCCACCCAGCTGGACGACGGTGGAGAGGTGTTGGGGGAGGATGGAGTGGTCAACCATGTCAAAGGTTGCAGACAAGTCAAGAAGGATGAGGAGGGATAGTTTACCTTTGTCACAGTCAGAAAGGATGTCATTTGTGATTTTGATGAGAGTTGTTTCGGTACGGTGGCGGGGCGGAAACCTGATTGGAGGGATTCAAATGTGGAGTTGCGGGAAAGATGGATTTGGGAGGTGACAGCACATTCAAGGACTTGAGAGGAAGGTGAGGTTGGAGATGGGGCAGTAGTTTGCAAGGATGGAGGGGTCAAGGGTTGTTTTTTTGAGGCGAAGGGTGATGACAGCAGATTTGAAGGAGAGGGGGTCAGTACCGGAGGAGAGAGAACAGTTAACAATGTCAGCTAACATGAAGCCAGAAAAGGAAATTGGGTGTTCATAGATAGATTGGTTAAATGGACAGACGCATGGCAGATACAATTTAATGCAGATAAATGTGAAGTGATCCACTTTGGGAGGAACAACATCTAAATGGTACTATTTTGAGGGGGGTGCAAGAGCAGAGGGACCTGGAGGTGCAGATTCAGAAATCCTTGAAGGTGGCAGGGCAAGTTGATAACGCAGTTAAGAAATAGTATGGGATACTTGGCTTTTTATATAGGGGCATTGAATACAAAAACAAGGAAGTCCTGCTAAACCTTAACAAATCACTGGTTAGGCCTCCGCTGGAGTATTGTGTACAATTCTAGGCACCACACTTTAGGAAGGATGTCAAGGCCTTGGAGAGGGTGCAGAGGAGGTTTAACAGGATAATACCCGGATGATATCAGTTCTGTGGAGAGATTTGAGAAGCTGGTATTGTGCTCCTTAGCGCAGAGAAGGTTAAGAGGAGACCTAATAGAGCTATTCACAATTATGAGGGGTTTTGATAGAGAAAGTAGGGAGAAACTGTTTTCTCTGGCAAGTGGGTCGGTAACCAGAGGTCATAGACATAAAATAATTGGCAAAAGCACTAGAGGGGAAATGAGGAGAAATGATTTGGAACGCACTACCTGAAATGGTGCTGGAATCGGATTCCATAGAATCTTTCAAAAGGCAACTGGACGTGTATTTGAAGAGGGCTAATTTGCAGGGCTATGGGGAAAAATCTGGAGTGTGGGACAAAATTGGACTGCTCTTTCAAAGAGCCGGCACTGGCATGGCAGGTCGAATGGCCTCCTTCTGTGCTGTGAGATTCTATGATGAGAACCTCTTGAAATACTTAGAATTCACACACCAGGAGAGATTAATTGGAGCTTTGTACACATTTTAAAGAGAATCCGAATCAATTGCTCTGGTTTAGAGGATCTTGGATTGAAGCTTAATCTCTTGAAAAATTCCATTGAACAGGGATTTATTATTGAACGAGCTGGAAGGAAGGCTCTGCTCTGGAGAGGGTACTCCTTCATGGCATTGTGGATGCTACTACTGATCATTACACTCTCTCTGAAGGTAAGTTCTATAGAGTGTGGGTGCAACATCTGTAAATATGATCACTTAGAGGTAAAAATTCCACTGTCCTATTCCTGGTGGGTGTGGGGAGCCCATATCAGGAAATGATTAACTTTAATGGGTGCAAAACCTTGGGCTGGGAGTGGCCAATATTCTGGTCCGTGCTCCCAGCCTAGTAGGAGTTGCAGTTGAATCTTTACCCCTCGCGCAGTAATTCTTACAAAATTATGCTAAACCTTTATAAATGGACCTCAGCTGGAGTATTGTGTCCAATTCTGGACACCACACTTCAGAAAGGACGTCAAGGCCTTGGGCAGGGTCCAGGTAAATTTATTAGAATGGTACCAGGGATGAGGGGTTTGAATTATCTGGAGGGACTGCAGAAGCTAGGATTGTTCTCATTAGAGCAGAGAAAGATAAGGGAAGATTTAATATAGAGGTGTTCAAAATTATGGGGGGCTTTGATAGAGTAGATAGGGAGAAACTGTTTCAACTGGCAGCAGCGTTGGTAACCAGAAGACACAGGTTTACCTTTTCTGCATTTAAGAAGTACTTGGATATACACTTGAAGTACCGTAACCTGCAAGGCTACGGCCCAAGAGCTGGAAAGTGGGATTAGGCTGGCTAGCAATTTTTTGGCCGGCACAGACACAATGGGCCGAATGGCCTCCTTCTGTGCCGTAAATTTCTATGATTCTATATTCTATTCTATGCAAGGACATTGGTGCCGTTTTGGTTCAGGTGAAGGTTGTCCCTTGTATACAGCAGTCCCTTGTTCCAGAATCCACACCAGCGCCCTAAGAATGGCTGGGTCAATTTAAAATTTCAGAACTGAGATGAATAGATTTTTGTTAGGCAAGGGTTATGGACCAAGGCGGGTAAATGGAATTAAGATACAGATCAGCCATGATCTAATTGAATGGTGCAACAGGCTCGAGGGGCTGAATGGCCTACGGCTGTTTCTATGAATATGAGCTCTTCCCTCCTGCACCAGCTTGCAGCCACACTTTGACTTCACTAATCTTCCTCTCCTTAACCTGTCCAGCATCTGGAGATCATTCCCCTCAAGGTCTTGTTTTTCAATCTACTGCCTAACTCCTCAAACTCTCTCTGCAAGCCCTCAATTGTACTTCCAGCTACATCATTGGTTCCAACATGGACCACGAATTTTGGCTGCACTACCTCCCTTCTCAGAAGTCTTTCCACTCGTTCTGAGATGTCCTTCACCCCAACACCAGGGTTGTCAATGTACCATTTTGGACTCCCAATCGCAGCTGCGTAAAAGGCTGTCTATTCCCCTGACTATTCCTGTGGTATACCCGCCTCTCGCCCCTCCCTCCCCCTCCTTGCTCCATGGGGTCACACTGTTGCTCAAAAACACAATTCTTCAAGTCACTGTCACACCCCATCTCATATTTCTCTAATATTCTTGGGGGGGGGGCGGATTTGTGTTGGGTTCTCCCAATCTTCCGCCGCAACTCCAGGAGATCAGTGGAAACCTCAGTGCAAATGGCCATTTCTGCAGGAGTTCTGTTGACTTTTCACCAACGCTACAGCAGGAGATCTGGAGAAGTCCTGCAGAAATTCCAGGAGCATGCTTTTAAAGGCCTCAGTTACAGTACCTTAATAAGACCTCATTTAGGGTACTGCGTGCAATATTGGGCTCTCCGTTATAGTAAGGATAGTGAGGCTTTAAATCCACTAGGATTCTGCCTGGTACGAAGAAACACAAATACAAAGAAAGACTTGGAAAATCGGGTCTTCTTTCATTGGAACAATACAGATTACAGGGCACTATAATAGAAGTGTATAAAAGAGTAGATAGCAGCAGACTGTTACCAGTAGTTGAGGGGTCTAGAACAAGGGGCCATAGATACAAAATTAAATGTCAGAGATTTAGAACAGAGGGCAGGAGAAACGTCTTCACATGGAGAATTGAGAGGCTGTGAAATTCACCTCCAGGGTTAGTGGTTGAGGCCGAAACTATGTCAACTTTCAAGATCAGATTGGTTAGGTGGATGAAGGAAAATAGGTTCAAGGGATGTGGGAACAGGATTAGGACCATTTGCTCACGTGGAGGGAAAAGTGCCGACATGGACTGGTTGGGCTGAATGACTGTTTCTGTGTTGTAATTTCTGTGTATATGCATTTCTTTGTTGTTGGTTCCAGTAACTCAGAGGTTCCCTGCAGCTGTGGGTCCTGTCTCCATCTGCTGCCCCATGCAGATGGTCACCCATGTCTCTCTGTCTGCACTATCCCAGTGTCCAGCGCTGCCTTTTAGGTGGCCACATTTTAGAGAGTACAACCCAGAAACCCCCTCATCCTCTCTAATGCGGTGGAGCACGGCCAATTGCTGCTCGAGTGCAGAGATCTAGATACTTAGTTATCCAGCCCTTAGTACAAATGTGTTGCCCTGGATACATTGAAGATGCACAATGGCCTGTATATGGCACTCTACACACATCACAAGGGTTCCCTGATGCTCCATCTCTCTGTGTCTAATATTAAAATATAAAAATAGTCTTGTCCTGAACCCCCACTAGAACCAAGACTCAGGTTTCACACAAGACTCAATCAGTGCTTGTTCATCTTGTTTTCTCTCACAGAATCATACAGCACAGAATCAATCATACAGCACAGAATCATACAGCACAGAATCGTACAGCACAAAATCGTACAGCACAGGATTATACAGCACAGGATCATACAGCATCACACAGCACAGAATCACACAGCACAGAATCACACAGCACAGAATGAGACCATTTGGCCCACTGAGTCTGTGCTGGCTCTTTTAAAATGCTATCCAATTAGTCCCAGTCCCCTGCCTGTTCCCCACAGCCCTGGAGGATATCACACCACCAGTGTAAGTCAGTGACTAAAACCCCAGATTTCTGATTGGTTGAAAGTGCTTCTTGCCTGGAAAAGAGATTTGGTCGCTTTAACAGTAACTAAAGTAAATCAGTGACACTGATGGCCACAACAGCAGTAACAGGAAAATAACCTCACAATAAAACATGGACAGGCCATCCCTCATGTAACAGTGAGGCTAACAGCATTCACCATTATTATGGAGTAAATTGGAAAGCAACTTCGGCTCAAGTCAATGCCTCAGACATGTAGTACCTGACTGACAATCTCACAATGTTCATGCCTCTGATGTGTCATTCCTTTCAGGAACATCTCTTCTGGATTCCATATTGTAGCCTGGCCTTCATCTTTGCTTACATCTTCACTTTTGGAATGGGCCCAGGTGGGTACAAGCTCTGCCGATCACTATTAAACTGTTGTGCCTGGCCGAGGTTTGACATAGGTATCATTGAGATATGTGGTGGTGAGATGTGAAACCCATTTTGTACTTACACCAACTTTTTCACTTAATGAGGACCGCAAGGTAAATTTTCCCCATGATATACTAGAGCAGCTTTTCCTGACATTGTACCTGGGTTTATTGGATCACCTGGGCGCAGGAGAGAGAGGAAAATTGGGCAGGGAGGATTGCGCATTGGTAATTGTCCACCTCATTTTCCGCTATGCGCTGGGTCCAGGTAATCCAATACATCCAGGAAAATCTGCCCCACCATCTCCGCGAGTGTTGTTAACTCACGAATGATCAAGTGCCAGCAAACAGAGTGGAAACATAAGGGCCCGGATTTTATGTTAATAATAACGGTGAGGCTAACAGCGTTCACCATTATTATGCAGTAAATTGGAAAGCAACTTCTGGCATCCGCACATGCACATTTAAACGCAGATATCCGGAAGTTGCTGTCAGAGATACCCTACTCCTCCACATGGTGCACTGAGGCAGTCCTCGCTGATGGACTTTGCATTGAAAGACATGCAATGGCGTGAACTTGGGGTACTTGTTCACTAGTTCCCCACTAAATACACCATAAAAAGCCAAGGCTGGTGCATTCGAGAGTAAGTGAACTTTTAACAGCATGATAATTGATAATTACTGCCAAAACAACCTCTCTGGCCTATAAAATTTAATTTTACAAGTGTGGAGTTTCATTCCTTCAGAAGTTAATTAGTGTTGGAGACTTTTTTTTTCTTTTTAAAAAAAAAAAACTTTTTCTCTCTGTCTCTTTTATCTCTCACTCTCTCATAATCCCATCTGTCTTTCCCAATCTTTATTCCACTTTCTGTACATGATTTAAATCTAATTTATACTTCCTGGTTTAGACTTTGCGGCCCCGATTTTCCCTGAGCCGTCGGGCGAGGTTTCAGGCGTGTGGGGGGGGGGGGGGGTGGTAAATCCCGAATTTGGGGGTCCCGACACCATCCCGCCCAAAACCCCGCCCACGCAACTTTCAGGGGCGGCGGGTACCTGCCCCACACTGGGACCCGCCGAAACCAGGCGGGAAGGGATTAGTGCCAATTAACTGCCTGTTAACAGGTAGTTAACAGGAAGTTTTTAGCCTAATCCCTATTTTGAGGGGTATCGTGTGGGATTCCCGATGGCTCCAAACCACACCAGGTTGAGCAGGCGGGCCGTCGGGTTGAAGGAGTCACGATGTTGGTGCTCAGGTGAGTGATGGGTGCATGAGTGCAAAGGTAAGCGTGTTTGGTGTGTCTAAAGTGTGTAAAGAACTTTTACTTACCTGTACTTACCTTCACAGCCTTTCTTCCTGTAGCCGTCGGGAGCCCATCACTCAGCCGGAACTTAAAGCTGAATGGCTGCGATCTGAGAGAAGTGACAGCCTTCAGCTTTGAGTGCCGGTGACAGTTCTAACTGAGTCTGTGCAGAATGACTCATGTTAGAACTCAAACTGTCAGTGTTTCACAGCTTCAAACAGCTGTGAAGCACTGCTATTTCATCTGTCAAGAAATCTTGACAGATGAAATTGCAGTCTGTGATGTCACCTGTTGCTGGGTGGCCCTTAATTGGCCTGCTGAGCCCGCTGGGCGGGCTT
Organism: Somniosus microcephalus; assembly: GCF_052327205.1. Taxonomy (NCBI): domain Eukaryota; kingdom Metazoa; phylum Chordata; class Chondrichthyes; order Squaliformes; family Somniosidae; genus Somniosus; species Somniosus microcephalus. Next base: position 61,440,944 of record NC_141005.1, on the reverse strand, counting down.
AACAAGGTCAATCAAGGGAAAATCTTGCGGATTGGCCGGACGTCGATGTAGGCGGGTCAAAAACCCGAAAGTTGAAGTCTCGCCTTCTTCCCGACAGGTTCGGGAAAATCTACCCCTGCGTGTCTCAGTGAGGATTCTTCAATCTGATTGGTTGAAGAGCCTCGCTGTTTCTTGTCCTACTCAAACACACTGCAGATCCCCTATAGAGGGCGCTGCACTGGATCAGATGCCCAATGACAGCAAGTCTCCGCTGAAAAGCCTGCAAAAACTCTGTGGACTGCTGTCAGCGTAATGAATGGCGAGTGCCGCTGACCACAAAATCCGGGCCATTATGACAACAACATCTCACATCGTCTCTTTCAATGTTAGCGGGGTTTTCCAATCAGCCCCCGGGGGAAGCAGGGCCTGCGTTTGTTCAGACTTCAGTCAAATGAACAAAAATGACTTGAGCCCATGAAGTGACTGACCAAAAGAACCATTGCCTCAGGCACCAATCATTGACCAGGGTATGTGTTGCCACCTTTCAGTACTTTGGCACAATCCCTGTTTCCAATGAGTTTTGGAAAATTCTGGTTAATGCCTCGATCACCCAAATCTCCTTCAATATTCCGGGGATGCGTAACAATTGGACCTGGTGATTTTTCTCTATTTAATCCCTTTTTTTAAATATTTTGTGATTCTGAATATTTATCTCAGTAGTGATTCTTTCACATCCTCCTCAAGTATTCCAGCGCTCCCACTTTTCACCTTCCTGGGTAAAAACAGATGAAAAATATTTATTAATCATCTTCACCAGTCCCTCGTTCTCAAGGCTAAGATGCCCCCCTTTATTTCTAAGTGGTTCCACTCCCTTGAATGTTCTTTTATCCCTTATGTACTTTGAAAACCCTGCTCTTTCCCTTTACATTAACCACCAGTCTTTTCATACTCCTTCTTCATCTGTGTTCCTTCCTCCTTTCTATACTTTTTATTATTTCTTTGTAGTTTTCTTCTGTATTATCCCCCTGTATTTACTATATTTCACTTTTTCAAATTTTTGCTCTAACCTCTCTATTCACCAATAGGAACCCCTGCCTTTAATATACCCACTTGAGCAACTCTTGCAACGTGTGTTCTCGGAACTCTTCCACCTCCTGTGTCATCAGAGGTGGCTCCAACTGCTTCTCAAGCCCCAGTAACTTCGAGCTTGAGCAAGTCCACCTGGGGCCATGTCTGGTTGTCCTGGATTCTCGTGGTTTCCAGAAACTCCCACACCACACTGGCTTCCAGTGTCCTACCATCTAAATGGAGTTGGAAACTCATAACTGAAAATAGTTACAAGCCAATGACACTTCGATTCGAGCGTCTGATCGACACACATAATAATATAATGATTTAGACTATAAGTTTTCTTTTGCTTTTTAAAAAATTAATCTTTATGTTTAAATTGCTTTACTACTTGTGCCTCCTTACATGTGGGCACTTATACATTTGTTTTCCTGATAACGACACTGGGGCAATCCAGTGTCAGCCTCATTTGATTTATTTAAAATAAGCAGATAAAGCTCCTCCTTCTCCACAAATTACACACATTTAAATAACAAGGTGGAACAGTCAAACACTCAAAATTAATAACTTCCTGGTCAGTCACAGCAGCTCAGTCATTACTTGCAAAAAACACCCAGTTAACAGCTAACTAGTCAAAAATTATAATTTAGTACTCACCTGTTCACACTACTCTATTCACTCAGCCACCTTTGGTGCTGTCTGGTCTCTTGGAACTTGCCTGCCTCTTGCTTTCACAACCTATCCCTCAGGCCCGCTCAGGCCAAACTCTGTGCAGTCAGTTGGGTTCTCACGCTGTTGGTCCCCCTTGATTCAACTGCAAGGCACAGTTGCCGCTTCACGTTTCTGTTCCGTTTGTAATTATAATTTTTATTCAGCAATTCATTTTGTTCTTGTCATAAAATTCGAATTCTCCCTCGCGAGGATACAATGGTTGAAGCTAATCAGAAAGTAGTGACGGCCAACTTACTGCGCTGCGGAGGCCTGAGTATTCATTATTCAGTATGTAAAGCATCTGAATCACCCAGCTCATCCTTCAGTCTTGCCACTGTTCCATTCCCACATACAGTACAAGCAGCTGCCTATTAGTACAGAATAAAACCATTCCCTAAAAACAGTCACTATAAAATACCTGACAAATAATTAAGCAATTTTTGTCTATGAAAGGGTTAAAACCAAGGATCGTTCACTGAAAATGGACCATCTTATTTTGATAGAGAACCAGATGTTATGGCCTGATTCTGGTACCCGAGGGAGGGGCCAAACCACTGAGCTCAAACACAAGCACCTTGTGGGTTGTGTTTCCATATATGGCTGGCAATTCTTTTGAGTTTGGGACACCGAGTTAAATTGACTTTGCCCCGTGCAGTTTTGGTCTCTTTATTGAAGGAGGGATGTACTTGCATTGGAAACAGTTCACAGAAGGTTCACTCGGTTAGTGAAGGGGTTGCCTTATGAAGAAAGGTTGAGCAGGTTGGGCCTATACTCATTGGAGTTTAGAAGAATGAGAGGTGATCTTATTGAAACATAAGATTCTGAGAGTGGTTGACAGGGTGGATGCTGAGAGGATGTTTCCCCTCATGGGGAATCTAGAACCAGGGGGCATAGTTTTAGGATAAGGGGCCGCCCATTTAAAATGGAGATGAGGACAAATTTCTTCTCTCAGAGGGTCGTGAATATTTGGAATTCCCTACCCGAGAGAGCTGTGGAGGCTGGGTCATTGAATATATTCAAGGCGGAGACAGACAGATATTTGAGCTACAGGGGAGTCAAGGGTTATGGGGAGTCAAGGGTTATGGGGAGCGGGCGGGAAAGTGTAGTTGAGGCCAAGATCAGCTCAGCCATGATCTTATTGAATGGCGGAGTAGACTTGAGGTGCCAAATAGCCTACTCCTGCTCCTGTTTATGTTCTTATGATTTTTGAAATATACTTCTTATCCTATCTTATAAAATTGAGTAGTCTGAATTAAGTCATCAGAGAGAGATGAATAGGCCAGAGAGATTCCATCAATGCTCAGCATAAAGAATTGTCATGTAAGGTTAATATATACTTTACAGCTGAGGGCAGCAGATATGGCTGCTTGTTATTTGCTACCAATTGGAAGAGAAATAGTTAAACCTAGAATGACAGCAAAATCTACAGTGTGTCATTGCTACTGTTCACTTATCTATACTCACTTATACTGTCTATTTAGCAGCTTTGGGTGAACTTGTGTGTCCACATTTACTTGAAAGTTGAAATTTGCAGCTTTATTTATGGCCGCTAGACTTTCCCCACTGTCAGTGAGCCTCCCAGCCTCCTTTGTGATCAAAGGCGGTCTCTTGCTTTAGGAGCAGTGTTTATATTTGACACGGGGTGCTGGCAAAATAAAGCCGCCTCTCCAAGAGAGTACCAAGTGCCTCTGGAGATGAACGCAAACTACTGCAGGTGCTGAAAATCTGAAACAAAAACAGAAACCACTGGAAAACACTAACTCAGTGCGTCAGACAGAATCTGTGGAGAGAGGAACACGGTTAACGTTTCAGGTTGATGATCTTCCTTTAGAGCTCCAGAGACAGTAGTACCGCCTCATTTAACGGTGTCGGCTTCTGTTAGCTTTTCCCAAGGTTGGCCACATGTCCTGAGTTACAATATGTGCAATGAGATGATTAATGGTGCTTTGTTCTTCACCCAGGTAGTGTCAGTGGAGTCTTGCCTTTGGAAATATTCACTCAATCTAACCGACCTATTGCTTTAGTGGCAGCGAACTCCCTGCAGTGGCTGTCTCTCTTTGTCCTGGGACTGGTTTTCCCCTTTGTTGTTGTAAGTATAGTTTGAATCTTTTAAAACAACCACATAATCATCTGGCAGGTGGGCAGTGACTGTGCTGGAGTGTGAAAGTCTGATTGTACTGGAGAAAGTTGTGGGCCACAACTTTCTATTACTCATGACAGCACCAAACATAGCAGAAGCAAGAGTGTTTGTAGTCTGACACACCGGAGGGAGCAGAAACTTCAGTCATTCACGCGGTGTGCAACAAGCACTGTCACAGGGTCATTTCTACTCATTAAAACTAGAGGTTGAATTTTCCTGAAATACATTAGAGAATGATATGTTCTGTACCAAATACCAGCATCAAGGAGTTCAGGTAGTTCACACGTAGAATAGTGGAATCTGCAAGTGAGTTATAGTCTAGGATCTGGTCGAGAGGTTTGGGTGGTTTATCTATAGAATAACAGATACCCGGGAGTGAGTTATAGGGTAGAATCTAATCCGGGGGTTTGTTTCTTTATAAATAGGAAAATGGATACAGTCATTTGGTTGAGAGGATGGTTGTCTTACTAGAGAATGAGATGATGTGGACAGCACTGCAGTGTGGGTAGGTGGGGGGCTGGAGAGATAAGCTCAGTGACTCCATCTGGCAAACCTCTTCACATTTACGCCTGCAAGTGGATTTGCTAATCGAGGATTAACACACTCCAATGCTTCACCTCGACTAACCTAGACCATCCAGTGCCCCTTCAAAACCAGTCACAAACATTAATGGCGAACAAGGAGCCTGGCCACAGTGGTGGATCTAATAGCTTCTCATTCCCTTACCTGCCAAACTGGTAGTAAATGCTTGTTCTTCTAATTAGCCTTATACTTGGCATTGCTGCTATCCATACAACAGCCTTGTCTGTCACCTTAAACCCAACTAATTAATTCTCTTACCATCTTTCATTTTTACTGAAGAAGCTTAGGGGCTAATGTAACCAGAACAGCTCAGCTACCTGTGTCCCACTGTCACCTGACCTTCTCCCACTCCCCATCTAAGCAATGGCTACAACTATAATATTAGGTCTGGGGGTCAAACCATTCCCTTCATAATATGGACACACTGCCTGCATTCTCCATAGCACAGGTGAATGGTACAGTTTAACATGGTACCAGGGTTCATTCACATAGGCTCCAGCCATCAGGACCTATTGTCTGTGGCTGAACTATTAAAGGTGTCCTTCTTGTTACCAGCATATTAACCATAGTCTCTGGCAGATTGGCTCCAGGAGGAGAAATCTCCGAGTACAAGCTGTTTGTAAAATTAACTTGTAGTATTGGTTAATGTTACTCAGTAACAGGAACGTCAAAAAAGATTATGACTTGTTGGGTGGGTGGGTGTTATAGTTTATGTTGCACCAATATTCTGCGCCATACAGTGCTGGGACACAGATTCAAGTCCAGGATTTGCATGTGACGAGTTTCCAATCTCAGCCAGGCTGCCCCAAGAATGTGCACAATAAGAAAGCACAACATTTATATTTCACTCAGTCCAGAAACGGAAAATAGGGACAGGCCACGCCAACCTACAAGATATTTTCTCCAGCTCAAATGTGACAGATCCACAGGGAGGGGGAAAAGGCACAGTCAGTTCAGTCTACTGTTGTGTGTACTTGTGAACGTGCTCAGCCTTGATTTATTACATTTAAATAAATGTGTGAAATTTTCAGAAATATGTGGAATAATGAACAATCCCCGAGTAGGTGCATTTCAGGCCATGATGGTGATTAAGTTGCTGGTATCTGCTGCTCCTTAAGAATACAATACAGATGTGAATGGTAAAGGCCATTCACCACATCCTAGCTCACCCATCCAGAGCGAGCCTACAGTCCCATCCCCATCACAACAACCAGCTGGTTCTTAAATACAGGCACTTATTTTGAACAGTGCCTCTTTAATCTCACTCTAATGCATAAGGATGGGAGTCAGCAACAGGAATGTATTTAAAACGTGCACTAACTTCTCGCTAACTCACTTTGTTCCTTACAGGATGTATTGGGTCCATTCTCCTTCTTTCTGTTTTTTGGAAGCTGCTTTTTGGCTGCACTGTTCGTGTTTTACATCCTCCCAGAAACAAAGGGGAAAACACTTCTTCAAATCAATGAAGACTTTAACAATCTGCGCAATGCGAGGAGGGGAATGTGCTCTGTCTTCAGTAAGAAGCCAGCCGCCCCAAATCAGACGGTGGTTCTATCCAGCAGACTGTGACCAAACGAGAGGCAACTTCTGAACAATGCCAGCCTAGGGCTGTTTCTACAATTGCCCAACACTCTGCTGTCACACAGGCCAATCCACCACACTTTTCGCCAGGAAGTCTTTTACAGCTTGTTTTATGTTTCCCGTCAGGGGTTACCCTCTGTCCTGTTCAGTATTACAAATAAAATGTCAGTGTAAAAAACACTTTTACAACTGTCTTCATCAAAAACGTTAAATAAAAAAACTCTCCAATCCAGTGTGACCCACATTTATCACATGACATGATGGCATTACGACTAGAGGGCCCCGTTCCCTCCCTGACTGTCACCATATTGACAAGACCTGACTGGAGGGAGTCGAGCCAAAAAGAGCCAACAATTCTAAGGTTATCTTGTCTCTTGATCGAACCCTGCAGCAAAGCACCTTTCTCTACATCTTGAATCACTGATAAAAGAGGATAAATTCGCAGGACTGAAGACGGGACGTGTAAATTTGACAGCATTCCTGCCAATGGGATTTGTAGGACCGTTAGTTGTGTTTGGAGAGAGTACAGAGGCAGCTTATGTCCCACAATTCTGATCTCTACTGTTGTTAATACAGCTCCCCCGCACTGCCACACCCAATGGCCTGCCAGCACAAATTGGGTGCAGGGAATGATTCCTGCGCCAGAACGGGTAGGCCCGAGGCACACCCGATATTGGGTCTTGGGCCCCATTTACACAAGACCAGGGAGCTTCAGACACCTGCTGGGTGTCCCCAGGCAGCTCACAGTTGAAGAGGAGTTAATTTTTGGGTTGCCCCCATGTAGGTCCTGAGTAAGGGGGCAGCGATCGGGACGGCGGGGGCAACCGGGAGAAGGGAAGGTCAATCGAGTTAGGGGGCAGTGATTAGGAGAGGGAGGGGGCAGCGATCGGGAGAGGGAGCGGGCAGCGACCGGGAGAGGGAGGGGGCAGCGATCGGGAGAGGGAGGGGGCAGCGATCGGGAGAGGGAGGGGGCAGCGATCAGGTGAGGGAGGGGGCAATGATCAGGTGAGGGAGGGGGCAATGATCAGGTGAGGGAGGGGGCAATGATCAGGTGAGGGAGGGGGCAATGATCAGGAAAGTGAGGGGGCAATGATCAGGAAAGGGAGGGGGGCAATGATCGGGAGAGCGAGGGGGCAGTAATCAGCAGAGAGGGAGCAGTGATCAAGAGAGGGATGGGGCAGTGATCGGGAGAGGGAGTGGGCAGTGATCAGAGAGAGGCAATGACCATGAGAGGGGAGAGTGATCAGGAGAGGGAGCGAGGCGATTGGAAGATGAGCAGCAATTGGAAGAGGCTGGGGGTGATTGGAAGGGAACCAAGCAAGAGCCGAAAATGGTCTTCCGCATTACAGTAGAGCTGGGATGGGCACTCCTGCTCCTTCCAACTCCACATTCAGGTAAGTATATTTTACACAATTTACCATTTTGGTCCTTTTAAGGACCGCTGATTAGGCCACATGTAGATTATGTTTTACTGAATGTAGCCGGCCTGAAGTGGATGTACGGAGGAGGGTGCCGAGCTGGATGCTAAGATTCCATACTTCCTGACAGCTTGAAAGGGCTTCAAGGGAAGCGGATGAACTTGAAGTTAGAGGCTCAGAGATCCTGATAGGAGCTGAACAAAATTACATAAAATTAGGGCTCATGGAATTGGGAGTAATATATTATTAGAATGGATAGAGGATTGGTTAACAGACAGAAAACTGAGAATAGGGATAAACAGGTCATTTTCAGGTTGGCAGGCTGTAACTAGTGGGCTACCTCAAAGATTAGTGCTTGGGCCTCATGTACAATCTATATTAATTACTTAGATGATGGGACTGAGTGTAATGTATCCAAGTTTGCTGATGATACAAAGCTAGGTGGGAAAGTAATGTGAGGAGGATGCAAAGAGGCTGCAAAGGGCTATTGATAGGTTAAGTGAGTGGGCAAAAATGTGGCAGATGGAATATAATGTGGAGAAATGTGAAGTTATCCACTTTGATGGGAAAAATAGAAAAGCAGAATATTTTTTTAAATAGTGAGAGCCTGGGAAATGTTGGTATTCGGAGGGACCTAGGTGTCCTTGTACACGAATCACAGAAAGTTAGCATGCAGGTACAGCAAGCAATTAGGAAAGCAAATGAGTAAAGGAGTCTTGCTACAATTATATAGGGCCTTGGTGAGACCACACCCGGAGTACTGTGTACAGTTTTGGTCTCCTTCCCTAAGGAAGGATATACTTGCCTTCGAGGGAGTGCAACATAGGTTTACTAGACTGATTCCTGGGATGAAGGGATTGTCCTACAAGGAGAGATTGAGAAGACTAGGCCAAATACCCGAGAATTTAGAAAAATGAGAGGTGATCTCATTGAAACTTAAAATTCTTACAGGGCTTGACAGGGTAAATGCAGGGAGGATGTTTCCCCTGGCTGGGGAGTCTAGAACCAGAGGTCACAGTCTCCGAATAAGGGGTCAGCCATTTAGGACTGAGATGAGAAATTTCTTCACTCATTGTGAATCTGTGAATCTTTGGAATTCTCTACCCCAGAGGGCTGTGGATGTTCAGTCGTTGAGTATATTCAAGACAGAGATCAATAGATTTTTGGATACTGAGGGAATCAAGGGATATGGGGATAGTGCGGGAAGATAGAGTTGAGATAGAAGATCAGCCATGATCTTATTGAATGGTGGAGCAGGCTCGAGGGGCTTTATGGCCTACCCCTGCTCCTATTTCTTATGATCTAAGCTTTGTAGCTCACCCAGGCCTGATATCAGCCATGCAATTTGTCTGAATGCAGCGAGGTAGCTCTGGTGATCATCAGCATACTTGTGGAAGCTAACTCTGCTTTGAAAAAGTCGACATGTAGATGGTGAAGAAAAAGGGGCCACGGATGCACCACTGGAGCAGTGGGCTTTACCACAAAGGACTGCAGTGGAGAGGCATTGGAGAAGAATGAATTGGTCAACTGTATCAAAGGCAGCAGAAAGCTCGAGGGGGATGAGGAGAGATAGGCAACCATGGTCACAGCCAAGCAGAATATGATTTGTGGTGTTGACCAGCGTGGGCTCTGTACTGTGGCTGAGCCAGAAGCCAGATTGAAAGGACTCGAATAAGGAGTGGTGAAAAAGGCGGGAGTATAGTTCCAAGGCAACAATCCGGGAGGTTGGGGTTAGGGCAGTAGTTGGTAAGAGAGGAGCATTGAGGGTGGGTTTTTTGTGGAACATAGTAATGACAGTGGTTTTGAAGGAGGGGGCACAGTGCCAGATGGGAGAAACAAGTTGATTAAGTTGGCAAGCACAGGGATAAGAAAGTGAAGTTGGGTGGTCAAGAGCTGGGATAGGAGGAGTCAAGTGAGCAGGTGTTAGGCTTTATTGAGGAGATAAGTGAGTTGAGGGAAAACGGGGGAGAAATTGCAGAGAATGGGTAGGGCACAGTGAAGTGGAGGGAAGCTGGGTGGTGTTGGGGACAGTCTTAGGAGGTGGGAGTCGTAATACAGTCAGCCTTCATTTTGGACACAAAAGAGTCTGTGAATTCTGATAATGCACATTCCTTCCACTTTCAGGTTCAATAATCCCAACGAGTTTCCATGAGGATGTCATTGGCTATTATCATTTAAACAAAAATATACAAAAAACCCCAGAAAGACACAAATAAATCAAAGGATTTTAGAATCACCTGTGGTTTGGCCCTTTGCAGATTTTTCGCTCCGTCCACCTCTAAAGAAAGAATTTGCATTTATATGGCACCTTTTAGAACCTTAGAGCATCCCAAAGCACTTGATAGCTGAAGAAATTATTTTTGAAGTGTAGTCACTGTTGTTTGTGGAGAAACATACACAGCAAGGTCCCACAACCAGCAATGAAATCATTCGTGAGGTCATTTTTTTAGTAATTGTTGAGAAATAAATATTGGCCAGGACACCAGAAAAATGTCCCTGCTCTTCTTTAAAAAGTGCCGTGGGATCTTCTACCTCCACCTGAGAGGGCAGACGAGGCTTTGGATTAACATCTCATCCAAAGGATGGCACCTCTGACAGTGCAGCATTCCCTCAGTACTGCATTAAAGTGTCAGCCTAAAGTACGTGCTCAAGCCTCTGGAGTGGGGCTTAAACCCATGACCTACAATTGGTGTGACAAGGCCCGCTACGAAACAATAAACTCCTTTACTCTCCAGTAAGATGAACAGCCCTTATGTTCAGACTCACTTAATTCAATCCGTACAATGTATCTTTGCAAATTATACAAAACAAAGAACATCGGTGGTGGTTTTATTTGACTTAAACAAGATAGCCCTGAAATTCTGTGAGTGCCCTCCTGGACCCCACCGTAGCTTCAGCTGGAGACCAGTGGAAACCCCAGAGAAATGCCATGAACAACAGAAAAGGACATTGACTCCATTCAAAGTTACGGTGGGAGTACCCCCACAGAATTTCACGGCCAATGTTTTCTAATTATCCTCCAGCAATTCTAACCTTTCTGCATCAATGAAGCCTCTCACAGCTTTCCCTTTAATAAATCTGACTTCCATTGCAGCTTTCCTAAGAAGCTTCCCTCCCAGTCTCTCTTTTTAATCTCCCTCTTCACAGTCGGACAGGGACAAAGGACTTTCCAACACAATGGGCGTGAGCTGTTCATCCATTGCCCAGACAAATAATTGCCTATTGTTTAGTCTCTGGGGGATAACAACTTTCATTTAGCATACTAACAACCTTTTGGCCAACATTTAAAAATTAAAAGAAAGTAATTTGTTTTTTTCCAAATCCTTTCGGTGGAAAAATGGTCAAAAAAAGCAAGACACATGACATCTATACACTTCTGAAATTGTATGCCAATGTTGATTTAGACATTTATCTGTTTGGGGCCAAGCCATTAAGACATGTGGCTTTTGGAAACTGCCCAAGTTGTAAGACTTACTTGCAGTGTTACTATTGGCCTGCCTTGTCTCAAGTATCGCATTGTTCATCCAATGGGGACAGTCATTTGCAGTAGGCCGTGGTATCACATGTGCTTGTGTCAGGGCATCTAAAACTCTCTTTTAAGGTAACATCAGTGCGATCTTATTCAAGCATTAAATGACAGCAGGAGGGATTGGTGCACGTTTCTGTTACATTCATTTTTATTTTTCCCTAAAGTATTTTTAAAATTCATTCTCAGGATGGGGGCATCAATGGCAAGGCCAGCATTTATTGCCCTTCCATAGTGACCCTTGAGAAGAAGGTGGTTTGGCTTCTTGAACCGCTGCAGTCCATGTTTTGAAGGTACTCTTACAGTGCTGTTAGGTAGGGAATTCTAGGCTTTTGACCCGGCGACAATGAAGCGACAGCGATCTATGTCCAAGTCGGAATGGTGTGTGACTTGGAGGTGGTGGTTTTCCCTTGCACCAGCTGCCCTTGTTCTTCCAGGTGGCAGAGGTCGCGGGTTTGGGAGGTGCTGCCAAAGATGCGACATGCCGCAATGCATCCTGTGAATAGTACACACTGCAGCCACGATACGCTGGTGGTGGAGGAAGTGAATGTTTAAGCTGGTGGATGGGGTGCCCATCAAGCGGACTACTTTTTCCTGGATGGTGTCGAGCTTCTTGAGTGTTGTTGCAGCTGCACCCAGCCAAGCAAATGGAGAGTGTTTCATCACACTCCTGTAGTTGCCATGTAGGTGGTAGAGAAGCTTTGGGGAGTTGAGAGGTGAGCCACTCACTGCAGAATACTCAGCCTCTGACTTGTGTTAGTAGCTATGGCATGTATGTGGCTTGTCAAGTTCAATTTCTGGTCAATGGTGACCCCCGAGGTGTTGATGCTATCATGCACTTATTCACCAATAACCTGCTCAATTTGGGTTCTGCCAAGACCACTCAGCTTCAGACATCATTACAGTCTTGATCCAAACATGGACACGTGCTGAATTTCAGAAGTGAGATGACAGTGATTGCCCTTGACATCAAGGCAACATTCGACCGAGTGTGGCATCAAGGAGCCCTACTAAAACTGGTCAATGGGGATCAGGGGCATCACTCTCCAGTGACTGAGGTCATGTTGGTGGAGGGGGCTCAGCGATAGCAATGCCACCAAATGGCAAGGGGAGGCGGTTAGGTTCTCTGGCACTTGATTGTGTTGTTTGGTGTGGATGTTACTTGCCCCTTATCAGCCCTTGCCGGGATGTTGTCCAGGTCTTGCTGCATGCAGACATGGACTACTTCATTATCTGAGGAAAATGGAGCTGAACACTGTGCAATCATTAATGAAGAGCCCCACCTCTGACCTTATGGTGGAGGGAAGGACATTGTTGAAGCAGCTGAAGATAGTTAGGCCTAGAATGCTGCCCTGAGATACTCCTGCATCAATGTCCTGGGGCTGCGATGTTTAGCTTCCAATAACTACAACCATCTTACTTTGTGCTAGGTCTAACTCCAGCCAATGGAGAGCTTTCCTCTGATCCCCACTGACTTCAGCTTTACTAGGGCTCCTTAGTGACACACACAGTCAAATTTAAAACATTGACTGTTCTTTATTTCAAAGAGGGTACGACAGCGCAGTTTAAAAAAAATCTGGAATAAACAGCTTGTATTAGTAAAAGTGACCATGAAGCTGTCAGATTGATGTTAGCAATCCAACTGGTTCACTAATGTCCTTTAAGGAAGGAAACCTAATGCCTTTACCCAGTCTGGCCTATATGTGATCCCAGTCCCATACCAATATTTTGACTCTTAACCGCTCTCTGCCCTAGCAAGCCACTCAGTTGTATCAAACCCCTACATGGTTCCAGAAATAGGCCCCCCACCCCTTCTCAAGGACAATAAATGCCAGCCTTGCCAGCACTGCCCATGAATGAATAATAAAAAAGTTTTCTGAGTTTGAGCTGCTTAGAGTGTGAAGGAAAGAGAGAGACCTGGGGGTGCACGTACACAAGTCTTTGAAGGTGGCAGGACAAGTTGAGAAGGCTGTTAAAAAGGCAGACGGGATCCTTGGCTTTATAAATAGAGGCATGGAGTGCAAAAGCAAGGAAGTTATGGTAAACCTTTATAAAACACTGGTTAGGCCCCAGCTGGAGTATTGTGGCCACCACACTTTAAGAAGGATGTCAAGGGTGCAGAGGAGATTTACTAGAATGGTGCCAGGGATGAGAGAGACTTCAGTTATGTGAAGAGCTTGGAGAAATTGGGGTTGGTCTCCTTAGAGCAGAGAAAGTTATGGGGAGATTTGATAGGGGTGTTCAAAAATCTTGAAGGGTTTTGGTAGAGTAAACAAGGAGAAACATTTCCAATGGCAGAAGTGTCGGTAACCAGAGGACACAGATTTAAGTTAATTGGCAAAAGAACCAGAGGCCACATGAGGGAAAAAAAATGCTCAGTGAGTTATGATTATCGAGAATGCACTGCCTGAAAGGGTGGTGAAAGCAGATTCAATAATAACTTTCAAAAGGGAATTGTATAAATACTTGAAGGGGGAAATGTTGCAGGGCTATGGGAAAGAGCAAGGGAGTAAGACTGATTGGATAACTCTACCCGAGGCACGATGGGCCGAATGGCCTCCTTCTGTGCTGTGTCATTCTATGATTCTACAGAACATCAACAAGGATTCGGGATTCAGTCGGTATAGCAATAATCCATGCAGCTGAGATTCAGGGGAGGGGGGAAGGAACCACCATTTGCTCCGCAGTGCGAAGTTTGATGTGCCTCAATAATTCCGAGACTCGAAGGTAGCAGAACAAAACAAGGCTTTTATTAACTTAGAACGAAACACGTAAGCGAGAGAGATGTCGTCCTTCTGGAGACTGTGGCTAGACTGAAGCTAGCTTACAAACGGGGCCAGGTATGGGCAGAGCCCTACACACAGCACATTCCAGTATACAATACAGCACATTCCAGTACACAATACAATGAGGTCTGGGGGAAGGGAAATGACACTGAAACGGATCTCAGTCACAGGCAGTGATGAATGGAAATATTTCATCACAAAGTTCGAAAGCATTTCATTGCCCTTTAACTAAGGACCAACTCACTCGGAACATTTCCAGAGTTTGATGTCGTGTTTCAGCGGGAGATGTGTAACTGAGTGGAGCCAGGACGCGTGTCGCGGCTGAAAGCGGTTCAGAGCCGGGACTCGGGGTGTGTGTGTGCGCGCAAAGCAACCCGTTCTGCGTAGGAGATGCCAGGAAAAGACACGGACTTTTATTTTAAATACTCGTAACAGCACGTTTAGTTACAGTCCTCTGTGCTGGTTAAAACTTTTTTAAATGGTGAAAACGTTTTAACTTAAAAAAACAGAAGTACAGGTCTTTTATAATCATCTAGTAATCAGTGGCTGACAAAAGCTCTTCACATTTCGACTGCATGTGCTATGCAGTGCCGTCAAAATCAAAATCAGCACACTGTCCATGAAACCGGCCAGGCTGTTCCCGGGAGGTGGCAACAGCTGGCTGAACGCTACAATAAGGCACTGCCGGTCGCCTCTTCTGCAGACACGCTGAAACAACGCACGCGTGTAGGAGAGGCGCTTGGAGAGGGGCGGGTTTGACACGCTGCACAGCACAGTGCGAGAGGAGCTGCCAACTGGACTGACTTCTTAGACGCCGATTTAATGGTTTTCAACAACTTGACATCAGCGTGGCTCCGTTGAAACCCTCCGACATTTCTCTCGGGATTCCACCCTTGAAATTCCGCGCTCGAAATTCCTTCTCGATCTCCAGAAAGGACTTGTTTTTAGTTTCGGGTAAGATGCTGTACACGAACAGCGCCACCAGGAGGCACTCGAACAGGAAGATGAGGAAACAAAATTGCTGCAGTCCTTCCTGCCGAGCAAACCCACACAGCACTGAGCGCATGTAAAACAAAACTTCACATATTAAAGAACAACAGAGGGGAGGGGGCAGAGAGCTCCGCACACCTATTCCGCCGCACTCCCCCCAACCCACCTATTGGGAGTGCAGTGGTTTAGGTGTGGGAAGTGCAGTGGAAAAGTTTCAATGGATAAAAACCTTGATGGGCTTACCAAGTCTGTCTGAAGGTACTTACCACAATAACGGGGAATATTATACCGATAAAGAAGAAGCTAATCCAATTCACGGAGCTGCCGACCATGTAGGCAGCGGGGCGTGTGGACTGTGTGAACAGCTCTCCCGTCACCGTGGTGGTCACACCCCCTGGGTGAAATATAAAACACAACGCATTGAAAACATTCAGCAGCAAATGGGTTACGTAAGGAAACTGGACTGCTTGAGGCAACTGGTATCAATCCATTGGATAAGCTCTGATTGGATAAGGAGCGTCAGGAAATGAAAGTGTGAGTTTGTGACACCACCTTAGACAGCTTGTTGCCATTTACAAGTGAGAATGTCCAGCCTGTGTAAGATTGAGACTCGATAATGCATGCTTTATAATCTATTTGTGCTACAGGGGTGCCGACTTGCGAACACCCAACACAGGCACTATGTACAAGAATATATGAGTTTGGACTGACAACTACCCACACTGCTGAGTTACTGATCTCAGGTGTGTCACTGTGAGGAGGCACCGACCACAGACCAGGTGAATTATTTTAAAGGAAGGAGAAACATAGTCCAGGACAGAGCTTTGACAGGACAGGACTTCCGCCCACCCCTCCAAATCCGCTCCAACCCTGACCCATTTCCCCGGGTCAGGGCACCTTGGTGGGCAGACAGCCGGGAGCCCATCAGTGCGGTCTGACAAGAGAACTATAAATGTGGTCATTACCTCCTCTGACTTATATTCTACTGTATTGGGTATGTATCCTATTGGCTTTGTTGATTGTTAAACATGTCCAACCAACGAGTCTACTGAGACTTGTAGGTCTCTTTCAGCTTCATCCTTAGCTATCTCAGCACCATTCACGGAGTACACATGTCATCTTACTAAGTGCAATATTTGTCTGTATTAAATTTTATCTGCCATTATTTTGCCCACTTACATATCTTGTCCAACTCATTCTGTAATTTCTGAGCTGCCTCTTTCAATTCCAATGCCTCTCCTAGTTTGGTGTTATCTGCATATTTGACTATTTTGCATCGAGTTTCTGATTCCAAGCCATTTGTGTAAATTAGAAACAGTAGTGGTCACAGTACTGAGACATCCCACTCAGTACTTCCCCTACTCCCACATAACTCTCCTAATGAATACTCGCTGTTTCCTACCCATCGACCAGTTTCTTATCCATTCCCAGGGTTTACCCTGAATCCCTACAACTTTGAGTTTAATACCCTTTTGTGTTGAACTTTATCAAAAGTCCTTTAAGAATTAACGTAATCCATGCCATAGGGATTACTGCAGTCCACTTAGGTTGTCACTTCCTCAAAAAAGTCGAGGAGATTGGTCAGGCAGGATCTTCCCCTTCTGAATCCATGTTGACTGCTGTTTACTAGATTGTTAATGTATAGATGGTCCTCAAATGTACTCCTGATAATCAATTCCATTATTTTACATAGAATGGAAGTAAGAGTCTGTAGTAGCGTGTCTGTTTTGTAAAGCTTTTTGAATATGTGCACCACATTAGCCGCCTTCCAATCTTCTGGTAGCTCCCCAGTGTCCAATGACTCGCTCATAATGATGATCAGTGCTTCATAAATCTCCTCCCTAGTCTCTTTCAGCACTCCGGGATAAATACAATTGACCCCGGGGAGTTTATTTGTTTGGAGCCTGATTGGCCTCTCTGACTATATTTATAATAGTCATCGGTTTTACTTGGGATATCTTTGTTTGGAGAGGGCATGTTGCTCAAGTCTTCCTTTGTGAATACTGGGAGGAAATAGTCATTCAAAAGAGTTAGTATTTTGTGCTCATCCCTAGTTTCGGGTCAGTTTTCATCTTTTATGATTTTCACCTCTTTTCTGATTGTCCTCTTGTTGTGACACTGAAAGATTTTTTGACTGTTATGCTTAACTGCAGGTCTGTCTTTAATCACCTTTTTAACATGTTTCTGCATTCTCTTAAACGCTGGAACTCCCTCCCTAACCGCACTATGGGAGTAACTTCCCCACGCAGACTGCAGCAGTTCAAGGCGGCGGCTCACCACCACCTTCTCAAGGGTAATTAGGGATGGGCAATAAATGCGACGCCCACATCCCAGGAACGAATAAAAAAAATTACACTCAGTTCCCTCATCTATTTCACTGATGTCGATTGTAAATAGCTGAGGTCCAAGCATTGATCCTTGCGGCATTCCACTAGCCAACCCGAAATTGTCCCATTTATTCCTGCTCTCTGTTTTCTGTCCATTATGATTTCAATCCATGCTAATATATTACACCTAATCCCATGAATGCCTTCTGAAAATCCAAATCCACTGGTTCCCCCTTATCCACCCTGCTAGTTACACACTCAAAAAAAAACAGATTTGTCAAACATGATTTTCCTTTCATAAAACCGTGTTGACTCTGCCTGATCATATTGTGATTTTTCCAAGTGCCCTGTTACCATGTCCTTAATAATAGATTTTAGCATTTCCTTATTACTGATGTCAGGCTATCTGGCCTATAGTTCCCCATTTTCTCATTCCTTTCTTGAACAGTGGGGTTACATTTGCTACCTTCCAATCCATGGGGACCGTTCTAGATCTAGGGAATTCTGGAAGATCAAAACCAATGCATCCACTATCTCTGCAGCCAACTCTTTTAAAACCCTGGGATATAGACCATCAGGTCTAGGGGATTTGTCAGCTTTTAGTCCCATTAATTTTTCTCTACTGATATTAATTATTTTAATTTCTTCACTCTCATTAGACCCTTGGTTCCCCAAAATTTCCAGTATGTTCTTTTTGTGTCCTCCACTGTGAAGACAGACAAAATATTTGTTTAATGTCTCTGCCATTTCCTTATTCCCCATTATAACTTCTCCTGTCTTTGCCTCTAAGGGACCCACATTTACTTTCACTAATCTCTTCCTTTTTGCATACTTGTAAAAGTTCTTACAATCTGTTTTTATATTTCTTGCTAGTTTATTCTCATTCTATTTTCTCCCTCTATCTATTTCTTAGTCATCCGTTGCTGATTTTTAAAACCCTCCCAATCCTCCGGCTCACTACTCTTTTTGACAACGTCGTAAGCTTCTTCTTTTAATCTAATACTTTTCTAGTTAGCCATGGCTGTACCACTTTTCCAGTGGAGTTTTTATTCCTTAAGGGAATGTACATTCGTTGAGAATTATGAATTATTTCTTTAAATGTTTGCCATTGCATATCTACCGTCACATCTTTCAATCTAATTTCCCAATCTACCTCAGCCAACTCACCCCTCATACCTCCGTAATTGGCTTTGTTTAAATTTAAGACATTAGTTTCAGACTTAACCCTATCACTCTCAAACTTAATATGAAATTCTCTCATATTATGATCACTTTCCCGAGAGGATCCTTTACTATAAGATTACTAATTAACCCTGTCTCATTACACAATACTAGATCTAAAATAGCCTGGTCCTGTGTTGATTCCTTGACATATTGTTTTAGACAATAGGGGGATGGGGGAGTTAGGGGGGTCAGAAGGGAAATACTGATGAGGTAGCAGCAGAAGAACAGCTACAGGATGAAGGACCCCATTGATTTGTATCTTCTGAGTAGTGCATACATTACTTAGCAGACGCTCTTTAAAGCTCTCTGCATGGAATGATGGAGAAAATACAATAGTGCTTCACCAACATCTGTCCAGATATAGAAGAGGTTTTCAGGAACCTAGAGATCACCATGGAGCAAATGGCAACTCCATGATATTCTGTGGGGGAGCCTCAAAGGATAGAGGGCCCAAGTGCTGATGCAGTTCTGTCACCAACACTGTCTGCAGCTATTGAAAGCTTGAGCTCCAACTTATAGAAGGCTATTACTTCTGATGTACAGAGGCTAGGGGATCAGCTTGAGAACACATTGCCAGCAGGCTTCATGCTCTTTAGTGCCAGCCAATGGTCTGTCCACACACAGATCCCTGGTCATATGCAAAGGAAAGCCAACTGCTGGGGTTTGGCAGAAGGAGGGACCAATAAGGATTTCACTTCTCAGGCTGGGGCCCATCCTCCTCAAAGGAGTGTAAAAGAGTCAGGCAAGGGACAGTGGTAGTCAACCCATGCAGATGCCAAGGTTTTTCCACAGTAGTGGTAAGGCTATCTCATGACCCAAGGGCAAGTCACAGGGTTTCCATTGAGGAGCCGTAGTTTGCCATCACATTTGCTTCTTCCACTGAGGTAGCACTTAGAAATGAACAGGGGATTAGCAAGTGGACAACACATACCTTACACTTTCACTAAAGACAACCACCAGGGAAGCAACATTGATACAAAGGTGGATGTACAGGAATCCATTGATTGTGCCTTCCTCGGACTGACTGATGATTTGTTGGCTGGAAGAAACCTATGGCTGTTGGTGCTGGGACAGACATGTAGGGATGGTGGTAAATGCAGGGAGATTCGTCAGAATATGTTGTTATGGGTGAAATGGAGTACAGAGAGCCCCACAGGACTGTTCTTTGTAGGGTCTTAAAGGCGGCTTAGAGTCATAGAGTTATACAGCACAGAAAGAGGCCCTTCGGCCCATCGTGTCTGTGCCGTCCATCAATCCCTGTCCAGTCTAATCCCATTTTCCAGCATTTGGTCCATAGCCTTGTATGCAATGGCATTTCAAGTGCTCATCCAAATGCTTCTTGAATGTTATGAGGGTTCCTGCCTCTACCACCCTTTCAGGCAGTGAGTTCCAGATTCCAACCACCCTCTGGGTGAAAAAGTTCCTCCTCAAATCCCCTCTAAACCTCCTGCCCCTTACCTTGAATCTATGCCCCCTTGTTATTGACCCCCTTACTAAGGGGAAAAGTTCCTCTTTATCTACCCTATCTATACCCCTCATCATTTTGTACACCTCTATCAGGTCCCCCCTCAGCCTTCTTTGCTCCAAGGAAAACAACCCCAGCCTGTTTAGTCTTTCTTCATAGCTGAGGCGCTCCATCCCAGGTAACATCCTGGTGAATCTTCTCTGAATCGTCCGCCAGCCTCGGTCACTTCTCTTTCCTCCAGATCCATTGGCATGCCCGGTGGAATGCCTATGCTGAGCACTATGCTTGCAGCTCCGTAGAGAAAATGGTGGCAGCAGGAAGGTAGCTGTGGGAGGTGTGCACCAATTAGGAATGCATAATTGAAGGAAAACAGCAGCGAGCAGCAGGAAAAATAAATGTGTTAGTAATATAAAGAACAATTCTATTTGTCAAGTCAAAAAGAGCCGTCAGACTGCAAGTGGGCGATTTTAGCCTAACCCGCCCATTGGCAAACTCACGGGATCGGGTGCAATGCTGGTTTTACACCCCATCCAGTTTTGCACTTGGCTGAAGTCAGGATGGAGTCGGGGTGTAAAAATCGATGTTCCACCCGATCCAGTGGGTTTCTGGCCAGGCGAGTTGTTAAAATTACCTCCAAGTCTCACAGATATGGCAACTTAGCTTTAAATGGTGGAGTTGTTCAATGAACAGGTTCCAGTGCCCATTATAGACAGGTGCTCAGTGAGCCAAGAGCTGCATGGGGAATCCGGAGTGGGACCAATTTACATTCAATTCAATAATTCCTGATGCTGCTTCTAACCCTAAACTTCTGCTCCTGCAGGATTGGGAGTTCAGCGCCGAGTGCATTACCCTGCTGACTGTGGGTCATGGGCTCTGCTGCTTGAGGAGCCCTTACCTTTCTGGAACCGCTTGGCCTGAAAATGCGGCGTGGGCCATTTGAAGTGCGGTTTAAAAAAATGTTTTCACCGTACCTTAAATTAAAACAAATTTTAGAGATGTCCCTGTGTCTCCGAATACATCACTGCAACAACCGAACACAACATCCAACAGACTGCAGAGTTACCTGCGGGACAGTGCTCCTTCTGGGTGCCAGATATGGAGAGTGAATTGATTCAGAATATGAGTTTGTCGATCCAGCAGCCTTGGAGCAAAAGGAAGGTGTCATCAGGACTGCTGGAGCTGTGTTTGTGAACACTTATTAATCTGCGGGTTATTATAAATATACCCACCTGGTCCCAGCCCGAAGCTCAGAATAAAAGCAAACAAACAGCTCATGGTGATGTAGGGCACCCAGAAATAGGAAGCCTGCAAACATAAAAGCCAAAGGACAGCAGGTTACAGAATGTGTCACTGGGGAGTCACTGCATTTCCACACATTTAAGGGTAAGTATATATGGGCATTAATTTTTGAGCTCACCAATTTATGGACGTGCTACTGGAGGACAATGGCCCTTTGTAAGAGCAGAGGAAAAAGAGCAAAAAATGAAAAAGAGCAAAAAATATAATGGGAGCAATGCAGCAATAATGCGCACAGTACAGGAAATGTCTGATCATGTTGTAGAGGGCCGGGCAACGTGACCTTTACAGTTGCTGTTATTTGCTCGATGAATACTGGATGTAACTCAACCCTGGAGAGCAACAGTCAAGGAATAAGCTCATCGATGACAGTGAAGCAACCTGAAATCAAACCCTGCACAATATTTTATCATCATTCATTACATCTCACAATTGAAGAGGAATTTTTATTTTTCCCCACAAGATGTCAGAGTACAGATTGCAAGTTAAGTAAATGCGCTTTATACAGTGTCCTTCGCGAATGATCGTTTAGAATGTGGTGATTTCAGCTGTGAAAAGACTGAAATTGTATTGCTAAATTATGACAAGTGATATAATTACCTTTATAAAAAATGGCAAGATCGTTATCCACCTTAAAGTTTCTAAAGTGTGAAAGATAATGGCCTAGAAATTGGGTTGTGGGTTCGCCAGGGCTGTAGCGCCAGAAATTTTGCGCCAGCGTTAATGCGGCAGCGCCCGACGAAAATTCGGTTGCGCCGGGCCCAGACGGCGGCGGGCGCTAAAGGAGGGTTTTAACGCCTCAAAACGGGCGTTCAATTGGGTTTTCCGGCGCTAATCCCCCGCTGTGGCACCCGATGCGGTGTGGCAGGCTGGGGAACTGCAGGCCTCCTCCTTCTGTTAAGGAGGAGCTGCCTGCAGCCGACAACTGACCGGCGGATTCCCCCGACATCTGAGCCCGGCACCTCGGGGAAGTGCCGGACTCGCAGCACACACACATCAGGGCCGCGGGGGGGGTGATGCAGGAGTCCGGGAAGGGAGGTGCGGGCAGGCGGCCGCCGGGAACGCGGCCGGCCGCCGCTCCACCTTTATGCGCCGGCGCAAAGGCGTGTAAGAACCCTTTCCACAATCGTTGGTTGCGCCTGCCATGGGCGAGGCGGGCGCAACTGAATTTGGGCTTGGGGCCGGGTTACCACGGCAACCGGGACGCTGCGCACACCGATGACGTCATCGGTGCCAGCGCAGCGCTACCGGCTAACGCCGATGGTAAGGCCCAAGTCAATTTCAGAAACGGCTATAATTCCAGCGCAATGCCCTCCAGCGCCGCTAATTGGGCGCTAACCCCACTCAATTTCTAGGCCAATTTCTTTATTAGGCAAAGATCAGTATTGTTTTTAATTGATAAGGCAGTATACCTGCTGCTGGAGGCTATTTATTGTCAGTGTTTCCTCTCCCTACTCTCCTTAATTCCGTGTTTTCCCCACCTCCATTGTAACTGGTATAGCAGCCAATGTGTGACATTTTACCACGAGAGAGACAGAGAGAAAAAAAACAAAGTGGCCGCTGTCCAAATATTTTTTCTCACCACTTTGAGATAACACACAGGGGCCTAGAAATTGGACATTGACAAAACCCTGCCTGTGCCTCGGGTTTACGGCCTCTGAAAATAGCCGCAGCACTACTGGGCAAAAATTCGTGCTGGGGGGCTACAGATTTTTAGCCCAACACTAACTTACAGTGACCTGGAAGTATATCGCCGATCCTTCATCGTCGCTGGGTCAAAATCCTGGAACTCCCTCCCTAACAGCACTGTGGGAGTACCTTCACCATCACGGACTGCAGTGGTTCAAGAAGGCAGCTCACCACCACCTTCTCAAGGGCAGTTAGGGATGGGGCAATAAATGCTGGCCTTGCCAGCGACGCCCACATCCCATAAATGAATAAAAAAACTAAAACAACCTCCTGGTGGAATTAGTGCGGGCATCCGACCATAAGTTCTCATCCAGGAGCGGCGTTGCAGCTTCTTACAGCCTCTGGGAGCGAGGCTGTGGAGCTCGCAATGAATTGTGGGCAATTAAAGGGGCTACGAATTAAACGGGCAATGTGTTCAGAACTAATAATTAAAATCAAGTGAAAATATGCATTTATCAGCCCTAACTGCCTTTCAAAAAAAAAATTAACATTAAAAAGTCCCAAATAGGAGTCCACAGCACTTAAAGCAGAATTCCCTTCCAAACCTAAAAAAATGGGAAAAGTGCTTCAGCACTAACACAAATGACTCAGCAAGCCAGGGAAGGAGCACCCAGAGTCCCGCACGCAGCACTCCAGCTTTGTGCAGGGGGTCAATACTGCTGTCCTCTACCCACAGGGGCCAGGAGGCCCTACAGAAAGAATGATGTGGGACCACATCACCGAGGCCATCACTGCCAGCAGTGTCGCCCCCCACCACCTGGCTCCAGTGCCCAAAGAAGCTTCATGACCTCAGACTGCTGGTCAAGGTCAAGGGACTAGGGACAGGGTCACTGGCAAGGCTTGGAAGCTAAACAGAGCCAGGCCTGGTTAGTACCTGGAGGGGTGACCATCAGGGAAGACCAGGTGCAGAAGGTCACGGAAGGAGCCCCGAGGAGGGGCGGTTGGTGAGAAGGTCACGGAAGGAGGAGCGGCTGGTGAGCAGGCCCGGGCGTTGGGCTGAAGATTGTCGGACAGGAGGAATGGTGGAAATGGAATGGCGGCACGCAGCGGCTTTGCTTCTCCCAGTTATGGGAGCTTGCAAGATCACATTTCGTTGTTCATGTACTTGTGCAATGACAATAAAGTTGAATTATTATTATTATTATTATGAATGCATCTTCAAAAGCCAAGGACATAACTTAAATTAGATTGAAAGTGGACATCAATGTAGTCACTCTTTCATTGTGCGCACGCAGTTAATCAGAATACTGGTCGATAACGTTCAATCAGCTGGGAGTATTTCTCTGCTCCCATTATGCACATTCTCTGATGCCCATGCACCATGTTTCCATTCTCCTCTCCCATTCTCCACAGGAAGTGAATTACCTGCATCATCAATCTACCTGTTGAAAAGAATTTAAAGGGTCTGGTAGCAGATGCCATTGTACAAGTTGTTTGGTTTAAACGTGATGCCAAGAAGAGGGAGAGGAAAGTGAAGAAGAAACACAGTCACTCGATTTTACACTCCCAGCTCCTCAAGATCAACCAGCAAGGCCATCTGCAGTGTCCCCTACTGAAAGTCAGCAGCCTTCCACCAGCCATGCTGCAGCCACTGGGATAGCACTGCATGACATCACTAGGATAGGCAAAGGCACACACAAGACAGTCACTAAGGGAATGCACAAGGGTGATGAGTTGTTTCCTTGATGTCATATTGGATGGACAGATATATAAAGTTGAATTGGAAAGTTTGCTTTGTGGTGGCTTTTAATTCAGCATTGTGGCCAAGAGGACGCTAGGATGGTCAGTAACAGAGGGAAGGCAAGGTGTGGGGCTAATGTTGAAAGAAGAATTGGGGTTGTGTTCACTGGGACCATAGGCGGATGATTCCATCCCGGATATCCCGGCCAGAAAGGGGCTGTCTGGGTTGTATCCTTCCTTTGGCTTCCTCCTCTTCCCTCTGCGAGTGGATGCTGTAAACCTGAACTGACAGCATACAATGCTGGAAAAACTCAGCAGGTCAGGCAGCATCTCGACCAGAGACGTGAATCCTGTTTCTCTCTCCACTGATATTGCCTGACCTGCTGAATAGTTGCAGCTATTTCTGTCTTCTCAAAGG
Source organism: Somniosus microcephalus (assembly GCF_052327205.1). Lineage (NCBI taxonomy): Eukaryota > Metazoa > Chordata > Chondrichthyes > Squaliformes > Somniosidae > Somniosus > Somniosus microcephalus. Next base: position 61,416,064 of record NC_141005.1, on the reverse strand, counting down.
CCTTCCTTTACCACCCGAGGCCTTGCAAGCATCCAGCAGCACTCCCTACACACACAAAACATTTTTAACATGTATTGCAGCAAGCCACTACTTCAATAAAATTTAAAAAACCCCAGTCCAAAAGCTTAAATGCAAACTTACCTGAAAGATGTGTGTGTCCCTTTAAGAGGTGCTGACAGCACCTCTGTCAATCTGTTTGCATGCTGGGTTTATCTGGCGTGCTAAGGACCCAGCGCTGAACTCAACGCTAGGGTCGAAGTTCACCGTGGTGATGTTAAGTCGGCATGCCATCACCACAGTGCCATTTTTCTTTTCCGGGCACTGCTAATTACCGGCAGCACTACTGGGACCATGAAAATGGAGGACGCCGCGGGACCTGCCACTAGCTGCTGCCGCTTTCTTCACATTGCGCCACACTAACGGGCAGCAATAAGCTAGGGAATTTTTCCCCTAGGGTAAATTTTATGAATGCGACTCATTATCTGAATCGATAGACAGTCATGGGTAGGGGGCAGGAATAAGCACAAATTCTAGTCATGCACCCCCCACCATGGCAGAAGTCTGCAGAATAGGAAGAGGCCAAGGCAAGTTTGGAAAATTATTTTTTTATACGGAATCCTTGTGTGCAGGAGTGCTTCCCCGGGGCCCTGCAAGGAAGCTTTGGGCCTTCTCTGCCTTCTCCCACTGTCATAAAAGCTAGTGTAACTTTTTAAATAAATAAAACTGTTATGTCTGACATTGGTGATAGGTACTCGATTGCCTTGGCCTGAGCACATGGAGTTTGATAGTGCTGTTATCGTTGTATTGTGTCTGACATTGGATATAGGTATTCGATTGCTTTTGCCTGGGAGAATGTGTTTGGATCAGCCATTAAAAGCAACATGAACTGAGCTCTGCATACGGCCTCTGGATTATCTTTGCAAATGCAACACTTGGCGACGAGGATGGCTGAAATCTCTCTTCCACCATCTCCTCCCTTCCTCGCACTACCCGGTGAGCCCCCAATCCCATGGGTTCGCTGGTTACAGTCCTTTGAAACCTACCTCACCGCTCTCGGACTAGAAAATGTGAGTAAAGCACGGAAAAAGGCACTGTTATCCCATTGCTTGGGAGCGGAGGGCCAGCGTGTTCTTGGGACATTAGGCACAGCAGACTCAATTCAAACATATGATGTGGCTGTGGCTCTGTTAAGCACACACTTCTCTGCCCCACAAAGTGCCCTCCTGTGGCGAGTCATTTTTCGACAGCATCACCAACTTCCCGGCGAGTCTGTGCATCAATACGTGGCGGATTTGAGGGGGTTAGCTAGCTCGTGCAAGTTCGGTGCACTACAAGACGAGATGGTGCGTGACCAACTAATAGAGCACACCAACAACGTGAGAGTGCATGAAAGACTGTTACTCGAGTCCGACGATCTGTTGTTATCACAGGCAGTTAACATTGCTTTTCAAGTGGAGTCTGCAGCCGAATGTGCAGCGAAACTAGCACACACGCCCAGTGACGGCGCCCTCGGCCCCGACAGCCCTGACACGGTAATGCTCACGCGATGGCAACAATGCGCGCTACCGCGGCAACAGTGTGGAAACTGGATCTCGTTCACATGCTACCAGAGCACAGAATTGCCCCGCGCGTGGCCAAGCCTGTCGCAATTGTGGAAAACAAAATCACTTTGCCAATGTCTGCCGCTCTGCCCCGGTTGCTACAAATGAACACTCTCAGTCCTCAAGCACTATAATTCACAACGTGAGCTCTGGGCCAGTAGTGGCTTTCAAGTCATGCACAATTAACCTGAATGATGTGTGCATCCCTCTGTTGTTGGATACCGGCGCCAGCGTCTCACTGCTGAATGTGGACACATTCAAGCGTTTTTTCAGCTCTCTGCCACTCTCTGCGCCCTCCACTGCCCTTTGCGGGTATGGTAATGCGAAAATTGGACTAGTGGGCTCAGTCAACCTCACTGTACGCTATGGAACAAAAGTTTTGCCAGATTTTTGTTTTCATGTGGCACGCCAAGGAGCTAACCTGATGGGACTGGATCTTTTCACTGACCTGGGTTTTTCTCTCTTGGACACCAGCGGGTCTGCGATTCTGCACGTCGCCTCACCCGTGGTGCCAAACATGGCCAGCACTCTTCGAGGGTCTGGGCTGCCTGACTGCCTTCACCCACCAGCCCATGGTTGACTCCACCATTACCCCTGTCATTCAGCCACTACGCTGCATCCCGCTTGCTCTCCGTGACGGGGTCACAGCTGAACTAAAGCAGCTACTGGAAGCTGGCATCATCGAACCAGTTGATGCCTCCCCATGGGTCTCCAACCTGGTGGTCGCAACGAAAAAGTCAGGTAGTCTACGCATCTGTATCGATCTTCGAGCAGTGAATAAGGCTGTAATCCCTGACAAATATCCACTGCCCACGTCAGAGGAACTCACAGCGCAGTTCTATGGTTCCATCCTGTTCTCGAAACTGGACCTTCGACAGGGCTATCTCCAGGTTCCCCTCCACCCCAGCAGCAGGGACCTCACTGCTTTTGTGACACATGCTGGCGTCTTTCGGTACACCAGGATGCCATTTGGACTTAGCTCTGCACCCAGCTGCTTCCAAAAGGTGATGTCCTCTGTGTTCGCGGGCATTCCTGGGGTGGCCATCTACCTGGATGACATCGTCGTGCATGGGCCCTCGACCTCCACTCACGACGTACGCCTTCACAGAGTTTTCACAGCTCTAGCAAAACACAAGCTCACACTGAATGGCGAAAAGTGTGTCTTTGCTGTTTTAGAGATCGAATTTGTGGGGTTTCGGTTGTTGGCTGATGGTATACCCCCACTCCAGGCAAACGTGGATGCCATTCACAGCATCCCAGAACCCAGCTCTGCAGCACAGGTTGCCTCCTTCCTTGGCATGACTGGGTACTACCTGAAGTTTTTGCCCCAGTACTCAGCCACCACAGCCCCACTGCGCCAGCTCCTGCGAAAGGATGAGCCCTGGGTGTGGTCACAAGCCTGTAAGGAAGCTGTTCGCCTCCTCAAATCGCAGCTCACGTCGCCTCCAGTGTTGGCTCACTTTGATGTCGCCAGCCCCACCCTCGTCACCTGCGATGCGTCCGCTGCAGCTGTGGGGGCAGTGTTATCGCAGATACAAAATGGAGTGGAGAAACCAATCGCCTTTGCCTCCCGAGCCCTTAGCCCCACTGAACAGAAGTACTCAGTAGGTGAGCGTGAGGCGCTGACGTGCATCTGGGCATGTGAGCAGTGGTACCTGTACACGTATGGCCGTGCCTTCACCCTGCGAACCGATCACCAGGCTCTCACTGCCCTGCTGTCGACATCCGGCACGGGCCACAGACCACTGCGTCTACACCGCTGGTCTGACCACCTCCGCCAATACAATTTCAGTCTCCAGTTCACACCAGGACGTGACAATGTTGTTGCAGATCTGCTCTCCCGCACTGTCTCTGCCCCAGCCCCACTCGTCGGGTCTGAACATGTGGAACAGGATATCGTCCAGATGCTGCACACGCCTCTCCAAACCACAGTCTCTCTCTAGGAGCTCAAAGAGGCCTCTGAACAGGATCCAGCCCTCTCCCAGCTGTGCACCTTCATCAGAGATGGCTGGCCTCACAAGGTGCCTGAGGAACTGTCTGCCTACTCCAGAGTTAAAGAGGAGCTCTCCTGCTGGAATGACTCCTGTGTTGCACATGGGCTCTGCACTGTGGTCCCAAGTGCCCTTCGTGCACGTGTTTTATCTATGGCACACGAGGGCCACTTGGGCATAGTGAAGCTCAAACAACGATGCCGAGACCTAGTGTGGTGGCCGGGTATCGACAGGGAAATCGAGGCCCTGGTCAAGGACTGTGCAGCCTGCCTTGTAAGTGGCAAGACTGGCAACCAAGCTCCTCCACCCCTGCAACCTCTTGCCTGGCCCTCTCAGCCTTGGGAGCACCTGCAGTTGGACGTCTGCGGGGAGATCCATGGTGTCCCCCACCATCAACGGTTCCTAGTGGTGACCTATGACCTGCACTCAAAATGGCCAGAGGTCACTGCCGTGGGCTCCGTCACCTATCGGGTCATCATCAATATCCTTGAATCCCTCTTCTCCCGCTGGGGGCATCCAAAGGCCATCACCACAGACAATGGGCCCCAAATGGTCTCTTCGGAACTCTCCTCTTACCTTGAGAGCAAGGGCATCCATCACATACGTACTACCACCCCGAGTCAAATGGGGGGGGTGGAGCGTTTTAACCAGACACTGAAAAATGGCCTCAGAGCACACCTATCCCAGGGGTGTGCGTTTGACAAGGCCCTCCTGCACACACTGCTGCATTACAGAGCCTCCCAGCATTCCACTACAGGGGTCTCACCTGCATCCCTCATGCTAGGCCATGAGCTCATGCTGCCCCTTGGCAGGCTCCGCCCCTCGCTAGCTCAGAGCCCTGCTCCACGGGCTCAAGCCACAGTCGCTAGACAGCAGGAGAAGATGAAACTCCGCTTCGAACAGTCGAAGAGGGCCAAGGCGCCCAACATCTCAGTCTCCGATTGGGTCAGAGTCTGCAGGCCTCACCGAAACAATAAGATGGCCTCATTCTGGTCCTCCCCTCTCCAAATCAGCCGCCAACTTGGACCAGCCACTTTCTGCCTCACTGACGGCTCTCGGTGGCATGCCAGCCGCCTTCGGACGGTGCCAGCACCCCCTGATGCGGGATTATATGGATCTAATCCCCAAGCCGTACCCCCAGAGTGGCGGGATGCACATGTGGCTCAGCCAGCCAACCCTCAAGCAGATATTGTGCCTCAGCCTGCTCCTCACCAGTCCCCACCTCGGCCTGCTCTTCATCAGTCCGCACCTTGGCCTGTTCGTACACATTCTCGCCCTGGCCGCCTACAGGACTTTGTCGCTACATTTCATGTTTGAAATTCTGTGAGGGGGGAGGAAATGTTATATCTGACATTGGTGATAGGTACTCGATTGACTTGGCCTGAGCACATGGAGTTTGATAGTGCTATTATCGTTGTATTGTGTCTGACATTGGATATAGGTATTCGATTGCTTTTGCCTGGGAGAGTGTGTTTGGATCAGCCATTAAAAGCAACATGAACTGAGCTCTGCAAACGGCCTCTGGATTATCTTTGCAAACGCAACAAAAACTCATCAGCACTCCACCCTCACCCACACCCCCTGCCCCCCCCCCATAGTCACGGTTGTGAAGCACCTTGGGACACTTTACTACATTAAAGATGCTATATAAATGCAAGTCGTTATTGTGTGGGCAAATGCAGCAGCCAGTTTGCACACAAGGCGGCCCCACAAACAGCAAAGTAAATGAGCAGTTATTTTGTTTCGGTGGTCTTGGTTGAGGGATAAAGGTTGGCCAGAACACCAGGAGAACTCTCCTGCTCTTCTGTGAATATTGCAATGGGATCTTTCTCGTCCACCTGAACAGGCAGACAGGGCGTCAGTTTAACGGCTCATCTGAAATCACTATTTCCAGCTGCTTATGCCATTGCACCAGGGGTTCCACCGATCTCCCGCCAAAGTTATGGCAGGGAATGGAAAACTCCGGCGGAAATTCAGAGCCGACTTCTTTGAAGAAAACGCGAAATAAATACACCTGGAACTGTGGCTCTCAGAAACCATCAGCTTGTCTTAAAACGCTTCTGCCATAAATTGATGTGTAACCCACAGTGGAAGAGTATCAGATTGATTGGCTCTTAAAGCCTCCAGTCCCAACTTCCAAATTAGCTGATTGGTTGATGTTCTGCCTTATAATTGCAGGTGTTATGTTTTGTTGCCACCAGTAGGTGGAAGTAGATGGTAATGGCCAGTAGGGTCACTCAACAGGAACAGGAAGTAGTATAGTGATAAGCAAACAAAGAGGTCACATCAGCATGAAGTGTGCTGCAAGTTAATCTGCTGTAATCTTATATTGTTACGCCTTCGAAAGCATTGCCTGTGAGTTGAATGGTTTCATTACATATTCACGTTTAGATGTTAGTTATATCTCACATATGTAACAAGGTGCATTTCTTTCTTTTTTCTTTCTCAGTTTTACTCCAACCCAATACAACTGATTTGTATTGTTTCATTGACCTCATGCAAGTGTGGCATCATTAAACACCGGAGCTTGGACGCTACATCCTGACTCCCATGTCGTTATTGAAAGGAGTTTGGCTGGCTGTCTAACTGCGTACAGACACATACACGTAGGGAGGACGGTACAGTAAAAAGGCACGTCATCAGCTGGCACAACAAGCAACATTCGCAGTGCAGCACGGTGCAGCCATGGACGGCAAGAGCTACCAAGACGAGCAGAGATCTGTGACCAGCTCAAGAAGTACACGCTCATCTAGATCATCAACAGCCAGTGTAGCAGCAGCTAGAGCCTGGGCTCGCGTGACCTTTGCTAAAAAGGAACTGGCTGTGAAGAAAGAGAAGGTTGCTACATTGGACGCCATGCTGGAGGCACTACACATTGAGAAAGAAGCAGCTGCCGCTACTGCTGAGGCAGAGATATGGGAAGCGGCACTAGAAGCAGAGGTGGGAGAGCACCGCAGCATTGCTCGTCCTGCATCACCTCAAAGCACTGAGAGGCGGACAAGCGACTATGTCCAGGAGCAGGCTAGGATACGCACAGACATCTCCTCCTTCCCAAACTTTGAACCATTGCACGAGAACACGGAATCGCCATCACCAGCCCAACATGAGGTCACTCAGGTGAATCATTCACGCTACACTGATGACGACCCCTTCCTTGTTATTGATGACTGGTCACACGAAGGAGAGTTTGCAGCGCTCCCGAAGAAACCTGCGCCTCAATCCGCCGCTCCCAACCACTTGGAAGGTACTCATGCCAAAATTCCACACATCAAAAAAGAACCCTTTTCAAAGGCTAGAACAGGTCACCCAGCATGGCAGTCTCCCATCCAATCGCAGCCCTTCCGATGCGATCATACTCTGGCAACCCATGCACAAACCCCTAATATGACAGGGATTGCCCAATATTTGGCACGTAGAGAACTTGTAATCACAGGTCTCACAAAATTTGACGACAAGCCAGAGAGTTTTAGAGCATGGTAGTCATCCTTCCTTAATGCCACTGGCGGCTTGAGCCTGAGTGCTAGTGAGGAGTTGGATTTATTGTCATCATGGCTGGGCAAAGAATCGTCAGAACATGCCCGTAGGATCCGGTTTGTGTACACAAATGACCCAAGCACAGCCCTTAGAATGGTCTGGGCAAGACTCAGGGAGTGTTACTGTGCTCCTGAGGTGATAGAGAAAGCCCTCTTCAGTAAGCTGGAAAACTTTCCTAAAATCGGTAACAGAGACTACCTTAAGCTTAGAGAACTCGGAGACCTTTTAATGGAGTTACTGGCAGCCAAAACAGACGGATACTTACCTGGGCTCTCCTATTTAGATACTGCTCGCGGCATCAACCCAATAGTGGAGAAGTTGCCCCACCCTCTCCAAGAAAAATGGATCAACGTAGGCTCAAAATTCAAAGAAGACAACCACATGTGGTTTCCCCCATTTTCCTTCTTTGTGAACTTTATCTGCAGAGAGGCCAGAATTAGAAATGATCCAAGCTTTGCCCTGTCCAGCTACTGTAGTGGACCCTCAAAGTATGAGAAGCCCATGTCAAAGTACGTAGGCACAAGAATGCCTATATCTGTGCATAAGACGGATGTCACTGCAAAGACCGACATCAGCATAGATGCAGCAAAGAATGAAGACGATCCCGGAAAACACTGCCCCGTCCATCATAAGCCTCATCCGCTCGCAAAATGTAGAGGCTTCAGAAACAAGACCATAGATGAACGCAGAGCCTACCTCAAAGATAATAATGGGATATGTTTTAGGTGTTGCGCCTCCGTTTCCCACACTGCAAGAGACTGTAGGATAGCGTTGAGATGCAGGGAGTGTGAGAGTGACCGCCACAGCACAGCTATGCACCCAGGTCCTACCCCCACAATGGAAAAGCCAACCATCAAAGACTCTGAGCCCGGAGACGAGAGAAAGGGAACCCTTACCACTGCACCAACGGTGAGCTCCATATGCACTGAGGTGTGTGGCCAAGGCCTCACAGGACGATCGTGTTCCAAAATATGCCTTGTAAGAGTCTACCCACAAGGACAGCGCGACCACTCAGTTAACATGTACGCAATACTCGATGACCAAAGTAACCGGTCACTCGCACGGTCAGACTTTTTTGACATATTTGGCGTCGAGAGTAGCCCAGCCCCTTACTCACTGAGAACCTGTGCCGGACTCTTGGAGATGGCAGGAAGGAAAGCAGATGGGTTCTGTGCCGAGGCAGTGAGTGAAGGGGTGAGCATAGACTTACCGCCACTGATAGAGTGCAGTGAAATCATGAACAACCGATCGGAGATACCAATGCCTGAGACAGCACTTCACCATGCCCACCTAAAGCCCATAGCATCACGCATCCCAGCATTGGATCCAAAGGCCCAGATTCTCCTCCTGCTCGGGAGAGATGTGGTGAGGGTGCATAAGGTGAGAGAGCAAGTTAACGGACCACACGATGCCCCCTTTGCCCAAAGACTCGACTTAGGCTGGGTGCTCGTGGGAGAAGTGTGCCTAGGCCAAGCTCACAAGCCCAACGTAAGCACCTTTAAGACCAACGTGCTAGAAAGCAGACGACCCTCTTTCCTCACTCCCTGCCCAAGTCACATCCACCTGAAAGAGAGAGCGAGCTACGGCGGGGAGCAACAAGGTGATTTCTCTCACACAGCATGGGGGTGCTCGGCTGACACCAGAGCTGTCGACAAACTGGGGCACACCGTGTTTGAAAAGACAAAAGATGACAACAAAGGTGCTCTCTCCTTCGAAGACGAAGCTTTCATGAATATTATGGAGAAAGAATTTCACAAAGATGAGGCGAACAGCTGGGTTGCGTCTCTCCCCTTCAAGGTACCCCGGCTTACATAGAAACATAGAAACATAGAAGATAGGAGCAGGAGTAGGCCATTCGGCCCTTCGAGCCTGCTCCGCCATTCAACGAGATCATGGCTGATCATCCAAACCCTAGCACCCGGTCCCTACACCGACAGCCATCCCACCCAAACCCTATCCCCGTAACCCCACGTATTTAATCCCCCCTAACACTAAGGGCCAATTTTGATCATGGCCAATCAACCTAACCCGCACATCTTTGGACTTCTTCTGCCTAACAATCGTGATCAGGCACTGTCACTGCGGCGCATATTAGATAGAAAGCCCGAAATGAAGGAACAGTTCATTGCCTTCATGGAAAAGGTTTTCGAGAGTAACCATGCTGAATTAGCACCTCCACTCAAAGAAGGAGAAGACTGCTGGTATCTCCCGATTTTTGGAGTTTATCACCCCCAGAAGCCTAGTCAAATAAGAGTAGTTTTCGACTCCAGCGCTCAGCACTGTGGCATCTCACTCAACAACGTTCTGCTCACGGGTCCAGACCTAAACAACACCCTCCTTGGCATGCTGATTCGCTTTAGGAAAGAGCTCGTAGCAGTAACCGCAGACACCCAACAGATGTTCTATTGCTTTGTGGTGAGAGAGGACCATAGGAACTATCTGAGGTTCTTCTGGTATCGCGACAACAACATGTCAAAGGACATCACTGAATACAGGATGCGGGTCCACGTTTTTGGTAACAGCCCCTCCCCTGCAGTCTCCATCTATGGGCTCAGAAGTGCAGCCAAAGAGGGAGAACACGAGCATGGAACAGACACAAGACAGTTTGTGAAGAGACATTTTTATGTTGATGACTGCCTCATATCCTTACCTTCAGAAGCAGAAGCCATCAACCTGCTGAAGCGAACTCAAGCTTCATTAGCACAGTCCAACCTGAGGCTGCACAAAATTGCCTCAAACAGTGTAGCAGTGATGAAGGCCTTCCCAGCTGAGGATCTCGCCAAGGGCATTAAAGACTTAGACCTCAGTGACGAAACCATGCCAGCCCAGCTAAGCCTTGGTTTACGTTGGGAAATTGAATCTGACACCTTCACCTTTGCAGTGTCTGCAGGTGACAAGCCATTTACACGCTGTGGAGTGCTGTCAACGGTCAACTCACTCTTTGACCCTCTCGGCATGGTGGCGCCCGTGACTATTCAGGGAAGAGCCCTACTACAAGAACTCTGCACAGACATGAGCGACTGGGACTCTCCGCTCCCCGAAGGCAGGTTAACAGAATGGGAGACATGGAGAAATTCTCTCAAAAATCTAAAAAATCTTCATATCCCACGCACCTACTCACCAGACACACACTCCAAATCCAAACGCACCGAGTTGTGTGTATTCTCAGATGCGTCCGAGAAAGCTACTGGCGCGGTAGCCTACCTGAGATCCCTGGATGATGAGGGCCAAAGCAACGTGGGATTTGTCCTGGGAAAGGCGAAGTTGACACCCCAGCCAGAGCCCACCATACCACGCCTGGAGTTATGCGCTGCAGTATTAGCGATGGAGATGGCGGATCTCATCCTGGATGAGATAGATTTCAAGCTTGATGCAGTGAAATTCTACTGTGACAGCAAAGTTGTGCTCGGTTACATCTCCAATGAGTCAAAGAGGTTCTTCATATATGTACACAACAGAGTTCAGCGAATAAGACAATCAACATGCCCCGACCAGTGGCACTATGTGCCCACAGAGCTGAATCCAGCTGACCTCGCCACCAGGTCAGTGCCTGCCTTCCAGCTCTCCAATACAATGTGGTTTACCGGGCCAGCTTTCTTACACAAACCTGACCAAGCTGACTATACGGCACAAGAATCATTCAAGCTCGTCAGCCCAGATCTAGATGTGGAGGTCCGTCCTCATGTGATCAGCTTAATGACTCACACCCAAGAGAGCCTACTTACCTGTGAGCGCTTTGAGCGCTTTTCAACCTGGCGATCACTCGTTAGAGCCATAGCTTTCTTAATCCATGTGGCTCGCTCTCACAAGCCCGATCCTGGCAGCTCGTCAAACAAATGCAGAGGTTGGCACTGGTGCAGGAAGCCTCGTTCCCCAGACGAGTTGGCTGCAGCTGAGAACATTATCATCAGGTCAGTTCAAGTTCAGGCGTACTCTGAGGAGTACAGAGCACTTGCTGAAAAAAGAACCATTACCAAGACCAGTTCACTGTGGAAACTGAATCCAGTTTTGAATGACGGCCTCATCAGAATTGGAGGACGGCTGACGCATGCAGAATTGAGCTTGCAAGAAAGGAGTCCTGTTGTCCTGCCACATCAAAGCCACATCATAACATTGCTCACAAGACACCACCATGAACTGATAGAACACCAGGGCCACCAGTTCACTGAGGGAGCCATTCGAGCAGCCGGCTTGTGGATTGTCAGCGGCAAACTGTTGATTGGATCTGTCTTACACCAATGCATCACATGCAGAAAGCTCAGATGGAGAACGGAGGAGCAGAAGATGGCTGATCTGCCTCCGGAATGACTTAGTTCATCGCCACCATTTTCATACGTCGGCCTGGATGTTTTTGGCCCTTGGACTATCACTACTCGCCGCACCAGAGGAGGCGCCGCTCATAGCAAACGCTGGGCTATGCTATTCACTTGTATGAGCACAAGAGCTGTGCATATAGAAGTGATCGAGTCCATGGACACGTCCAGCTGCATTAATGCATTACGAAGATTCTTCGCCATCCGCGGGCCAGCAAAGCAGTTAAGATCCGACTGTGGAACAAATTTCATTGGAGCCTGTCGAGAGCTAGAGTTAGGGAATGAACACAACCAAAGGCCAAGCATCCTGACATACCTAAGCCAGCAAGGTTGCACATGGGAATTTAATCCTCCACATGCTTCACACATGGGTGGTGCATGGGAGCGCATGATTGGAGTGTCGCGGCGCATTCTGGACTCCATGTTGCGACAGAACAGACCACCTCAGCTGACACACAAAGTGCTGTGCACCTTCATGGCTGAAGTGTCAGCAATCATTAATGCGAGGCCCCGTGTTCCTGTTTCTTCCGATCCAGATTCACCATTCCTTTTGACTCCAAACATGTTATTCACACAGAAGGGCAGTGTACCCACTCCTCCTGGAGACTTCACTGACAAAGACCTCCTGAAGAGCCAGTGGAGAAGAGTACAAGCCTTGGCCAGTAAGTTCTGGAGCCGCTGGCACACCGAGTACCTTCCCACTTTGCAAAGCCGGCGGAAGTGGAACGAGGCTCGTCGGAGTCTCCGAGAAGGTGACATCGTCTTACTGAAAGAAAGCCAAGTATCCCGCAATGAGTGGCCTATGGGTCTTGTCACCTCTGTCTTCCCCAGCAAAGACGACAGGGTGCGAAAGATAGAGGTGAAGGCCACTGTTCAAGGGACGGTCAAAAAGTTCTTCAGACCCATCTCAGAGGTCGTACTCCTCTTACCTAAGGAGGACTAAGTGTTATTGATTCCACAGTTCTCTATGTTTTATAAGCAGTGGCATCCAATAGACACCAGGCGGGGAGTGTTCTGCCTTATAATTGCAGGTGTTACGTTTTGTTGCCACCAGTAGGTGGCAGTAGATGGTAATGGCCAGTAGGGTCACTCAACAGGAACAGGAAGTAGTACAGTGATAAGCAAACAAAGAGGTCACATCAGCATGAAGTGTGCTGCAAGTTAATCTGCTGTAATCTTACATTGTTACGCCTTCGAAAGCATTGCCTGTGAGTTGAATGGTTTCATTACATATTCACGTTTAGATGTTAGTTATATCTCACATATGTAACAAGGTGCATTTCTTTCTTTTTTCTTTCTCAGTTTTACTCCAACCCAATACAACTGATTTGTATTGTTTCATTGACCTCATGCAAGTGTGGCATCATTAAACACCGGAGCTTGGACGCTACATCCTGACTCATCGTTATTGAAAGGAGTTTGGCTGGCTGTCTAACTGTGTACAAACACATACACGTAGGGAGGATGGTACAGTTGATACCGGCAGCCTCCAGTCCCAGCGAACCGATTATTCTTGCGAAGCAAGCTGACGCATGGGTTGAACCACTGACCGTCACTGAAAATGCTGATGGCTGGCATGTATACCATTGTGACATTTTCATTTCCAAAACTATAGCCACATTTGAAGTGACACTGCCAAGTGAGGGGTAAAAATTCCTCTGCCTCGCTCCTAGAGTAGATAATCGGAAAACTCTGCACTCCTGGCCTTTGTACTTCCACCCATTGACTTTAATGGATGCAAAAATCACAGGCTGGGGGTGTGTGATTTCCTGATATGCTCTCCCGGTGTGGCACAGCGGAATTTGTATCCCCAAGTTTTGAACCCAAATCAACTTGAATAGTTAAGAGTCTCAAACTGATTTCACTTTTTCTCTTGATATTAGGTCATGCTTATAAATGACAAACGAGCCATCTTACCTGATAGGTTAGTGTAATGGTCATTACAGCGCACCACAGAGCCATGAGAGAATAACCACCAAGGATGAGCACTCGCCTTCCGAGACATTCAATCATAAGGCCCTGAGGAAGCAATGACACCATCAGCCCTGTCTCAGATATAGCAAAAAGACTTACACACTCTCAATGTTATGGCGCTTCACATAGTGACTGACTTCAGCATCCACTGAAAAAGAAATCATACTGAATTATCTCATGCAATTGAAATTGCGCGATCACTAAAGCATTCTGTATTACGGACTATCTCTGATGTTAATCCAGCTCCTACACACTGTGGCTCTTAATAACTTAACCCAGCCAGCACCCTGCGTTACTGACGCCTTGAACTTACTCGCCTTTTCTAGCTCATCATTGGTGCCAGAATGGCATTTCTATTTTGAAGTCTAAAAATTGATGCACATCTCGTTCTATACCAGGTTTTCAGTGTTGCCTGTGACACTGTTCTCGAGGGAGTGGGGGGAGGGGGTCTCAGGCCTTCTTGTGATGTGCGCATCAATGCCACTTGAAGCTTATATACTAATGTAGTACAAATGTCCTACCTCACAGAACATCGCACCTCTGCTCCTGCCAGACTTTGCAAGATCAATTAATAAATTAGCATAAAATAAATGCACTTTTTCTTTTATTACAATAATTTTGTAAGTGAACTTTAGCCATCCTACTCTTTCTTCACATTTGCATCCCCTGGGTATTTGAATTTACATTCTTTCTCCTAGTACATGTAACCCGAAGGTCAGTATCCTAAGAGGTGGTTGGCTGCTCATGGGACTGAAGTGGCTTTCCTCTTATGCCAGATTAATCCTGGGAATCACCCACTGCAGACTGCACCTCGAGCATTTGTCTGGGCAGCCTCATCTTCCACGAGCCACTTGAGTGGTGTCCTGAGAGGATAGGTCACACACCCGACATGCGTTGCTGTCGTCAGAAACAGCAGCCTCATAAAAGTCGATTCCACCCATTATCATTCTACTGAGCCCAGGATCTGTGTATTCATTGATCAGTAGGATGGCTAGTCTACTGGTAGCTGCCAGATACTGGATACCCTGGAGAGAAAGTGACCGGTTTACTGGCCGCAAGTGTCTGAAAGCTGGATGATCCATATCAGCCTCCTACTGACATCCCCACCATCACAGAAGCCTGTCTTCAGCCAATTCAATTCACTCCACTCCACATGATATCAAGAAATGGCTGAGCGCACTGGATACAGCAAAGGCTGTAGGTCCCGACAACATCCTGGCTGTAGTTGTGAAGACTTGTGCTCCAGAACTAGCCGCACATCTAGCCAAGCTGTTCCGGTACAGCTACTACACTGGTATTTACCAAACAATGCCCAGGTATGTCCTGTCCACAAAAAGCAGGACAAATCTAATCCAGCCAATTACCACCCCATCAGCCTACTCTCAATCATCAGCAACATGATAGAAGGTGTCGTCGACAGTGCTATCAAGCAGCACTTACTCACCAATAACCTGCTCACCAATGCTCATTTTGGATTCTGCCAGAACCACTCAACTCCCGACCTCATTACAGCCTTGGTCCAAACATGGACAAAAGAGCTGAATTCTAGAGGAGAGGTGAGAGTGACTGCCCTTGACATCAAGGCAGTATTTGACCGAGTGTGGCATCAAGGATCCCTAATAAAATTGCAGTCAATGGGAATCGGGAGAAACTTTCCACTGACTGGAGTCATACCTAGCACAAAGGAAGATGGTTGTGGTTGTTGGAGCCAATCATCTCAGCCCTAGGACATCGCTGCAGGAGTTCCTCAGGGCAGTGTCCTAGGCCCAACCATCTTCAGCTGCTTCAATGACCTTCCTTCCAACATAAGGTCAGAAGTGGGGATGCATGCTAATGATTGCACAGTGTTCAGTTTCATTCGCAACTCCTCAGATAATGAAGCACTCCATGCCCACATGCAGCAAGACCTGGATGACATTCAGACTTGGGCTGGTATGTTGCAAGTAACATTCGCATCACACAAGTGCCGGACAATGCCATCTCCAACAAGAGAGGGTCTAACAACCTCCCCATAACATTCAATGGGATTACTATCACCGAATCCCCCAACATCAACAATCTGGGGGTCACCATTGACCAGAAACTTAACTGGACCAGTCACATAAATACTGTGGCTACAAGAACAGGTCAGAGGCTGGATATTCTGCGGCGAGTGACTCATCTGCTGAGTTCCCAAAGCCTTTCCACCATCTACAGGCACAAGTAAGGAGTGTGATTGAATACTCTCCACTTGCCTGGATGAGTGCAACTCCAACAACACTCAAGAAGCTCGACACCATCCAGGACAAAGCAGCCCGCTTGACTGGCACCCCATCCGCCACCTTAAACATTCACTCCCTCCACCACCGGCGTACCATGGCTGCAGTGTGTACCATCTACAAGATGCACTGCAGCAACTCGCCAAGGCTTCTTTGACAACACCTCTCGCCAAGGATTCTTTGACAGCACTGCCCAAACCCGCGACTTCTGCCACCTAGAAAGACAAGGGCAGCAAGCACATGGGAACACCACCTGCAAGTTCCCTTCCAAGTCACACACCATCCTGACTTTGAAATAGATCGCCGTTTCTTCATCGTCGCTGGGTCAAAATCCTGGAACTCCTTCCCTAAAAGCACTGTGGGAGTACCTTCACCACATGGACTGCAAGGCGACGGCTCACCACCACCTTCTCAAGGATAATTAGGGATGGGCAATAAATGCTGGCGTTACCAGTGACGCTCACATCCCATGAATGGAAAAAATCCGCTTCCATTGCCCTGATGGATCTGCGGGGAAGGAGGGCCTAAACTAAGAATGAGTGAGCAGGACCTCTAGAGATTAAGGAGGCAGTGAAGAATGAGGAGCCTACTTAGTCGCTGCAGCTTTACGGGGATGCCATGGTGAATATCTAGGTCTACACCCACTAACCTGCAACCTGTACAGATCTCACTATATACAATACATACAATCATACAGCACAGAAGGGGGCCATTCGGCCAATTGTGCCTGTGCTGGCTCTGTGAAATAAGTCCCACGCTCCTGCTCTTTCCCCATAGCCCTTCAATTCCCCCCCCACCGCCACTCACATATTTATCCAATTTCCCGTTTGAAAAGGTATTATTGAATCTGCTTCCACCACCCTTCACCCTTTCGGGTCATTTCAGATCATAACTCTGTAAAAAAAAAAAAATTCTCATCATCTCCTTTCTGGTTCTTTTGACAATGATCTTAAATCTGCGTTCTCTGGTTACTGTCCCTCCTGACAGTGGAGACAGTTTCTCCCTATCTACTCTATCAAAACCCCTCATACGTTTGAACACCTCTATTAAATCTCCCCTTAACCTTCTCTGCTCTAAGGAGAACAATCCCAGCTTCTTCAGTCTCTCATCTCTGGTCCCATTCTGGTAAATCTCCTGTGTTCTCTCTAACATCTCAACATCCTTCCTAAAGTGTCCCACGTTGAGAACAGGATATCCACCTACTCCTTGTAGGAGGTCAGCTCTTGCCCATGATGCCTCCTCCAGTCACCTGTCTTTTACTTGTGCACAAGTTTCTTCAGCAATAAGATTGGTCGCATGAGGTGAAGACTAGTGCGTAAGGGATGTCTGTAAGGTGGCATCAGATAATCAATGTTATAGATCGGCTGGTAGCATCCTGTTAAAGTAGAGCAGTACTCCTCATCTCATGTGCTTGCTCTGTTCCCATATCTCTTTAATCCCCTTTTCCTTTAACCACCTTTCTAACCTATTCTTAAATGTTGGCATAGTCTCTACTTCAATCAGTAACTCACAGCCCTCTGTAAAAGGTTTCTCCTAAATCTCTTAAATTTAATCTAATATCCAGATCCCTCTGTTCTAAACCCCTTAAATCACTAGAAACTATCAGCTATGCTCCATCCTCTCATAATTTTAAACATCTTAGTCTGGGCTGGATTTGAACCCAGGCCCCAAGGTGAAAGGACAGAGTTCAAGTTCACTGCACGGCCCAATCCTTCAGTAGTAGCCCGGGTACCGATCCCTGGTGAATCGAACCATGAAAAAAGGCTCATTGGTTGTTACTAAAACCATTGGCTTTTGATGGGTTTGCAACTGTCCATTCTACTTACACAGCATAAGGCTGAGAGACACTCGCAGGCCCCAGTGCCCATAGTAACATATGGGATATATGCTTGTGCGATTCCAGCTTCATTAAATATATAGGTGGCATAGAAGTAAATCTGAAACATAGAAAACAGCTTCAGTTAAATCACAAGTGCATAGGCAACATCACAGAACAGTACAGGCACGTAATTTTCTGATTGGTAACTGATTGGAAAATGGGCAGAGACTGTTATACCTGGTTTCCGCCCATTTTAGCACCTATTCAATTTTCTAGCCAGGTTTTGTACTGGTACCAAAAGTGCCCACCGGCTTGTGGTTAATTATATTACAAACAGAAACATAGAAGATAGGAGCAGGAGTAGGCCATTCGGCCCCTTGAGCCTGCTCTGCCATTCAATGAGATCATGGCTGATCATCCAAACTCGGTACCCTGTCCCTGCCTTCTCCCCATATCCCTTGATCCCTTTAGCCTTAAGAAATATATCTAACTCCTTCTTGAATATATTTAATGAATTGGCCTCAACTGCCTTCTGTGGTAGAGAATTCCACAGGTTCACCACTCTCTGGGTGAAGAAATTCCTCCTCATCTCTGTCCTAAATGGCTTACCCCTTATCCTTAGACTGTGACCCCTGGTTCTGGGCTCCCCCGCCATCGGGAACATCCTTCCTGCATCTAGTCTGTCTAGTCCTGTTAGAATTTTATAAGTTTCAATGAGATCCCCTCTCATTCTTCTAAACTCCAGCGAGTATAAGCCCAATCGACCCAATCTCTCCTCATATGTCATTCCTGCCATCCCAGGGATCAGTCTGGTGAATCTTCGCTGCACTCCCTCCATGGCAACATCCTTCCTCAGATAAGGCGACCAAAACTGCATACAATGCTCAAGGTGTGGTTTCACCAAGGCCCTGTACAACTGCAGCAAGACATCCTTGTTCCTGTACTCGAACCCTCTTGCTACGAAGGCCAACATACCATTTGCCTTCTTAACCGTCTGCTGCACCTGCATGCTTACCTTCAGCGACTGGTGCACAAGGACACCCAGGTCTCGTTGCACTTCCCCTTCTCCCAATCTATTGCCGTTCAGATAATAATCTGTCTTCCTGTTTTTGCCACCAAAGTGGATAACCTCGCATTTATCCACATTATACTGCATCTGCCCAATCACCCAACCTGTCCAAATCATACTGGAGTTTCTCGGCATCCTCCTCACAGCACACACGCCCACCCAGCTTTGTGTCATCTGCAAACTTGGAGATATTACATCTAGTTCCCTCATCTAGATCATTAATATATGTTGTGAATAGCTGGGGTCCTAGGACCGATCCCTGCGGTACCCCACTAGTCACTGCCTGCCACTTGGAAAAAGACCCGTTTATTCCAACTCTTTGCTTCCTGTCTGCCAACCAGTTCTCTATCCAAGTCAGTACCTTACCCCCAATCCCATGTGCTTTAACTTTGCACGCTAGTCTCTTATGCGGGACCTTATCGAAAGCCTTCTGAAAGTCCAAATACACCACATCCACTGGTTCTCCCTTATCTATTCTACCAGTTACATCCTCAAAAAATTCCAGTAGATTAGTCAAGCATGATTTACCTTTTGTAAATCTATGTTGACTTTGTC
This sequence comes from Somniosus microcephalus, assembly GCF_052327205.1. Taxonomy (NCBI): domain Eukaryota; kingdom Metazoa; phylum Chordata; class Chondrichthyes; order Squaliformes; family Somniosidae; genus Somniosus; species Somniosus microcephalus. Next base: position 61,396,950 of record NC_141005.1, on the reverse strand, counting down.
CAATCCTGTCACTGTTTTCCAGGTTTTGTACTGGCACCAAAAGTGCTCACCGGCTTGTGGTTAATTATATTACAAATGATGGCCTAATGATATCATTCAGATAAGAACATAAGAAATAGGAGCAGGAGTAGGCCATTCGGCCCTTCGAGCCTGCTCCGCCATTCAGTGAGATCATGGCTGATCTTCTGCCTCAACTCCATTCACCGGCCCTATCGCCATATCCCTTGATGCCCTTACTAGTCAGAAATCTATCGACTTCTGTTTTGAATATACCCAATGACTGAGCCTCCACAGCCCTCTGGGGTAGAGAATTCCAAAGATTTTTCTTCTCATCTCAGTCCTGAATGGCCTACCCTTTATCCTGAGGCTGTGGCCCCTAGTTCGAGACTCCCCAGCCAAGGGAAACATTCTCCCAGCCTCCACCCTATCAAGCCCTGTAATAATTTTGTATGCTTCAATGAGATCCCCTCATCCTTCTGAATTCAAGAGAATACAGGCCTAGTTTTCTCAATCTCTTCTCATACGACAGTCCCGCCATCCCAGGAATCAATCTCGTGAACCTTTGTTGCACTCCCTCTATGGCAAGTATATCCTTCCTTAGGTAAGGAGACCAAAATTGTACACAGTACTCCAGGTGTGGTCTCACCAAGGCCCTATATAATTGGAGTAAGACTTCTTTACTCCTGTACTCAGGATGGCCCCACAACAGCCCAGTCTTTATACCGCTCATTATCCCCCCCCCCACCCCCCCAAAAATGGCTGTCCAGGGCTCCGAGCGTGTGCAATTTATGGAGGTGCATTTAAAGAGCCGCATAGTATGATTTGTAGCAGCATTTTAAAATGATTTCTGAGCTTGCCCTGTTTTTCTACTCAGTTGATCAGAAAGCTTTGTGCCAGCTGTTTTGGTAGCCCACAAATGTTGGAAAAATGGGAACCCCCCTTTACTTACATTTGTTTTTATAAGGAGGAAGAGGAGGAGGAGCAGTGGAGGGATGCCAGGCAGGTCAGGCTGCACCCACCTTCTCATACCCTTCCACCCACATTTACAGGCAGTGATGCCCCTACCTGGCAATGTCTATGTGGAGCTGCACATGTGGTTCCGGGTCAGCACACAGGCAGAGGCAGAGCTGTGCCATCAACCGCAAGGATACCTGCAGCCAATGTTCCCCCTAATTTTATTTTTGGGTGCATGGTCCCTTTAATGTGCTGCGTGGCCAATTCCAAATTTGGCACATGCGCAAAATCTCCCACTCAAAAGCCGGTAAGCGGCCTGTGCGGGACCTCCAGACAGCTGTGCGGCCACGTGACCTCCAGACAGCTGTGCGGCCACGTGACCTCCAGACAGCTGTGCGGCCACGTGACCTCCAGACAGCTGTGCGGCCACGTGACCTCCAGACAGCTGTGCGGCCACGTGACCACGCAGCTTAGCGGGAACGCTGCCCGCAGCTACCACGTGCTATAGGGCTTGCAGTAACGAATGGTCAGCTACACCCTGTAATAAAAATACATCTGATAAACGAAAGCTAGATGTTAAAATCGGCTCCAGCATGCTGAAGAAAAAGGACTCTTAAAAAGGCTGAAGGACCGTTAAAAGGATTGCTAATTTACACCTTGAAAGACTGGATCACTATAGCAACAAGAACGTGCTCCCGGTCCGCTGGAAATCGTTTAAGCAGCTGTCTACTTAACCTGTTTATGCCGTGAACACAGAGAAGTGAAGTGTCAATCGGTGGGTTGTAAATCGAGGAGCCTATTGTTGACAAGCAACCGCCCCAGAGGTGTTGTTCAAAGTTAAAAAGTATTTAAAGCCAAGCAGAAGTTAGAAGAGGCTGCTCCAACCTTGCCTTTTGCCTCCTGGGGCTGTAACCTCACCTGGAATTCTCCCAACTGCTCTCTACCTCATGGCTTCATGCCTCGATGCTGACATACAGACTGCCTGTGAAGCAGGTGACCTGGGTGCAAGAGAAAGCCACCTACACCACAACTTGGAATCTTCTCGATAAGCTTGAGTCAATCATGAGTATATAACTTTCGTTAAGGAGTTAGTCTATGGTTGACATTTGATTTCCAAATGGTTGTGTGTTTTTTTTATTCATTCATGTGATGTGGCATCACTGACAAGGCCAGTAGTTATTGGCCGTCCCTAGTTGCCCTCGAGAAGGTGGTGGTGAGCTGCCTTCTTCAAACGCTGCAGTCCGTGAGGTGAAGGTACTCCCACAATGCATTTTGGAAATTCAGAAGGTGTTTTATTGTTAAAATTATTCTAAATCGTGCATAAACCCAAGATGTTGTTTAATTCTAATGCCAATTTTTCTAACTTATTTAGAAAAGCCATGAATTGTGCCTTAAGTTTCTTTAGGAAAATTAGCCCATTAAATTAAATATAAACCTAGGAGATCAAAAGGCAATTCCCCAAATTGAAGTGCAAATCACTTTGCGCCTTTTTGCTCCTACAACTCTCGAACATAAGATCATAGGAAATAGGAGCAGGAGCAGGCCATTCGGCCCCTCAAGCCTGCTCTGCCATTCGGCCCCTCAATCCTGCTCCGCCATTTAATGAGATCATGGCTGATCCGATTTTGGCCTCAACTCCACTTTCCTGCCCGCTCCCCATAACGCTCGACTCCCCTGTTGCTCAAAAATTTTGCTTATCTCAGCCTTGAATATATTCAATGACTCAACTTCCACAGCTCTCTGGGGTAAAGAACTCCAAAGATTCACGACCCTCTGAGAAGAAATTCCTCCTCATCTCCATCTTAAATGGGCGACCCCTTAGTCTGAGACTATGCCCCCTCGTTCTAGATTCCCTGACGAGAAGAAACATCCTCCCAGCATCTACCCTGTCCATCCCCTCAGAACATAGAAACATAGAAGGTAGGAGCAGGAGTAGGCCATTCGGCCCCTCGAGCCTGCTCCGCCATTCAATGAGATCATGGCTGATCATCCAAACTCAGTACCCTGTCCCTGCCTTCTCTCCATATCCCTTGATCCCTTTAGCCTTAAGAAATATATCCAACTCCTTCTTGAATATATTTAATGAATTGGCCTCTACTGCCTTCTTTGGTAGAGAATTCCACAGGTTCACCACTCTCTGGGTGAAGAAATTCCTCCTCATTTCTGTCCTAAATGGCCTACCCCTTATCCTTAGACTGTGACCCCTGGTTCTGGACTCCCCGACCATCGGGAACATCCTTCCAGCATCTAGTCTGTCTAGTCCTGTTAGAATTTTATAAGTTTCAATGAGATCCCCTCTCATTCTTCTAAACTCCAGTGAGTACAAGCCCAATCGACCCAATCTCTCCTCATACGTCATTCCTGCCATCCCAGGTATCAGCCTGGTGAATCTTCGCTGCACTCCTTCCATGGCAAGAACATCCTTCCTCAGATAAGGCGACCAAAATTGCACACAATACTCAAGATGTGGTCTCACCAAGGCCCTGTACAACTGCAGCAAGACATCCTTGTTCCTGTACTCAAACCCTCTCACTACAAAGGCCAACATACCATTTGCCTTCTTAACCGCCTGCTGCACCTGCATGCTTACTTTCAGCGACTGGTGCACAAGGACGCCCAGGCCTCATTGCACTTCCCCTTCTCCCAATCTATTGCCATTCAGATAATAATCTGCCTTCCTGTTTTTGACACCAAAGTGGATAACCTCGCATTTATCCACATTATATTGCATCTGACATGCTTCTGCCCAATCACCCAACCTGTCCAAATCATCCTGGAGTTTCTCGGCATTCTCCTCACAGCACTCACGCCCACCCAGCTTTGTGTCGTCTGCAAACTTGGAGATATTACAGAATCACACAGAATCACAGAAACCCCACAGTGCAGATAGAGGCTATTTCGGCCCATCGAGCCTGCACCGACACATATCCCACCCGATCCCCGTAACCCCTACTCCAACACATATCCCACCCTATCCCCGTAACCCCACGTATTTAATCCCCCTAACACTAAGGGTCAATTTTATCATAGCCAATCAACCTAACCCGCACATCTTTGGACTGTGGGAGGAAACCGGAGCACCCGGAGGAAACCCACGCAAACACGGGGAGAATGTGCAAACTCCACACAGACAGTCGCCCGAGGCCGGATTCGAACCCGGGTCCCTGGCGCTGTGAGGTAACAGTGCTAACCACTATGCCACCGTGCTGCATCTAGGTCCCTTGTCCAGATCATGAATATATATTGTGAATAGCTGGGGTCCAAGACCGATCCCTGCGGTACCCCACTAGTCACTGCCTGCCACTCGGAAAAAGAGCCGTTTATTCCAACTCTTTGCTTTCTGTCTGCCAACCAGTTCTCTATCCAAGTCAATACCTTGCCCCCAATCCCATGTGCCTTAATGTTACACGCTAATCTCTTATGCGGGACCTTATCGAAAGCCTTTTGAAAATCCAAATACACCACATCCACTGGTTCTCCCTTATCTATTTTACCAGTTACATCCTCAAAAAATTCCAGTAGATTAGTCAAGCATGATTTACCTTTTGTAAATCCATGTTGACTTTGTCCGATCTGGTCACTTTTTTCCAAGTGCTCTGCCATTACATCCTTTATAATGGACTCTTAGCATTTTCCCCACTACCGATGTCAGGCTTACCGGTCTGTAATTCCTCGTTTTCTCTCTACCACCCTTTTTAAACAGTGGGGTAACATTAGCTACCCGCCAATCCATGGGTACTGTTCCAGAGTCTATCGAATTTTGGAAGATGACCAGCAATGCATCTACTATTTCTAGGGCCACTTCCTTAAGTACTCTAGGATGTAGATTATCAGGCCCTGTGGATTTATCGGCTCTCAATCCCATCAATTTCCCTAACACCATTTCCCTACAAATACTGATTTCTTTCAGTTCCTCCCTTTCATTAGACCCTATGTTCCCCGACATCTTTGGAAGGTTATTTGTGTCCTCCTTTGTGAAGACAGAATCAAAGTATGTATTTAATTGGTCTGCCATTTCTTTGTTCCCCATTATAAATTCCCCTGATTCTGACTGCAAGGGACCTACGCTTGACTTCACCAATCTTTTTCTCTTCACATATCTATAGAAGCTTTTACAGTCAGTTTTTATGTTCCCTGAAAGCTTACTCTCATACTCTATTTTCCCCCTCTTAATTAATCCCTTTGTCCTCCTTTGTTGAATCCTAAACTGCTCCCAATCCTCAGGTTTACTGCTTTTTCTGGCCAATTTATGTGTCCTCTCCTTGGATCTTATGCTATCCCTAATTTCCCTTGTTAGCCACGGTTGAGTCACCTTTTTTGTTTTACTTTTATGCCAAACTGGGATGAACAAATTCTGTAGTTCATCCATGCGATCTTTGAATGTTTGCCATTGCCCATCCACTGTCAACCCTTTGAGTGACATTCCCCAATCAATCCTACCCAACTCGCACCTCATACCATCGTAGTTTCCTTTATTTAAATTCAGGACCCTAGTCTCTGAGTCAACTATTTCACTCTCCATCTTAATGAAGAATTCTATCATATTATGGTCGCTCTGACCCAAGGGGCCTCGCACAACAAGATTGCTAATTAATCCTTTCTCATTACATAATACCCAGTCTAAGATGGCCTGATCTCCAGTTGGTTCCTCGACATATTGGTCCAGGAAACCATCCCGTATACACTCCAGGAATTCCTCCTCCACAGTATTGTTACTAATTTGGTTAGCCCAATCTATATGTAGATTAAAGTCACCCATGATAACTGCTGTGCCCTTATTGCACGCTTCTCTAATTTCCCATATAATGCCATCCTGACCTCCGCATTACTGTTTGGAGGTCTATATACCACTCCCACTAACGTGTTCTGCCTCTTGGTATTTCTCAGTTCTACCCATACAGATTCCACATCATCAGAGCTAATATCCTTCCTTACAATTGTGTTAATCCCCTCTTTAACCAGCAATGCTACCCCACCTCCTTTTCCTTTTTGCTTATCTTTCCTGAATATTGAATACCCCTGGATGTTGAATTCCCAGCCTTGGCCACCCTGCAGCCATGTTTCCGTAATCCCAATCATATATTCGTTTACCTCTATTTGCGCAGCTAATTCATCCACCTTATTACAAATGCTCCTCGCATTAAGACACAAAGCCTTCAGACTTGTTTTTTTAACGCTCTTAGATCTTTTAGAATTATTATTTACTGCGGCCATGTTTGATTTAAACCCTTGATTTCTTTGCCTGCCACTTTTGTTTTTCTCCTTCCTGTCTTTTGCTTTTATCCTTGTTTCCCTTTCCTCTGTCTCCCCGCTCAGGTTCCCAACCCCCTGCCATTTTAGTTTAAACCCTCCCCCAGAGCATTAGCAAACACTCCCCCTAGGACATCGATCCCGGCCCTGCCCAGGTGCAAACTGTCCATTTTGTACTGGTCCCACCTCCCCCAGAACCGGTTCCAATGTCCCAGGAATTTGAATCCCTCCCCGTTGCACCAGTCCTCTAGCCACGTATTCATCTGAAATATCCTTCTATTTCTACTCTGACTAGCACGTGGCACTAGTAGCAATCCTGAGATTACTACCTTTAAGGTCCTATTTTTTAATTTACCTCCTAACTCCCTATATTCAGCTTTTAGGACCTCATCCCGGTTTTTACCTATATCGTTGGTACCTATATGCACCACGACAACTGGCTGTTCACCCTCCCCTTCCAAAATGTTCTGCAGCCGCTCTGAGACATCCTTGACCCTTGCACCAGGGAGGCAACACACCATCCTGGAGTCTTGTTTGCGGCCGCAGAAACGCCCATCTATTCCCCTTACAATAGAATCCCCTATTACTATAGCTCTCCCCCTCTTTTTCCTCCTGTCCTGTGCAGCAGAACCACCCCTGGTGCCAGGAAGTTGGCTGCTGCTGCCTTCCCCTGGTAAGCCATCCCCCCATCAGTATCCAAAGCGGTATATCTGTTTGAGAGGGGGATGGCCACAGGGGACCCCTGCACTACCTTCCTGTGCCTAGTACTCTGCCTGTTGGTCACCCTTTCCCTTTCTGCCTGTGCCACCTTTACCTGCGGTGTGACCAACTGATTAAACGTGCTATTCACGACGTCCTCAGCATTGCGAATGGTCCAGTATGTATCCAATCGCAGCTCCAGCGCCGCAATGCGGTCTGTCAGTAGCTGCAGCTGGACACACTTCCTGCACACATGGTTGTCAGGGACAGAGGAAGTGTCCCTGAGTTCCCACATAGCGCAGGAGGAGCATACCACGGCACCGGGCTGTCCTGCCATGACTTACCCTTTAATTAATTCAAATTAAATTAAATAAATCAATTCCACCAATTTCACTACAGTTAAATGATATATTTAAGGGCCCTGGTTTACAAACAGTCCCCGCTACAACACAGAGACGTTAAAAACTATAAACCACAGAGTTAAAGTTTAAAAAAAGAGAGAAATACTCACCAACCAATCACTTACCTGCTTTCTGGTGATGTCACACTTCGATTACTTTTTACTTCTCTCCCTCTCTGAGATTGGTAAACCTACCTGCGCCTCGAGCTCACCTTTTATACCTTATATGTTTCAATAAGATCACCTCTCATTCTTCTAAACTCCAATGAGTATAGGCCCAACCTGCTCAACCTTTCCTCATAAGACAACCCTTCCATCCCAGGAATCAACCTGGTGAACCTTCTTTGAACTGCCTCCAATGCAAGTATATCCCTCCTTAAATAAAGGGACCAAAACTGTACGCAGTATTCTAGATGTGGTCTCACCAACACCCTGTACAGTTGTAGCAAGACTTCCCTACTTTTATACTCTATCCCCCTTGAAATAAAGGCCTTCCTAATTACTTGCTGCACCTGCATGTTAACTTTTTGTGTTTCATGTACGAGGACACCCAAATCCCTCTGTACCACCGCATTCTGTAGTCTTTCTCCTTTTAAATCATATTTTTCTTTTCTATTCTTCCTACCAAAGTGGATAACTTCACATTTTCCCACATTATACTCCATTTGCCAAATTCTTGCCCACTCACTTAGCCTATTTATAACCCTTTACAGACTCTTTGGACTGGATTTTCTCAGCCCTGAGGAGGCGAGCATGGAGGCGGGATTGTCGGTAAAGTAGCAGAACGTGGGGGCGGATGGCAAACCCACCATATCCCGCCTCCGTGCCCTTTTGTCATGAGCCAGGAAGATGTACTGATTCGGGTCCCGTCTCGTGGAGGCCGGAAAGGCATTAAATCCTTTTACCTGCCTGTTAACAGGTAGTTAACAGGCACAAAAAAAGATTAGTGCCATTTACCTTCTCAGGTGAAGGCTTCCCAACCTCGGAGAACCCCGCTGGGTTGGAGGAGACGTGAAGGAGGTCAGTGGGGGTTGGAGGCACCTGGAAGTAAGATGTTGGGGTGAGTGATGGGTGCAAGTGTGGAGTGGTAAGTATGTAAGGTGAGTGATAAGTGTTTTAAAATGTTCAGTTACCTTGTTTTCTTCCTACAGCCTTCATCCACCCTGGATCGGGAGACCCGACATCTTCCTTGTCGATTTCACAGACTGGCTGTTGGATCCTCCGAACCAACAGCCATCTGAAATCGACAAAGTTGAATGGTTTGATGAGTCCTGAACACAAGGCTTCATCAAACTACAAAGAATGTCAGTGTTTGACAGCTTCACAGAGCTGTCAAACACTGACAATCCTTCTTTCAAGAAGTCTTGATAGATAGCACGTCAGACATTGACGTGCCAGACATTGACGTGCTCTGTCAGTGACTGCCTCCCTAATTGGCCTGCTGAGCCCACAGGGTGGGCTTAGCTAGGTCAATCAGGGGAAAATCCCTCTGGTTGGTCAGACAATGATGGAGGCGGGACATTGACACAACAAGCAGCAGTGCCGCCTCCAACACGTCTCCATTAAGAGAATCCAGCCCTTTATGTCCTCCTCACAACTTGCTTTCCCACCTATCTTTGTATCGCTTGCAAATTTGGCTACTCGCTTCCTTCATCCAAGTCATTAATATAGTTTGAAAATAGTTGAGGCCCCAGCACTGATCCCTGTGGCACCCCACTAGTTACAGATTGCCATCCTGAAAATGACCCATTTATCCCGACTCTCTGTTTTCTGTTAGATAACCAATCCTCTATCCAATCTAATATATTACCCCCAACACCATGAGCTCTTATCTTATGCGGTAACCTTTTATGTGGCACCTTGTCAAATGCCTTTTGGAAATCCAAATACACTACATCTACTGGTTCCCCTTTATCCACCCTGCTCATTACCTCCTCAAAGAACTCTAATAGATTTGTCAAACACGATTTCCCTTTCATAAAACCATGTTGACTCTGTTTGAGTGTATTATGATTTTCTAAATGCCCTGCTACTACTTCCTTAATAATGGATCAAGCATTTTGCCAATGACAGATGTTAGGCTAACTGGCCTATAGTTTCCTGCTTTCTGTCTCCCTCCTTTTTTGAATAAGGGTGTTACATTTGCGGTTTTCCAATCCGCTGAGACTTTTCTAGAGTCAAGGGAATTTTGGAAGATAACAACCAATGCATCCATTATCTCTGTAGGCACTTCTTTTAAGGCCCTAGGATGCAGACCAACAGGTCCAGGGGACTTGTCAGCCTTTAGACACATAAGTTTGCCTAGCACTTTTTCTCTAGTGATAGTGACTGTTTTAAGTTCCTCCTTCCCTTTTGCCCCTTGATTTTCTACTATTACTGGGATGTTTTTAGTGCCCTCTACTGTGAAGACAGATACAAAATATTTGTTCAATGCCTCTGCCATTTCCTTGTTTCCTATTATTATTTCCCCAGGCTCGTCCTCTAAGGGACCAACTTTTACTTTAGCTACTCTCTTCCTTTTTATATACTTGTAGAAGCTCTTACTGTCAGTTTTTATATTTCTTGCTGGTTTACTCTCATAAGCTATTTTCTCCCTCTTTATTATTTTCTTAGTCATCCTTTGCTGGTTTCTAAAATTTTCTGGCCTACCACTAATCTTTGTAACGTTGTATGCCTTTTCTTTCAATTTGTTACCATCCTGAACTTCCTTGGTTAGCCATGGTTGGTTCATCTTTCTCTTTGAGTCTTTTCTTTCTCACTGAAATATATCTTTGTTGAGTCATGAAATATCTCTTTAAATGTCTGCCACTGTTTTTCTACCGTCTTACCTTCTAATCTATTTTCCCACTCCACTTTAGCCAACTCTCTCCTCATACCTTTGTAATTGCCTTTATTTAAGTTTAATACTCTAGTTTCAGACCCAAGTTTCTCACCTTCAAACTGAATGTGGAATTCAGCCATGTTATGATCACTCTTCCCTAGAGGATCCTTTACTATGAGATCATTAATTAATCCTGTTTCATTACACATTACCAGATCTAAAATAGCCTGTTTCCTGGTCGGCTCCACAACATATTGTTCTAAGAAACTGTCCCGAATACGCTCTATGAATTCATCCTCAAGGCTGCTTTTGCCAATTTGATTTGTCAAATCTATATGAAGATTAAAATCACCCACGATTATTGCAGTAACTTTCTTACAAGCCCCCATTATTTTTTGATTTATACTCTGTCCTATAGTGTAGCTACTGTTCGGGGCCCTATAGACTACTCCCACCAGTGCCTTCTTTCCCTTACTATTTCTTACCTCCTCCCAAATTGATTCTACATCTGGAACTTCCAAGCCAAGATCATTTCTCACTATTGTACTGATCTCATCCTTTATTAACAGAGCTACCCCACCTCCTTTTCCTTTCTGTCTATCCTTTCGAAATGTCAAATACCCCTGAATACTCAGTTCCCAGCCTTGGTCACATTGCAACCATGTCTTTGTGATGGCTATTAGATCATACCCATTTATTTCTATTTGTGCCTTCAATTCATCTATCTTGTTACGAATGCTGTGTGCATTCAGATAAAGAGTCTTTAATTTTGTCTTTTTTATCATTTTTCCCTCCTCTGACCTTATTGGCTGGTGCACTCTTATGTTTGTACGCTCTGTCCCTTCCTGTCGCACTCTGGTTTTCATTGCCCATATCGCTACCCTGCACTATTGCCCTGTCCTTTCTCTTTCACTTTCTAAGTTTCCTTTCGCTTGAACCCTCCCCCCCACTATTTAGTTTAAAGCCCTATCTCCAGCCCTAGTTATTCGATAGGACACCGGTCCCAGCATGGTTCAAGTGAAGGCCGTCCCAACGGAACAGCTCCCTTTTCCCCCAGTACTGGTGCCAGTGCCCCATGAATTGAAACCCATTTCTCCCACACCAATCCTTGATCCACACCTTCAACTCTCTGATCTTATTGACCCTATGCCAATTTGCTCGTGGATCAGGTAGTAATCCAGAGATTATTACCTTTGTGGTTCTGCTTTTTAATTTAGAGCCTAGCTGCTCATACTCCCTCAGCAGAACCTCTTCTTAGTCTTACCTATGTCGTTGGTTCCTACATGGACCACGACAACTGGATCCTTCCCCTCCCACTCCAAGTTCCTCTCCAGCCCTGAGGAGATGTCTTTAATCCTGGCACCGGGCAGGCAACACAGCCTTCGGGACTCATACACTCAGCTGCAGAGAACAGTATCTATTCCCCTAACGGTACTGTCTCCTACCACTACGACATTCCTTTTTACACCCCCCACTTGAATGGCCCTCTATATCACGGTGCCGTGTTCAGTTTGCTCATCCTCCCTGCAGTCCCTGCTCTCATCCACACAGGTTGCAACAACCTCGTAACTGTTGGACAAGTGCATGGGCTGAGGCTCCTCCTCCAATGCTACCTCCTGGATCCCCATACCTGCCTCACTCGCAGTCACACACTCCTGTCCCTGACCATGGGCCAAATCTGAAGTATTTAACCTAAAGGGTTTGACTGCCTCTGAAACAAAGTGTTCAGGTAACTTTCTGCCTCCCTGATGTATAACAATGTCTGCAGCTCGGATTCCAGCTCATCAATTCTCAGCCAAAGTTCCTCGAGCTGCAGACACTTAGGGCTAGAATTTCCCAGGGCCATGGAGGCGGGAATGGAGGCATGTGGGGTGTTAAAATCGCGAAATTGGGGGGCACGAACCCATCCCGCCCCCAACCTGCCTCCATGCCCGTTTCCCAGGAAGCGGGTACCCGACCTGTGCTGGGAGCCACCTCCCCGAGGCGGGAAGGGGATTAGTGCCAATTAACTGCCTGTTAACAGGTAGTTAACAGGCAATTTTTAGCCTAATCCCTATTTTTATCCCTGAAGTGTGGGCTGCCCGACGGCTCCAAACCACGCCAAGTTAGCGAGGCGGACCGTCGGGCTGAAGGACTTGGAGGGTTCGAGATGTCCGGTGTTCAGGTGAGTGATGGGTGCATGAGTACAGAGGTAAGTGTGTTTGGTGTGTGTAAAGTGTTTAAATAAGTTTTACTTACCTTTACTTACTAATGCAGGCTTCCTTCCTTCAGATCTCGGGAGTCCCTCATCTCACCGGCACAGAAAGCAGAATGGCCGCGAGCTGTCAAAAGTTGCAGCCTCTGCTTGCTGATCTGGAGAGATCTCTAAATCAGCCTGAGAGGAAGGAATTAACAGAGTACAGATTGGCAGTGTTTGACAGCTTCAAAGAGCTGTCAAATGCTGATATTTCATCTGTCAAAAGCTCTTGACAGATGAAATGTCAATCTGTGACGTCACCTGTTGCTGGGTGGCCCTTAATTGGCCTGCTGAGCCCGCTGGGCGGGCTCAACAAGGTCAATCAAGGGAAAATCGAGTGGGTTGGCCACAACTCGTTGGAGGCGGAACTACAACTCCAAAAGTGGGAGTCCCGCCTCCTACTCGCCTCCATTGATAAAATCCAGCCCTTACTGTAGACGTGGTCGTCATGGATCACACTGATGTCCACCAGCTCCCACATGCTACAGCTGTAACACATCTCCTGCCCTGTATTTTATTTAATAAATTACATCAATATCAATCAATTGTCTATTTATAATTTTTGATCTAGGTAAACTAGGTAATAACCTTGTTTAATTTATTAAACTTATTAAAATAAGTTTAGTTAGTTATAAATTTAGTTATATGCTACATGTCTTTACTGTTATGTTCATTAATAACTAGACATTCTTATTATGAACACAGCTAGCTTCTAGCTAGTCATTTATTCAGTACATGTTCTCTAGGTACAGTATCTGTAGAGATGCAGCATGTGTGCTCCTGTGTGCAGGCTGCCATCTTGACTGTTGCCTTGTGGGTAGCCTAGTGCCTCATGGGTAATGTAGTCTTAATCTACATACAGCTGGGTAGTGTAGTCTTAATACAGCTCTACACAGCTCTACGGCTCCACCTAGTGTCCACTATGGAATGACATGTTATTGATCGTTATATTTACTGTAACTTAGCCCTCAGTCCTAAGAGAAAAGAAATACTCACCAACAATCACCTACCTGCTTGCCTGTGACGTCACACTTTGATTTTTTGTTATTGAATCGGAGCCTCGCTGCTCCTTCCCCGCTGGCTCTGATCTCGGGCCTCCTCTCGCCGTGCTCTTTATTCCGCTCCTGTTGCCGCTCCGGTTCCGCCCAGGTCTGCTGGCTCTGCTCTCAGGCCTCCTCCTTCCAGGCAGTGCTGTCCGATTGGGGGGGGTGGGGGGGTGTGTCCTGGGGTAGCAAACAGTTCACTGCCGTATCATTCCACACCATCCCCACTTTGCCATCAAACAGGGGATAGGAATGCCAAACCGTTGTGTCACTTGGCCACAGACTCTGGCCTAGAAATTCAGTATAGCCACTTTTGGGGCGGTAAAGTCGGGCGGGTGCTAAAGTTTGTGCCCGCCGGAAAGTGGAGGCCACTTCGCCGATATTCAGTAGCTTTGGCCAAGGAGTTTGCTCGAGCGCTAAAACTGGCGTTGCACCCCTATCTTTAGGCGCTAAGCCGGCGGTGCAGACTGATACCGCCGAGGCCGGGCGCAGCGCAGGTGCGGTCATGTTTTGATTGACAGCAGACACCCTGGCGCCGGCCAGCTCTTAAAGGGGGAAGGGTCGACTTGGTCTGCTGCCACGCCCTGGATACTGCAGCCCTCCAGCTAGGCCTAAACACTGCTGCTGGAGAGAAATAGCGCCAGCAAGGATGCAGAGGGCCCGTGAGCGAGCGCAGCGCTTCTCTACCCATGATTTAAAGGTGCTGGTTAGGGCTTTGGCGAGGAGAAGAGATATCTTGTTCCCGGACAGTGGCAAGAAGGCTCCCAAGAGGCTGTACAGGAGAGCCTGGAGGGAAATCGGCCAGAGGGTCACAGCCAACAGCGATGTCCCCAGGACTGGTGACCAATGCCGGAAAAAGTTTAACGACCTCACTCGGTTGGTCAGGGTGAGTACCCTTTCCAGTGTCCTCCTCATCCTTGCATGTGCACCTCACATTATGGGCAAAGGGACCTCAAAGGCCTAATGGCCAGCCCTCCTCCAGCAGCTACGGCACTGGCATGAACATCAATAGCACTTTCTGCACTTTACACACTGGCCAAGCTATTCAACCATGGGAGGCAGTGCACACAACAACAGCGCACCACACTGGCCAAGCTATTCCACCATGGGAGGCAGTGCACACAACAACAGGGCACCACACTGTACTTAGAAGCCGCCCTTTCTCTTGCAGGCCAAGCTGGCCGAGAATCTGAAGAGCCGGACTGTCACCGGGGGAGGCCGTGCCCAGTTCCAGGAGCTCAGTGACCTGGAGGAGCGCGTGGGTCGACTCATGGGTGCCCGGGTGATTGGCCCCGTTGCAATTGGAGATGCCGACCCTGTGCTGGGCCCCAATGGTAAGGACATGACCGTTTGGACCTCTCTCGTTCCCCTTGCGCTTCAGATCTACATCCTTTGCCACTGTCCGACCAATGCGCATAATGCCACCACTCATGCCTCCCTCGCTGATGCCCTGTCCTCACTCTAAAGCTACTCTTGTGCCTTCCTGCTTTCAGCTGGTGAGGAGGAGGTCCCTGAAGTTGCGAGTGTCAGTCCCTCGGAAGAGGAGGACGACGAGGAGCAAGAGGAAGGCGGCACATCGGGGGAACCCTCATCCGCGCCAGGGGATGGCAATGGAGGGGACACGTCTTGCCTGGAGGAGAGCCAGGGGGAAGTGTTGCAGGGGGGTGTAGCTCCTGTGCCCAGTGGCGTCCAGCCACGTGGGAAGGGTCGGGCAGCACGGCGGCCTTCTCCCCAGAGGGGGGAAGTGTTGCAGGGGAGTGTAGCTCCTGTGCCCAGTGGCATCCTGCCACGCGGGAAGGGTCGGACAGCTCGGCGGCCTTCTCCCCAGAGGGAGAGTCCAGCCTCCAGTCCGGAGACGGTCCTCGCCCAGGAGGTGCGCCTCCTTGATCAAATGTCCGCGGACTCGGATCGTCGCCACACCGAGTTCATGGGGGTTGTGGCACGGTTGCCTGAGGCCATTGAGTCCCTGGCTCATAGTGTGGCCGATTTCGGGGCCTCACAGGCCAGGGGTTTCGACCAACTCGCGGCAGCACAGGCCAGGGGTCTCGAACAATTCGGGGCATCACAGGACGCGAGTCGGGCAGAATTCAGGGCATCACAGGACGCGAGTCGGTCCAAATTCAGGGCAGCACAGGCAGCGAGTGGAGAGTTGACGAGTGGTGCCGTGCAGTCACTGGCTGGTCTGATGCGGGCACAGACCAGGGTAGTACGGGCACTCACTGCTGCCACACTCGCTGTGTCACGCACGCATCGCCAGGGCACCCGCCGCGCTGCTGCAGCACAGCGGTCTGGGCTTCACCAGATTGCTGCGCTTGCTGCAGTGCCAGCCCGGCCGACTGCCAGTGTCTCTGGCGACCAGCGAGCGCCTGGCATCAGCCAGCTTGCCCCCATTGCTGCAGCCGCCACTGCCACTCCCCCAGCAAAGCTGCAACAAGCTGCTGGAGAGACTGATGCTGCCCAGCCACAGCTGCAGCAGTCAGCAGCCGGCCCCTCCAGGGCCGGAGCTCGTCTAGGCCGACCCCCAAGGGCATCGGCCGTCACGCATTGTGCCCCTCAGGAGCCTTCCCCCAGCCTTGCAACACCCACAGGGTCCAGGTTGAGGCGGAGCAGCAGGTCGGCCAGGGGCCGGAAAAGCCTGGACAAGGACTCGCCCTCTCGGCACACAAAGTAGAGTGTGTTGCCAAATGTTTTTTTATATGGGGGTGTTTGTGTTCTGTATGGGGGGGGTTTATTTTGGTAAGGCCGAAGATGAAGGCAACTGTTTTTTTATATGGGGGTGTTTGTGTTCTGTATGGGGGGGTTTGTCTTGGTAAGGCCAAGGATGAAGGCCATTTGGATGGACAAGTTTTGTTATTCCTCCCCAGGTTGTGGGAGTGAGATATGTTTTTGACTGTTTTTTGGGGGTCTTGTCTGTTTTTGGGTTTCATGTGGGAAGGGCCCTGAGTTTGTTCAATAAAGCTTTTTATTTATTCAGCTTGTCCATGTGTGATGTTTCAAGTGGTTGTTGCGTTAACCGGCTGAGGGCTTGCGGAGCGGCTGCATTCATGTGCCTTCATTGCCACAAGCCATTCCCTGACAGGGGGCCTAGAAGTGTCGTTCAATAAGCCGCCGACGGACGGCCCTTGGACCTTGTGGCTCCCTCCTGGGCTGGTACTCCTCCTCCTCCTCCTCCTCCTCCTCATGGTCCTCCTGCTCGTCCTCCTGAGGTGGTGGTCCAACGTGAGGTGGCAGTGCCTGAGTCCTGCGGATAGCCAGGTTGTGCAGCATGCAGCAAATGACGACGAACTGGGAGACTCTATCCGGCGAATACTGTAGAGATCCGCCGGAACGATCCAGGCAGCGGAACCGTTGCTTGAGGACGCCAATCGTTTGCTCTATGATGTTCCTTGTGGCTTGATGGCTTTCGTTGTATGCCTCCTCAGCAGGGGTCCTGGGCGCGCGGAGCGGGGTCATGAGCCATGTACACAAAGGATAGCCTTTGTCCCCGATAAGCCATCCTCTTGGGGGAGGCTGTGCCTGGAACATGTCAGCCACAGTAGTCTGGCGCAGGATAAATGCATCGTGGCTGCTGCCTGGAAAGCGGGCATTGACAGCTAGGATGCGCTGCCTGTGGTCACACACCAGCTGTACATTGAGGGAATGGTAGCCCTTCCGGTTGCGGTAATCCTCGGCATTGTCGATAGGTGCCCGCATAGCCACATGCGTGCAGTCAACGGCGCCCTGCACCATGGGGAAGTCGGCGATCCTCGCAAATCCAACTGCACGCTGCTCCTGCCTCTCTAGGGTCATGGGGAAGGAGATGAATTGGTGTCTCCTTGCGAAAAGGGCATCGGTGACCTGCCGGATGCAGCGATGCACGGCGAACTGGGAGATGTTCGCTATGTCCCCAGCAGCGGCTTGGAAGGAGCCGCTTGCATAAAAGTTCAGAGCCACCGTGACCTTCACTTCCACCGACAGAGACGTCCTGCACATCAGCTGTGGACGCAGATCTCTGTGAAGCAGCTGGCAGATCTCTGCAACCACCTCCCTTCTGAAGCGCAGCCTCTTAACACAATGCGCGGCAGTCATGGTGAGATAGGACACCTGCTGGCGGTATTCCCTGAGTGGGTAAGGCCTACGTTGCCGACGCCTGATGGCCCCTCTGCGTCTAGGCATGGCTGCCCCTCTCACACAGCGTCTGTGAGCCCTTCGCACATAATGCTGGAACTGAGGGTTGGAACCCCATGCAGCCCCCATAATATACTTGCAAACAGTGAAATCACAATGAGTCAAATTTCCAAGCTCTGGCCAGAAGCCAAAAATACCTCTCCTACGTTGGCCCAAATCAGTAAGGTCTCTTCCTTGGTCTCTGTCCAGAAATCCATAGCACTAAAGTCATTGCAGCAAAATGGCTGGCCTTTATAGTTCAGTCTAAGTGCCCTTTAATTAGCGCTCCCCGAGGCCCGCAGGGCCTCTGCTGCGTTCCACTTCACAGTTCTTAACAGCGCCACGCCCACATTGGGCGGGCGCCACTGAAGTTCCGGTTTGGGGCGCACAAACGGCGTTGCACGACGAAATGACGTCATAAGCTGCGCGCGCAGCTGAGCGCGTGCAAACACTTTGCGCCGGCGCTAAATGTCAACTGAAGTTGGGCGTAGGCGCAGATCGGTCTGCGCCCGGGCGCTAAGTGCCTAGCGCTCGAAATCTACTCCTCTTATGGCGCTAACGGCTGGCGAACGCAACTGAATTTCTAGGCCTCTGTGTCTTGGCTCTGCATTTATTGTGCCAGCCACTGGCTTTCACAAGCAATTTTGTTACCCAAACAGCCTTTGAAAAGGCTAAAATTAGAGATATTAGCAGCCTTTATAATTACTATCAATATTATTTATTCCCAGATGCGGCAATTTCTCCTTTAAACATATCCATCATCCTTTCTAAGCAGCACTTTAAAAAGATGATTTGCATGCAATTTCCCATTGCCCCTCCAGTGAACTCCAAATGCCAGGTCTGGAAGTTCATCCAAATTATGTCAATGGTGCGGAGTGCACAAGTTCAAGTGGGGTCAGCCAGGTTACTAACACGGAGTGACTAGTGCTCAGTTGGATAGCCTAGCCCATGTTTTCTTACAGAAATCGATCTTAATCTATGGTTATACATTTACTTTTAATCTGTGTTGCAGTGTGATGCGAGTAATGAATGTTTGCACCATGATACGGAATGCGAAGTTGGAGTAGCAGCTGTGGGTGTGGGGTTCTTAGTGAGAGATTGAAAGACAGCAGGGTAGATTTTTTTCTTCAGCGTCTGGGTGCCTGAACAGAGGGAGGAAAATCTGGCCGGAGAATCTCACTCCTATACTGAACCCACTTCTTCCTCCATTCATTTTAAATGGAAGAAAATCTGGCAGGGTCGGTTACTGGCCGGTGTGCGAGCCTCATCACCAGATTTTCCTTTCTTCCCATCGCCCAAGCGATGCTCGACGTCCAGGCGGTGAAGACAAATGTCTACCCCAGCGCTTAACGTGGCAAATGACATCGGGTTGCGTGCCAATTTTGTTGCATTCGATATTGCTTTGGAATATTGCATGCTCCGAAATTTATTGAGCTCCTGAGTGGAGTCCTCTCGTCCCACTTCAGAGCTTGTCTGCGACCCAGACCAGTTCAAAGTCTTTGGGGGTAGATCTTGAATTTGTGCGACAGTGTAAAATTAACGATAACGAGTCGGCAGCCCGGTTTACATCTCTCCCGATTGAAGACAATGGAAATTTAAAAAATATTTAAAATCGGGATAGTTGTAAAATGGGCTGCCAATTCACTATCACTCATTTTACCCCCTTTCAGTGTAAACCCCACTCCTGAATTCCAAGTGGCTTGAAATGTTCTTGCTGTAACCTGAACCACACCTGCTTTCCCCAAGGCCAGGTGCTACTCCCATGCAGTGCTTTTCCTCGAAGCTATCGTGACTGCTATATGAAAGCTGACTGAACACAAGCAAAGAAAAAAGCCTAAAAACACTTGCAATAGTGTGAGTGCGTAACCTTCCAGGGTGCAGGCAGTGTGCTAGTTGCTGGAGCACGCACGATAATGCACAGAGCGCATGCATGATGTCCTGAGTCACACACGCTAATACCCTGTGTGCAAACATAATGGCCCAGAAATTCAGGTCGGAGGCTTCCCGCGGCTGCAAGCCTCCGACCTGCACTTACCTAGCGCGTCGGCCGTTGTGCTGTGGGCCCGCGTGGGATTCCGATCCTGGGCCTGGGCCTGCTCCAACTGCCGGCGCGCAGTGCTCGCGTATCCCAGGGGCGCAGTTAGTTCGAAGCATCCCCTGGGATCACATGGGCCATGGAGAGCCAATGGTAGCAGGGAATCTGTATTCATAGATTTGACAGGAAGAGCTGTCAAATCTATGAATACAATTCAGCCCCAAAACATCACTAAAACTTCAAATAATTTTTTTTTAATCACATTTTTAAAATAACTATAACTTACATAAAATAACTATTTTAAACAATAATTTAAATTTTTGAAAAAATTAATTACAGTTTCTAACGGGGCTAAAAATAAACTTACCTTTCTTTAAAGTATTTAAAAATAATAAACCTGTGGAAAAAATGTTTTCATTTCACTTAATTCACCACTTACCTTGTTAAAAGCAGGCCTTGCGACTGCTTTTTACAAGCTTAGCTCCTGGAGACTTACCCTCCCGGAGAAACCTGCAAAGAAAACAGAAGTTCCAGGTGTACGCGCTGCCTCTCCTATGCACGCGTTCGACCTGTGAACCCCTTCCGTTAAGGGAACGGAAGTTCCGGTTTCCCGCGCATGCACAGTGCATGCACGAAACCGGCACTTTCGTTGGGCCTACGCGTGAGTACCCAGCGCGTACTCACCCGTGGGGACCCAAAGTTCTGGCCCATAATATCCTGAGAGCCTGCAGAATTCTCCCAAGCACAATCTTCACCACATGCCCCAATTCCCCTGAGCACATGTATTGCACACACAAGTTGCCCCTCTGATGCATATATACAGTACTTGCACACATGCAGTTTTTGTTCATGTTTGTTATAGTGAACAATCAATGCCACCCCACTACAAGTGAACTAATCCCAACCTGAACCTGAAACGACCAATCAATAAAGCCCATGCCAAAGGCTGCCTAGTTACAGACCAATTCAATTGAATGATGCATCAAGACATGTGACGCATTCAGCATATTTCTCCAGTTCTACTCAATCATTTGCAACATGAAGCAATCACTGAAGATCACTTCCATTAAATTTAAACGATCGAATGCATCCATGCAACCCTTAAATGTTTGATACTCGAAGAGTTATTAACACTTATAAGGTGTAGTAAATTACCCTGCGATAATCGGACTCTCACACTTACAGCATTGATTCCACTAAGTTGCTGACCCATGTTAATTAAGATGACGGTGATCAGCTGCCATCGAGTTGAGCGATCTGTGAAAATTTCCCACAGTCGCTTTGAGTGCTGCCCTCGTATTACCGCACGCTCCTTCTCTATATCCTCCAATTCACTCAAGTAGAAGTTAGCACCATGGAATCTCTTGAGAGCTGGGAGAGAGAAAGACTCAGTTTTCATTTTGCAAACAGAGATGGGATGGGATGGGATGGGATGGATGGAGAGAAGGATGGAGGGAGGGAAGGGAGGAAGGAAGTAAATAAATAAATTGCATTGAAATAGTGCCTTTCATGATCTCAGGATGTCCTAAAGCACTTTACAGCCAATGAAAACGCACCAGCCAATTTGCCAAGGTCCCACAATTAGCAATGCAATAATGATCAGATAGTCTCTTTTTAGTGATATTGGTTGAGGAATAAATGTTGACTAGTACACCAGGAGAACTCCCCTGCTCTTCTTCGAAATAGTGCCAGGGACCTTTTATGTCTCATCTAAAAGACGGCGCCTCTGACAGTTCAGCACTCCCTCAGTTCTGCACTGAAGGGCTGGAATTTGCCAATGGGAAGCTTTTGGAGGCGGGACTCCCACTTGTCGGGTTTTAGTCCCGCCTCCATCGACTTCTGGCGAACCCACGCTATTTTCCCTTGATTGACCTTGTTAAGCCCGCCCAGCAGGCTTAGCAGGCCAATTAAGGGAAAGCCGGTTACAGAGAATGTCAACGTATGACGTTTCATCTGTCTTTGACAGATGAATTGTCATCGTTTGACAGCGCTGTGAAGCTGTCAAACACTGACATTCTCTGTAGTTTGATGAGTTCTTGAATTCAAGACTCCTCAAACCTCTTTCTTTAGCAGAAATTAGATGGATGTTGCATTGGAGAACGCAGCAGCCATCTGCCATCTCTGCCACGGAGATGCGAGACTCTCCACATCCCCAACTCTTGAAGCCTGCAGGAAGAAACAAAGGTAAGTAAACTTTTTCTAACACTTTCCACTCACCTTACATACTTACCTCTCCACACTTGCACCCATCACTTACCTTCACAGCGCACTTTTACACCCCTCCGACCCCCACAGACCCACTGCTCGCCTCGGTGACCCTGGCGGGGTTCGCAGCCTTCGGGAAGCCTGCACTTGTGTGGGTAAAATGGGGATAATCCTCTTATCGGCCTGTTAACTAACAGGCAGTTATGTGGCTGTAATCCCCTTCCCGCCTCCAGGAGACGGGACCCGGCGCGGGACGGCTACCCGCCTCCTGGGAAGATGGCACGGAGACGGGTTGGGGACGGGATGGGCACCCGCCCCCAGATTCTGCCATTTTCCCGGCAGTCCCACCTCCCAGGGCTGGCAAGATCGCGCCCATGGTATCAGCCTAGATTATGTGCTTAAGTCTCTGGAGCAGGGCTTGAATCTACAACCTTCTGACGCAGAGGGACGAGTGCTACCACTGAGCCAAGGCTGATGCCTAAATAAACCATAATCATTGAACAAAGGTAGACTGTATTGAATATTAAATTGCATCCTGAGGTTGAATTACATCAGACTGTACAAAGGAGGTTAAACTGTACAGTGGGGCTGGATTGCATTAGTTAAAGTTAGATGTTTGAGCGAGACTGGATTATGCTGAAGAAAGCTAGACTACCGAGTGAAGCAGCACAGCATTGATTGGGGCAGCATGGTGCTGAATGAGTCTGAATTGTAAAGATTGAGCTTAGGCTGTGTTGCGTGGTGTAGGGCAGTGTCAAGTGCTGAAGGAGGTTAGACTGTATCGAGTGAAGTTTGATTGTTCTGAAGGAAGTTAGACTGTATCCAGCGGGAGCTGTACTGTACTGAAGGAGGTTACATGGTGTTGATTGGCGTTGGATTGTATGAAGGAGGCTAGACTGTATCTAGTGGGAGCTGTAATATACTGAAGGAGGTTTGATTTTGTTGAATGGAGTGGAATTGTACTAAGTGAAGTTGCATCATAGGGTTAGACTGTGATGTTAAAAATTGGGCCAAACTTTCAAAGAATTCTTCAAACGAGCAATACTTACCACAGAGGGCTTTCATTTCCTCTCTTTTATCGATGAGGAGGTACCTGGGACTCTCGGGGAACCATGGTAACAGTAGAAGCTGGAGTATAGCAGGAATGCAGCAGGTGGAGAGCAGGATATGCCAGTACTCCTTACCCCCCAGCAACTCCCTATAAATCAGCAAAGGTGACAACCAAAAAAAGCTGTTATAGTACAGGAGCATCATTCACTTGTGTAAAATTAAGTGATTTACAGCCAAATTGCTTTATTCATTTCATATTTGAAGATGTTTAAGCAGGGTGCCTCACTGAGGCTCAATAGTATCCATTAAAGTTTTGGGTTTTTACACTAGATATTTTATTCAGGTTCAGCATCATCAGGCACTCTCATAAAACGGACCTCGATTTCCCTAGGAACTGGAGTGTGCCCTTACCTAGCCAGTATCTGGGAGGGTTAAACATACAAGTCTTGACTCAGCTTACTGGAATGTGTCACCATGTGATTCTCCTTGCCTTCGGTAGGCTAATTGAATATGCATCATCAGACTGAGGCTCAGATTATAAATTATTTTAACAGAACAGGTAAATGAACAATATTCATTACAAAATGGTATATGTTACAGTAATCACAAACTATACTACAGGAAACTCTCTTTTAACCGGCACCTAAATATCCAGAAATCTCTCTTAACCGGCAAAATTCAGGAGTAGGTTCAGGTAAGTTTTACTATATATTAGTGGCCGTGTGTGGTGATTATTCTTTATGTTTAGTAAGAAGTATTGTGATTGGTTGTTTGTTTCCTGCCTTGGGATATATGCTGTAATCTCATTGGTAGTTGATGTCATGTGATTTGTGGTGGCCATCTTAAATTCAGTTCTTTCCAGCCTTTAGTTGGGACTGGGTGTTGAAAGATGTGCTACAGGATTTTTAAGTTAATAAAGCCTAGATTAGAAAGGCAAATCTATTCTTTATTTCAATTTATTAACTTTATGTCAGAATGGAGCGATACCTTCAACCAGAACGATTCAATGCTGACCCTAATTCTGCAGGAGTGGATGATAAATGGAAACACTGGTATTGTACATTTAAAAACTTTTTGGGCGTGTTGGATCAAGAGTCTCTAAATAAGCTGAATATACTGATCAACTACATTGCTCCGGATGTGTATAAGTATATTTTGGACTGTAAAACTTACGAAGTGGCTATTTCTACATTGGAAAAGATTTTTGTTAAACCAAAGAATGAGGTATTTGCACGTCACCTTCTATCTGCCCGTAGGCAGCAGGTGGGAGAATCTTTGGATACTTATTTACAAGCACTTCGGTGCCTTAGTGTTAACTGTAATTATAAGGCCGTGACGGCTGAAGAATATAAGGAAGAATCGGTACGGGATGCTTTTATTAATGGATTACTGTCTAGATCAATTCGTCAGCGGTTGTTAGAAAATAAGACTTTGGATCTTAAGAGTGCTTTTGAGCAAGCTTCTACATTGGATGTGGCTCAGAGAAGTTCGGATTCTTATGCTCTTTTTAATCGGCCTGTGACTGTGGTTTCGGCAGTTCCAGATGAAAAGGAATTATGTGGACTTAATAGGAGTGGTTTACTAGATTCTGAAACAGTTTCTACTTCAGCGGCTGTTGCCTCTAGGATTCAGAAGTGTTATTTTTGTGGGAACGTCCGGCACCCTCGTCTGAAGTGTCCTGCTCGGGAGGCTGTGTGTAGTAAATGTGGCAAGAGAGGTCATTACGCACGTGTGTGTAAATCATCAGGTTCAATTACCTCCTCTGTGACTATTCAGCCTTTAGATAGGGCGTTTATTGCATCAATTTCTGCTGCATTTGCTCATGGCCTAAACAAAGCTATAGTTACGGCCCAAGTTAATGGGTTGGAAGTGAAGGCCCTTATAGATACGGGCAGTACCGAGAGTTTTATAAGTCTTCAGTTTGCAAAGGAGAAGCATTTGAAAATTTTGCCTGTTTCCTATCAAGTGTGTATGGCTCAGACGACTCTCACTTCACAAGTAGCTGGTTGTTGCCTTGTGAAATTGATTCTTCTAGGTAATATGTATACTGATATACGCCTATCTGTTTTGCCTAATCTCTGTGTGGATATTTTGATTGGTCATGATGTGCTTCAGTTACACGAGTCTCTCAGTCTTTCATTTGGAGGGACTAAGCCACCTTTATCTATTTGTGGATTAACCTCTTTATCCATTTCTCCATTATCACTTTTTTCCAATTTGATGCCGGATTGTAAGCCAATTGCTACCAAGTCAAGAAGGTATAGCAGTCAGGATAGAGAATTTATTAATTCTGAAGTTCAACGTCTCTTATTGGAAGGAATCATTGAACCTAGTTGTTCGCCTTGGCGGGCACAGGTAGTTGTCACGACTAACGAGAGACATAAGAAACGAATGGTGATAGACTATTCCCAAACTATTAATAGGTATACTCAATTAGATGCGTACCCTTTGCCTAAGATTGATGAGCTTATCAATAAAGTATCTCAGTATAAGGTTTTTAGCACTATTGACCTAAAGAGTGCTTATCATCAGATTCCTATTGTTAAGAAGGATCAACCATATACGGCCTTTGAGGCTGGTGGAAAGCTGTATCAGTTTTGCCGAATACCATTTGGTGTTACTAATGGTGTTGCTTGTTTTCAACGGGCAATGGATGCTTTTATAAGTGATAACTCTCTCTCTGACACCTTTTCATACTTAGATGACATCACGGTGTGTGGCAAATCAAGGGTGGAGCATGATTCTAATTTAGAAAGATTCCTTCAAGCTGCGGAAAAAGTTGGTTTAACTTTCAATAAAGAGAAGTGTACCTTTTCGACCACTGAGGTAAACCTACTGGGGTACATTATCTCGGGAAACAAGATTAAACCAGACCCAGAACATCTGCGACCATTGATTGATTTACCTTGTCCTACTAATTCTAAGGCTTTGCAACGAGTTGTTGGACTGTTTTCTTACTATTCTAATTGGATTGCAAATTTTTCACAGAAGATCCAGCCTCTTATTCGGGTTACGACATATCCTCTATCATGGGAGGCCAGGACGTGTTTTGATCATTTTAAAAAGGATATCCTTGGAGCAGTTGTGCATTCTATTGATGAGCAGGTTCCTTTTGTGATTGAGACGGACGCTTCTGATTTTGCAATTGGGGTTACTCTGAACCAAAATGGAAGACCTGTGGCCTTTTTCTCACGTACCTTGAATAATAGTGAAAAAAGGCATTCTTCAATAGAGAAAGAGGCGTATGCAATAGTAGAAGCACTGCGTAAATGGAGACATTATTTATCGGGGCGACATTTTACGTTGGTAACTGATCAAAAGTCTGTGTCCTTTATGTTTGATGTCAAACATTTTGGAAAGATTAAGAATGATAAAATAATGAGGTGGAGGATTGAGTTGGCATGTTACCATTTTGATATAGTTTATCGTCCGGGGAAGGATAATGTTGCTGCTGATGCGCTGTCGAGGGCTTATTGTTCTGTGATTCACGGAGATACGCTTATTAATCTTCACAATGCCTTATGCCATCCTGGGGTTACGAGGATGATACACTTCGTACGCAGTAAGAATTTGCCCTTTTCAGTTGAAGACATCAAGCGGATGACTTCATCATGTTCTATCTGTGCTCGGTGTAAACCGAATTTCTTTAAGCCTCAACGAGCTCATCTTATAAAGGCTACTTCTCCTTTTGAACGTTTGAGCGCCGATTTTAAGGGGCCTCTTCCTTCAACTACTCAAAACCGATATATATTTACTGTTGTGGATGAGTTTTCAAGGTTCCATTTTGCTTTTCCTTGCGCAGATGTATCAGCTGCTACAGTTATCAAATGTCTGACTCAACTTTTTGTCATCTTTGGGATGCCTGCGTATATCCATTCGGATCAGAGAAGTTCTTTTATGTCTTCCCAGTTGAAGGAATACCTTCAGAGTCGGGGAATTTCTACTAGCAGAACTACCCCGTATAATCCCCAGGGTAATGGACAGTGCGAACGATACAATGGGGTGATCTGGAAGGCAGTTATGTTGGCTTTGACATCCCGGAACCTTAAGGATACACAGTGGGAAATGGTACTGCCTGATGCCCTGCATTCCATTAGATCATTGCTTTCAACGGCTACTAATGTGACCCCCCATGAAAGGCTCTTTAACTATCCGCGGAGATCTACTACGGGATATTCGGTACCTTCATGGCTTACTATGCAGGGACCTGTGCTGCTTCGACGCCATGTTAGATTGTCAAAATATGATCCTTTAGTGGAGGAGGTGGAGCTGTTGGAGGCAAATTCCCAATATGCTCATATTCGATTCCAAGATGGGAAAGAAAGTACCGTTTCAATTAAAGACTTGGCTCCTTGTGGTGGCCAGCCCTCTTCTGAGGATATTAACAATAGTCATGATTCAGATAATGTGGATGCTGTTACAGATACTACGAATATTTCCAATCCGACTGCAGATAATTATACTTCTATTAGTCAGCCCTCGATGGATGTTCATGACCGTCCCAGTTTACCTCCTGATGGGATTTCTAATCCGGAAACCGTTGAAAATCGGGATATGGATAGCCTTCCTGTAGAAGATACTTCTGTGTCTCCTGGTGTGGGAGGGCAAGGAATTTCACCAAGGTTAAGAAGGTCGACACGAACAAGATATCCGGTCGACCGATTGAAAATGGACTTTTAAATTGATAGTAATGTTTTAAAATTGTTGAAATATTATATTATATTGTTTTAGTTGAGAGATACTTAATACTTATGTGCAATGTTACTATTTGTTGTTGCTCACTTAGTATTGTGTCATGTTGAATAGTTTTATTTTGTCTGTGCATAGTTTTAGTTGTAAATAATTAATTATAAATTGTAAAGGTTATTTAGGTTGGAGTATATTTTAAAAGGAGGGGTGAATGTGGTGATTATTCTTTATGTTTAGTAAGAAGTATTGTGATTGGTTGTTTGTTTCCTGCCTTGGGATATATGCTGTAATCTCATTGGTAGTTGATGTCATGTGATTTGTGGTGGCCATCTTAAATTCAGTTCTTTCCAGCCTTTAGTTGGGACTGGGTGTTGAAAGATGTGCTACAGGATTTTTAAGTTAATAAAGCCTAGATTAGAAAGGCAAATCTATTCTTTATTTCACCGTGTAACTGGGGTTCCTGGATCTCTGGCCGTGTAACCGGGGCTCCTGCACCTGTGGCCATGTACGGGGCTCTTGTACCTTGGTAAATATACCTCTCTGTAATCCGGACTTTTTGATCAACCGGCACCACGCCAGTCCCGTCGGTGCCGGATAAAAAAGAGTTTCCTGTATTCTCCTAAATAAGTTAAAATAAGTTGACAAGAGAAGTCGGAGGGGTGACCTAATAGAGGACTTAAAATTATGAAAGGTTTTGATAGAGTAGACAGAGAGAGAGAGAATGTTTCCACTCGTGGGGAAGAGCAAAACTAGAGGCCATCAATATAAGATAGCTGTAGTGTCCGAGTATCAATAATACACGGACTGCAGGAGAACGATGAAACAGGTATTTACTGAACAGAGGGTAACGTCAGACTGAAGTACAGAAGCCTGCTAGGGCTTTTTATACAGGTGTGGTCACTGCCGGTACTGCAGTATAAAATCAGTTCTTCTCTTAAAGGTACATACACAACAATTCCTCCCCTTTTAGATAAACAGTACATAACATTCATTTAACAACTAAATAATAACTCATTACAATTACAATTTTCTTTGTACTATATACATCAACTGAAATAATTATTTATAAGTTCAGTCTTTGAGGAGGCTTCCTGATCCTGACTGGATAGCGCCTTTCTCGAGTATTCTGTTCTTGCGGCGGAGTCGATTCTGGCTCATTGTCATTGGTTGGTTCGTCAGCTTCCAATACCACTGCTTCTGAGGTAGATGCAATCTGTACTTCAGGTTCATTACCAGGTGCACATGCTCGTGGTATGGGTTTGGCTTGTTCCTGTGACTCTAGAATCTGGTCAGCATGGCGTCTCACGATGCTTTCTCCAACGTCCACTGTGTACATTAGTGTGGTGTATGTGCCTTTAAGAGCCCCAGGTGTGCGTAATGCCGGTAATTGCCACTTGGGCTATATAAGCCTGTGTATTGTGTATATCCTTTAGAACCCCCCCCCAGACTTGCTTAGTAAATACCTATGAACCAACTCCTGTCTTCAGTGTCTTTATCTACACACGGACACTACAGTGGCGACGAAGTGGAAACGGACTTACCTGCAATTCGGCAGCACCTCAAGGACATCGATTCCTCCAGCGTCCAGAAGACTCAAGGAAGTAATAGAAACTGTGGTTTCACCAGCTGGCCAAGCTGGTGGCAGGTACTGCGCTAATCCTTCCTGGGCGTCAGGCTGGGGCTCCAGCGTCGGGCTCTACAGCCGAGACAGGCAGCGAAATCGGAGGCAAGCAATAACGGACTGGGAGGGTGCACTCGGGAGACGGCCGGCGCGGCAAGCAGGTCAGCGTTTAGACCTCCGTCGGGAACGAGTCTCCAACAGTGAATAAACGGAAACCACAGTAAAACAGCGTTGTTATCGGTAGCAGTGGCGGGAAAGCGCATATCGTTGCTACAGAGAGAAAAAAATTAAAAAATTAAAAAAGCGCGGGAAGCGCCATATCTTTTTTGAAATGCCTAAGTCTGGCAATATTGATGCTTTTGATAACGAAACAGAGCCTAACTTTGGCAATATTGATGTTTTTGATAACAAGATAGAGGATTGGACCACATATGTAGAAAGAGTGGAGGTGTTTTGCACCGCAAATGGAATAGAAGATGAAAAAAAAGCTTCAGTGCTTCTGCATCTAATGGGCGCAGAAACATACAAGCTGTTACGCAACTTAATCACTCCAGCCGAACCGATGGACAAGAATTTTGAGGAGATTGTTGATACCCTACACTGCCAATTCGAGGCAGGACTGGCAGATTCTCTGCAAGACAAATTCATCTGCGATTCCCCTAAGTGTAGAAACACAAAAAAAGGTATCTTCTGGAAAAGATTTAACACTGGACAAGGCTTTCAGTGCAATAGGAGCGGCAAAGATACAGCAAAGGCCACAGGACTTCGGCACCCATGAAATGACACGAGGTTTCGAGAGATGTTATCGCTGCGGCAGATCCAACCATGACCAGAGGGATTGCTGGTTCAAAGAAAAAGCATGCAGGCGATGCGGAAAGATGGGACACATTCCACGTGTATGCCGATCTGAAAATAAAAAATCCACTAACGGGAAAAGAATCAATAAGGAAAAGCACAGAAAGGTACAAATGATGACGGACAGTAGCTCCAAAGACCAGAAGAGCAATAGCGACTCCGGGAACAAGAGACTAAGCTCTCTCAAATTACATAATGTAATTGCCAATGAAGATTACCAGACCATTTGGGTTACCCTCATAATAGCAGGGTCCCCAGTTAAAATGGAGCTAGATACAGGATCAGCTCTAACCGTAATAAATCGACGAGATTACGAGAGGCTATTTTCGCATATACCTCTAAAAGACACATCCATTATCTTAAAAACATATACGGGGCAGAAAGTATACCCCAAAGGAAAAATAAAGGTGCCTGTGGTATACAACGGCAAAGAAATACAAAAGTTGTATTTATACATTCTACAAGATGGTGGTCCACCGTTATTGGGACGTGAATGGATAAGGAAGATACGTTTAGACTGGCACTCCATTCAGGCACTGACGGTGACCAGTAAGGAAAAAAACAATGATGACATCATACCTGAACGATTAAAAGACATCTTGGCCAACGCCAAAGAAGTGTTTCAAGAGAAACTAGGAACCTTGAAAGGCATCACCACCTCAATAAAAGTGGAAGATGCAGCAATTCCAAAATTTTTTAAGGCAAGACCGGTGCCATATGCAATACGTCCGGCAGTCGAGGCAGAGCTGGAGAATTTGGAAAAGGCAGGCGTATTATCCAAAATAGATTGGAGCGAATGGGCAACACCCATCGTTCCAGTCATGAAAAAAGCATTGAAAAATAACTCTGAGGAACAGAGAAAAATTCGCATCTGTGGGGACTTTAAGGTGACTGTAAACCCGGTCCTTCACACGGTACAGTATCCTCTTCCGAGGATAGAAGATATTTTCGCCTCACTATCCGGAGGAAAACGTTTCACAAAAATTGACTTGGCACAGGCATATCTACAGATGGAGGTTGAGGAGACCTCTAAAAAGTATCTCACAATAAACACACACAAAGGCCTGTACCAGTACAATCGACTGGTTTTTGGAGTAGCATCAGCTCCAGCTATCTGGCAAAGAGCTATGGAGCAAGTCCTGCAAGGGATTCCGGGGACTCAGTGTTACCTAGACGACATCCTTATAACAGGAGAAAACGACAACGAGCACCTTGCCAATTTGGAGCAGGTGCTCACTAGGCTGAAAGAACGGGGCCTACGAGCAAATCGCCCCAAGTGCGAATTTTTCCAAAATCAGATATCATATTGTGGCCACATAATTAATAAGGAAGGGTTGCATAAGTCACCTGAAAAAATTGAAGCAGTTATAAAAGCCCCAGCACCTGAAAATGTTTCACAATTGAGGTCATTCCTGGGATTAATAAATTACTATCATAAATTTTTACCGAACTTATCAACTATTCTACACCCTCTTAATGATCTTCTACACACAGGAGTGATTTGGAAATGGAACGAAGACTGTAAACGTGCCTTCCATAAATGTAAAGACTTAATCACATCCGAGAAAGTTTTGGCTCATTACAACCCATCACTACCAATCAGACTGGCGTGCGATGCATCCCCTTACGGCATAGGAGCGGTATTGTCCCATAGATTCCCTGATGGCTCGGAACGGCCGATAGCTTTTGCGTCACGCTCATTGAACTCAGCTGAGCGTAACTATTCCCAGATAGACAGGGAAGCACTCAGCCTGGTATGGGGAGTGAAGAAATTCAACCATTACCTACACGGACAAAAATTTACCTTGCTGACTGACCATCAACCCCTCATCTCCATATTCAACCCTAAGAAAGGTGTCCCCATTATGACGGCACAAAGACTACAGAGGTGGTCCCTTTTTCTAGGGGCACACCAATACAACATTGAATACAAAGGGTCAAAACAGCATGGGAATGCTGACGGTTTATCGCGCCTGCCGTTGCCAACGATAGAAGAGGCACCTACAGTAGACCCAGTAGAGATATTCCACTCTACCATAGTGGAATGTCTACCGGTGACAAATTCTGCCATTGAAAGGGAGACCAGAAATGACCCTACTCTCTCACGGGTCTACGATTTAACAATGAAGGGATGGCCAGCACATGGCGAACCACTGTTGCCAGCATTCTCGCAAAGAAGAGAACAGCTGTCAGTGTGCCGAGGAACCTTGATGTGTGGATCCAGAGTGGTGATTCCACCCAAACTCCAGGATAAAGTGCTAAAGGAGCTTCACGAGGGGCATCTGGGTGGAGTGAAAATGAAGAACCTAGCTAGGGCGTTTGTATGGTGGCCAGGTATCGATGGAGACATCGAAGACATGACCAAGAGCTGCCTAGGATGCCAGAAGGTCCAAAATGCTCCGCCACAGGCCCCTCTACATCCATGGGAGTGGCCCTCATCTCCCTGGCAAAGGGTGCACATCGACTTTGCTGGTCCATTTATGGACTCAATGTTCTTAATCACAGTTGATGCACACTCCAAGTGGCCGGAGGTAATAAAGATGTCCTCCACCACCACGGAACAAACCATCATAGTATTAAGGACCATATTTGCCAGGAATGGGCTGCCGGAACAGATATGTTCTGATAATGGACCGCAATTTGTGTCCGAAGAATTCAGAAAGTTCTTAAAGAACAATGGGGTAAAGCATTACACGTCCGCCCCATACCATCCCGCCACCAATGGATTGGCTGAAAGGTTTGTCCAGACCTTTAAGAAGGCCATAAAGGCCATGGGTAATGAAGACATAAAACTTCAGCACAAGGTGGATAACTTCTTATTTGCATATAGGAATGCAACACATATGGTTACAAACCAAACTCCCGCCATGATGTTCTACAATAGAAACCTAAGATGCCGGCTGGATTTGGTCAAGCCCAACATCCGAAGGGACGTGGAGAACCGGCAGTTTCAGGGCATGAATGAAAGGCCAACTAGGGCCTTCCAGATAGGCCAACCGGTTTTGGCCCGGGACTACCGTACCGAGAAATGGCAGCCTGGAACTATCTGCACACGACTAGGACCACTGATGTATACCGTGGACATCGGAGAAAGCATAATAAGGCGCCATGCTGACCAAATCATCAAGTCTTCCGAAAAGGGACAACCTACACCACCACGCTATACATCTAACGATGAAGTAGAGATACCCATATCTACCTCCGATCCGGTGATACTGGAACCCGATGAACCCGACTCTGGCCTTCAAGCCGAATCAGCCTTGCCAGAAGAACCTACTACACCACCAGAAACTACTACACCCCCGAGGCGTTATCCGGACCGAGTCAGGAAGCCTCCTGAGAGACTAACTTATAATTAATTAATACAGCAATGTATATTATTTTGCATATAACATGTAATTAATAATTACTTAAAATATGATGTACTAGTTAGCTAGAAGGGGAGGAATTGTGGTGTATGTGCCTTTAAGAGCCCCAGGTGTGCGTAATGCCGGTAATTGCCACTTGGGCTATATAAGCCTGTGTATTGTGTATATCCTTTAGAACACCCCCCAGACTTGCTTAGTAAATACCTATGAACCAACTCCTGTCTTCAGTGTCTTTATCTACACACGGACACTACAATTAGTGGTCCCTGCTGTGTGCATATCGTTCCTGGCTGCCATTTTTCTGTTCGGTAGTCGCGGGCCAAGACTGGTTGCCCTATCTTGAAGCTCCGGGTTGGCTTCTCATTGATGTGCTGGAACTGCTTATCCTGAACATCTCGTCTTATGTTTGGTTTGAGCAAATCCAGGCGACATCTTAGCCTTCGGTTGAAGAACATTATGGCTGGAGCTTGGTTGGTGACTGCATGTGTCGCATTCCGGTAAGCAAACAAGAAATTATCTACCTTGTGTTGTAGTGGTATGTCGTCATTATACATCGCCTTTATTGCCTTTTTAAAGGTCTGAACAAACCTCTCAGCCAATCCATTTGTGGCTGGATGATATGGGGCAGATGTGTAATGTTTCACCCCATTATTCCTCAGAAACCTCCGGAAATCCTCGGACACAAACTGTGGCCCATTGTCGGAGCAAATCTGTTCTGGCAAGCCATTCCTGGCGAAGATGGTCCGTAGGACTGCAATAGTTTTCTCCGTGGTGGTGGAGGACATTTTGATGACCTCTGGCCATTTCGAATGGGCATCCACGGCGATTAGAAACATTGAGTCCATAAATGGACCAGCAAAATCAATGTATACCCATTGCCATGGAGATGAGGGCCACTCCCATGGGTGTAGAGGGGCCTGTGGTGGTGCATTTTGGACTTTCTGGCATCCTGAGCAGCTCTTGGTCAGGTCCTCGATTTGTTTATCGATTCCCGGCCACCACACATAAGCCCTGGCTAGGCTTTTCATTTTTACCCCTCCCAGATGACCCTCATGCAGCTCATTGAGCACTCTGTCTCTCAACTTGGGTGGAATTGCCACTCGGGATCCACACATCAAGGTCCCCCGGCACACTGACAGCTGTTCTCTCCTTGGCGAGAATGCTGGCAACAGTGAGTCGCCATGTGCTGGCCATCCCTTCACCGTCAAATCATAGACCCGAGAGTGTGTCAGGTCATTTCGGGTTTCCTTCTCTATACTCGAGTTTGTAACAGGCAGACATTCGACTATGGTCGCATGGAATATCTCAACAGGGTCCACTGCAGGTGCTTCCTCTACCGTAGGCAACGGTAGGTGCGACAGCCCATCAGCGTTTCCATGCTGTTTCGAACCCTTGTACTCTATGTCGTACTGATGTGCCCCTAGAAAAAGTGACCATCTTTGCAGCCGTTGCGCCGTCATCACTGGAACGCCCTTCTTTGGGTTAAAAATGGAGACCAGGGGCTGATGATCAGTCAGTAGGGTGAATTTCTGCCCGTGCAGATAGTGATTGAACTTTATCACCCCCCACACCAGGCTGAGGGCCTCCCTGTCAATCTGGGCGTAGTTACGCTCGGCTGAGGTTAACGAGCACGACGCAAAGGCTATTGGCCTCTCTGAACCATCAAGGAATTTGTGTGACAGCACCGCTCCAATGCCGTAGGGAGATGCATCACATGCCAACCGAATCGGTAGTGTTGGGTTGTAGTGGGCCAATACTTCTTTTGAAGTGATTAGGCATTTACATTTCTGAAAGGCACGCTTACACTCATCACTCCATTTCCATGTTACTCCAGTTTGCAGCAAGGCGTTCAGTGGGTGCAGAATTGTAGATAAATTCGGCAAGAACTTATGGTAGTAGTTCACCAACCCGAGAAACGACCTCAGTTGCGACACATTTTCCGGTGCTGGAGCCTTGACTACAGCCTCAATCTTGTCTGGCAACTTATGCAACCCTTCCTCATCAATCATGTGGCCACAATACGAGATTTGTCTCCTGAAGAACTCACATTTGGGGCGGTTGGCTCGTAGCCCATATTCCTGCAATCTAGTGAGCACCTGCTCCAGGTTGGCAAGGTGTTCACTGTCATTTTCGCCCGTAACTAGGATGTCGTCCAAATAACACTGGGTCCCCGGGATCCCTTGCAGGACTTGTTCCATCGCCCTCTGCCAAATAGCCGGGGCTGATGCTACCCCGAATACCAGTCAATTGTACTGGTAAAGGCCTTTGTGAGTGTTTATCGTGAGGTATTTCCTAGATGCTTTTTCCACCTCCATTTGTAGATACGCTTGGGCCAGATCAATCTTCGTAAAGCGTTTCCCTCCAGATAGTGAGGCGAAAGTATCTTCTATCCGTGGAAGTGGATATTGTACTGTGTGCAGGACTGGGTTCACAGTTACCTTGAAGTCCCCACAGATGCGAACCTTCTTCAGCTCCCCAGGCATGCTGCTCAATGATTTCTTCATTACAGGAACGATGGGTGTGGCCCACTCACTCCAGTCCACCTTGGACAGCACACCCAAATGCTCCAGACTCTCCAGTTCTGCTTCAATGGCTGAGTGGATCGCGTACGGTATCAGTCTGGCCTTAAAAAATTTTGGGTTTGCGTTATCTTCGATTTTTATCGTTGCCTTTACTCCTTTTAGAGTCCCAAGTCCTTGTTGGAACACCTCTTTCGCGTCAGTTAGAATTTTTGACAGTCGTCCAGGTGTGACGTCATCATCCTTTTTGTCAGTCACAGTTGGCGCCTGAATGGAATGCCAATCCAATTGTATTTTTCGGATCCATTCACGTCCCAATAATGGTGGTCCCCCATCTTGTAGTGTATATAGATACAGTTTCTGTGTTTCCTTGCCGTTGTATTTAACTGGCACCCTTATTTTTCCTCTGGGGTAGACTTTTTGCCCCGTGTATGTCTTCAATACAATGGACATGTCCTTTAAGGGTATGTGTGAGAATAGCCGCTCATAGTCTCGTCGATTCATGACAGTTAGGGCTGATCCTGTATCCAATTCCATCTTTACTTGGGACCCTGCTATCATGAGGGTGACCCAAATGGTTCGGTGATCCTCCTTTGCAGTCACGTTGTGTAACTTTAGACAACACAGTCTCCTGCTCCCGGAGTCATTATCACTCTCCTGATCTTCCGAACTACTGTCTGTCATTTTTTTTTCTTTCTTGTACTTTTCCTTAGTAGTTCTTGTAGTGTTGGTTTTCTTTCCCGACCTGCAGACTCTTGCTATATGTCCCATTTTCCCGCATTGCCTGCATACTTTGTCCTTAAACCAGCAGTCCTTCTGATCATGGGTTGTTCTGCCGCAGCGATAGCACTTTTCTGCTCCATACGCCATTTCGTTAGCGCTGTATTCTTGTGGTTTCTGTTGTATTTCCGCAGCTCCCCGTGCTGCTGCTTCGTAGGATACTGCCACGCTGAAAGCCTGTTCTAGCGTCAGGTCCTTTTCCGAAAGTAGTCGTTTCTGGGTTCCTTCACTCTGGAGCCCGCAAACAAACTTATCCCGCAAGGTGTCTGCCAGTCCTGCTCCGAACTGGCAGTGCTTCGATAACTTGCGTAGTTCCGTAAGATAGTCAGCATTGTTCTCATCTTTGTGCTGGTTTCTTTTATGGAACTTGAATCTTTCTGCTTTCAGCAGCGGTGTAGGGTTTAGGTGTTCCTGTAAGATATTAACAATCTCTTCAAAACTTTTCTCCATTGGTTTAGCTGGGGTAATCAAATTCCGCAATAGGCCGTACATTCTCGCGCCCATCAAATTTAATAATACCAACGCCTTCTTTCCATTGGCCACCTCATTGGCATTGCAGTACACTTCAATTCTTTCCACATACGTGGTCCAGTCTTCTACCTCGTTGTCGAAAGCAGTGATACTGCCACTCTTCGGCATCTTGGGTGATTTAAAATGGCGCCTCCCGCGCTTTTTGTTCTTCCCCAATGGAATAAAATGGCGCCTCCCGCGCTTTTCCTTCTTCCCCTTGCTGCCACGCTGCTCCTAGCGTTCTACAGGGTAATGGCGGCGACCCGCAGCTTCGGCACATCTCACTTTTCCTTCCCCTCGTTTATTTTCTCTACGCTGCCCGGTTCTTGAGCACCGACCGCGCCCTGTGCGCTCCACCCTCTCTCTCTCTCTCTCTCTCTCTCTTTCCTCCCGACGACACTGCGTGGCCCCTTTGCAGAGCCGCTCGATCGAGCTCGAGCCCGCCGCAGTCCGGAAGGGTCAGCGCACTACCTGCTACCAGCACGATTTGCTGGAACACCTTGACTGGGGAGCCAAGCCCAGCTCTCCACAGCCTCTCCCGCAATTCTCCGAACACCGATGGATCCTTGGGCGGTTGCCCGCGATCGAGGCCCGTTGCTCTGACTTCGACCTCCAAGAAGCTTCTTCTCAGGGAAAGATCCCCGTGAGGTGATGCAGTAC
Source organism: Somniosus microcephalus (assembly GCF_052327205.1). Taxonomy (NCBI): domain Eukaryota; kingdom Metazoa; phylum Chordata; class Chondrichthyes; order Squaliformes; family Somniosidae; genus Somniosus; species Somniosus microcephalus. Next base: position 61,359,109 of record NC_141005.1, on the reverse strand, counting down.
TGCAGGTGAGTTCGAACCTGCCCGTCGCCAGTGTAGTGTCCGAGTATCAATAATACACGGACTGCAGGAGAACAATAATAACAGGTATTTACTGAACAGAGGGTAATGTCAGACTGAGGTACAGAAGCCTGCTAGGGCTTTTTATACAGGTGTGATCACTGCCGGTACTGCAGTATAAAATCAGTTCTTCTCTTAAAGGTACCTACACAACAATAACCGCTCAAGAAATCACATAGGAAATTCAGAAGAAACTTCTTTACCCAGAGAGTGGTGAGAATGTGGAACTCGCTACCACAGGGAGTGGTTGAAGTGAATATTATAGATGCATTCAAGGGAAAGCTAGATAAGCATATGAGGGAGAAGAGAATAGAGGGTTATGCTGTCAGAGTTAGATGAAGAAAGACGGGGGGAGGCTCGAGTGGAGCATAAACGCCAGCATGGACTGGTTGGGCCAAATGGCCTGTTTCTTTGCTGTTTATTCCATGTAATTCTATGCAATTCTATGATTGGTGATTTGGGTGCTCACGGCCCTAATTAAAGCCACACTAGAAACTTCTGGTCATAGAGCTGACCATCATAGGTTTACAACCAATCATTAACCCTGCCCCTTCTCACAGCTCTGAGACACAGCCGTCAATTAAAACTACTACTCGGGCTGGCTTGGGTATGGGGTGGTTATGGGTCAGTAGATTTGAAATGAATAGCTTGGCCCATTTAAATAATTAACATTGTTTGACAGGCCAAAACCCAAATGTATGATAATGGACTTCAGCCTGCCAGGCTGAAATGCATATTTCGATACTTTGTAGAAACATCACACAGGAACCAGTATGAACCCTTTGTGTACTGTAATTGGTAAACTAATCATAAACATGCCTCATTTTTGTCATAGCCAATATTCTTTGTGATCTGAATATTATTTGGGAGCTAAGTTTAGCTCTTTGTTTTAGTGCATGTATAGTAATGGCCCTCTTTACATGCTGTGATTTGTACAGGTTAAGTAGATTCGATAGAGGTGTTTAAAATAATGAAGGGTTTAGATAGAGTAAATAAAGAGAAACTGTTTCCAATGGCTGATGGGTCGATAACCAGAGGGCACAGATTTAAGGTGATTGGCAAAAGATTCAGAGGCGACAAGAGGAAAAACGTTACGCAATGAGGGTTCAGGATTTGGAATGCACTGCCCGATAGGGCAATGGAAACAGATTCAATAGTAGCTTTCAAAAGGGAATTGGAGAAATACTTGAAGGGGAAAAAATTGCAGTGGGGAAAGAGCAGGAGATTGGGGGTGGACCAACTGGATTGTCTTCTAAAGAGCCGGCACAGACTCGATGAGCCGAATGGCCTCCTCCTGTGCTGTACTATTCTGTGATTCTATGATAATACGAACATGAAATTGTACAGGAAATTAGTAGCCAATTCTAAAAGTGCACCTGAATCACCTGTATATCAGAAATAAAACATCATGGTTACTGGGGATGGTGTGAGGGAACATCAGATGCCCTCCATGGGTGTGAAGGGCGCTCCAAAAAAATAACTGGAGGATGCAGCAGGCATGCAAGGCAATTGCCTGGAGTGTTAATGCCTTCGTTTTTAAAATAAACTTTGCGACACACATAGGAACAGGAGTAGGCCATTCAGCCCATCGGGTGTTCCGCCATTCAATTAGAACATGGTTGATCTGTATCTTAATTCCATCTACCCGCCTTAATTCCGTAACCCATAATACCCTTGCCTAACAAAAATCTATCAATCTCAGTTTTGAAATTTTCAACTGACCTAGCCTCAACAGCTTTTTGGGAGGACAGAGTTTCAGATTTGCACTACGATTTGTGTGAAGAAGTGCTTCCTGACATCAACCCTGAATGGCCTGCTCTAATTTTAAGTTTAAGCCACCTGCTGCTCGTGGACCACGTCTGTTAAACTGAGGCAGGAGTTGAATGGCCATTGAATCAGCTGATTCGTTGACAGCTTGAAATGTACTATACAAGCTCCCACCTCACAGCTGTTCACTTTCCAAGCGCAGAAGCTGTTGCTTACACTATTTGGAACACCGAGCAGGCTGCAAGTGTTTGGAGCAAACTCTCCATCCAGTGTCACCTCATTGGAACAACCTCTCTCACCTCTGACAGATTACTTCTGTCATCTCAACTTCACCTGCCATCTATTCCATCAGCATGGGTACCATTTATACTGTTCCACCTTGGTCCTCAGAATTTGACCACAATCAGCCCCAACACCAGCAGCACCAGGCACACCAGCAGCACCAACAACAACACCAACCTTCTCTTGGGCGCTGATGCACAAGAGAGAGGGCATCAGCGCCCAAGCACATTGCTGCCTGGGAGGCCAGGGATGGCCTCACCCTGGCCAGATTTACTTCCCTTGATGCTGTACACCCTGGCTGCCACATGATGCGCCAGGTTGGCACCACCCCACACCAACACTATAATTCATCCCGACAATGTCCAAGCCATTCCTTTCACACTCATTATCATTGCGGGGGGTAACGTTATGTCTCACCATTCACTACAACTCACTAAGCCACTTCCATAGCTACACACAAATCTGTCCAAGAACACAAAGTGTTGAAAATAAAGATTTCAGTGTTTGACACAACATTAACAGAAACTTTACATGAACATTGGGTAAAACACCCAAGCGGCTACCCTTTTGTGTTGTTAGTTGGTATGATTGCACTAGGATGAGGGCTAGTGTGAGGGGTGGCTAGTGAGATGGGGATGTGATGATGTAGAGAGAGTGAGAGGGATGGGTGGGGGGTGCAAGGTAAGTTGGTGTGAGTAAGGATGTGCAGGAGTAGGGTAGGGAAGGCAGAGTGATGGGGATGTGATGAGAGGCACAGCAGGCTGAAGGTGAGTGTGGCTTTGTAGTCACGTTTCCTGATCTACTGAGATCATTGAAAGGTTTGCACCACTGCACCCAGGTCTTCCTGACCACATCCCCGTTTGTGGCCTCCTCTGCAATGTACAACCAGGCTGTCTTGGTCTCCTGGGGAGATCTCTTCCGCCCATGGGAAGGGAAGAGGACCTCCCTTCATGCTCTGACTCCCTCTATAAGCGTATGAAGGGAGTCATGGGAGGACCTGGGTGCAGCCCTGCACCTCTGATTGTCAGTGTTTTCAGCACTGCAATGCTGTAGAACATGGACAGCACAAACGTCAAAAGTAAGGTAACCGGCTCAAGATACGTCATGAATGACGTCACCAGACCCGCTCCAGCTAATTGGGCCGGGAAACGCGCTGGGCGGGATTAACAAGCCCCATTGAGGAAAGTTCATTTTAGGCAGCGGGATGGAACCAGCAGCGGAGCTGCGACCCACCACCAACACCGGCCGCACCAGGCCCACCGAGGTGAGCAAAATCTCGGCTGAAGTCTCAGCTGGGCTCAGCCCCTCCTCCCTCGGGCTGTCAGGCTCAGTGATTTCTCCTTCACAGTATATTATTATGGATTGTGGTATATGTTGTATAATAGGCACAGTATGCATTATATGGGATACTGCAGTAATAGGGTAAACTGATCATTGTGAACAAACCATTCAGGGTTCTATGAATGTGTGCTACCGGCGGCAGCCTCGCCTGCCAGCTACATATGTTGGGATATAGTCATGGGTGTACTAACCCAAATTTTCTACCCATTAAAATGAATGGTGACAAACTCCAGATGTTCACTCTGCCTTACCTCTGTCCCATCACCTGTCCGATTAGAATTCCTGCAGTTATGAACACTGAGGTGCCCATAGACATTGCCCCTCTTAGAGCCTTGGGTGCAATTTCTCCCAGGTACATGGGTTGCACACACAGGCTGACTCCTGCAAAGAAAAGAGTTGAATGAAAAAGAAACGATTAGAATTTGTCCAATGAGTGTCTCTCATTTTACACTGTCCGCTCTTCAAACAGTACTCTGCTGAACAAACCTGCCAGGGTTCACGTCTGGCACTGGTGTCCAGGGCAGAGTTTACATTAAACTGCAGACTACCACAGCCCAGTGGCACAGTGACTTGATCTGGTAATGTTGATAGGTAGAATTTACGATTGTGGAAGAATGTTTCACTTGCCAAATTTCTAATCTCAGTCAGATTGTCAGGAGCAGAGGTCAGTCATGTAGTAGAGGAATGGAGCAAGAATCAGATGATGAATTCACATAGGCCATTCACACATTGTTTCCAGTGCAGACTATGTCAAGAGCAGGGCATTTGCCCACCCTCTCAAATGTATTGGAGGAGATTGGGGGTTGATGTAAACGTGGTAAATTTTTAATTTTTTTTAAATGGGAGTAAACTAGAATATATAACAAAAATCAGGGAACCTAACCCAGGGAACCAAGGTTAACTGTTGCAATCCCACCCTGGCTATGATCAGCTAATATGTCACAGTCCAGCGATTGAATACAGGTACCGTCTCGGTCTGTATAACTCAGTGCTACATTGTACTGTACATTAGCCCACAAAACCCTTATTGTAGCCCTCCTTGTTCTTCTGACATGAAAATCATTTCTTCTCATTAACGTGCAGTTCCAAACGGGAAGGTAAAGCCAGAAGGAAACATTTGGTGAAATGTGGGCCCTCAGCATAGTTTGGACCAATTTTAAAAACCAGATTGCTGAGGTTTTCATAAAAAGGAAAACTGAAAATGCAGGAAATGTGAAATTGATGCAGAAACTGCAAGAAATACACAGCCCATCCATCAGAACCAAGAGAAAAGGCACGTTAATATTTCTGCTGTGGACCCCCTGAAGAAGACTAAATGGTGAAGAAGAGTGCACACCTAGAACGGCTATCTCTGCCTTTTCTCATTACTAATGCTGACTGGCCACCTGTATTTCTAACGGTTTCTGTTGTTACTGCTGGGGTTTTATATTGGGACTTAATTCTTAAAAAGAAAGTTCCCAGAATATCTTGCTCAAGTCCAGTCAAAACAAGGATTTCTTACACAATACCAAATAGTTAGAGCTCAAGAACAAAGCAGCAGTTTGTTTTCAACAAGTCCTTCTACTTTAGTCCATTAGCAGCATTAACCAACAAGTAGAAAAGCTTAAAACCTGTAAGCATGTGAAATGCATGAATTTGCCAACAGCGGATGACTTTGTGCTTTGCAAAGGGACAGTGCTGGCCTCTCACTCACAGCCCTGCAGTCTGCTACTGCCACGTGCAGCTGAATTCTCCTGTATCTATGGAAGGATTGCCGCGACGTCCCCATACCTGAGTGTAGTCCCACAAGAAACCTGCCAACTATTAAAAGTTCCAACATGCCAGCAGGATGACTCGCTCCCATCAAAGCAGATCCAGCCAAAACAAAGATGTTGACGAGTAAAAGTGTCCCTTTCCTGAAACACAGAAGCAAACTGCATTGGACAGAATACAGGTCACTGGACGACATTCAATCCCTACACAGTGCGAAGAGACAGTGCTCTGTATATAGCTACTGGCCTTCACTCAACTACGAGCCCACTTGCTCCACACCACATTAGGCCCCAGAACACTACAGAGAATGTATACATGTGGATCTTATTCAGGGCTGCTGATTGATGGTGACTAAATAAGTCAGATTCTGTATTCACTACATGGGATTCCACGATTTTTATTGATGCTTTGGGGACCGAATTCTGTAATTCTTAATTTTTAAAAATTTTGTTCACAGGATGTGGGCGATGCTGGTAGGGCCACACTTGTTCCCCATCCCTAGTTGCCCCGAGAAGATGGTGGCGGGTCTTTTCCTTGAGCGGTTCCTTTTTTTTATTGGAAAACAATAAATCAGAGTCCTTGAAGATGCTGTGTAAGAGAGAGGCTGGACTATTAAAAGAAAAAGGAAATAAAACCGCCTGTGGTGTTGCAAGTTGGGGATGATGTAGTGTAAGTGTGAGCATGGTGCTGGGGTCCAATACACTACTGACTCCATCAAATCTAGACATAACTTGGCTCCAATCTGTAGCTACAGGTCCCAGGGATAAATTGTGCTACATGAACGTTAATTAAATAGTAATGGATTGGCTATACTGTACTTGAGTGCAGACAGGACAATAACACTTGTATTTAACATATCAAAGTGTCCCGAAGCCCTTCACAGAGGAAAAAACAGACACTGGGAGAAGAGTTAAAAGGAGGTGACCAGAGGCAAGATCAGTGAGGTGGGCATTCAGGGGACTTTTGAATTAGGGTAAGAAAGGTAGCAAGTTAGTAGGATTTAAGGAGGACATTCTAAAGTGTATGACCAAGAAAATGAGGACTACATCACTGCAGGTGGAGCAGCTGGATGGAAGAATGGAAAGGAGGCCTGCGGCGGACAATGAAGAAAGCGCATTCTTCAACACCCCTAAGCGTTGCAAGCACAAGTCACCATTCCAGTTTGATCACATGTTCTGTGGTTGAACCATGTTTTTTTTAAATGTTTCTTTGAAAAATCCCTACCACCAAGTGCAGGAGAACTCTATTGCTGAAGGCAAGGATTGGTCAATGGCCTGGTATATGGTGTCTTTGATTGGGCTAAACAGTCAAAAGTTCAGTCAATCTCTCCAGTATATTTTCCAACAGGTTTGAGTAGAGTTTTGTGTACACGTTTGTGCTGTGTGAGCTTTTCCTCACATGTCACTGTGCAGAGGCAACATTATTTGTGCAAACATTTCGAACTGATGAATGCATTTCAAATGGGCAGATTAGGATTACAAACTGAATTTCCAAGCTTTAGGACATGAAAGAAAGAAAAGAAAGACTTGCATTTATATAGCGCCTTTCATGACCACTAGACGTCCTAAAGCGCTTTACAGCCAATGAAGTGCTTTTGAAGTGGAGTCACTGTTGTAATGTAAGAAGCGCGATAGCCAATATGCGCACAGCAAGCTCCCACAAACAGTAATGTGATAATGACCAGATAATCTGTTCTTCAAAATAGTGCCATGGGATCTTTTACATCCACTTGAGAGAGCAGATGGGACCTCGGTTTAACGTCCCATCTGAAAGGCGGCACCTCTGACAGTGCAGCACTCCCTAAGCACTGCATTGGAGTGTCAGCCTAGCTGTTTGTGCTCCAGTCCCTGGAGTGGGACTTGAACCTTCATGACTCAGAGGCGAGGGTGCTACCCACTGAGCCATAGCTGACACTAATGAATAAACAGGCGGCAGCACTGGAATACAGAGGAGCCAATACAGAACTCAAGATCTTGAAATAGGGGTGGAAATTATGAAACACGGCACTAGTTTTTGTGGGGCGGGGGGGGGGGGGGGGAGGTGCGGGGGCAGGTTCCCAATTGTCAGCCATAGCTTTGGCGGATCATCGCAGCAAATGTCAGAAAAATGGCATAAGCAGATGTTTACTTCTATCTCAAGGGTTTCCATCAATCTCCTCCTCCCCCCACCCCCCATCAAAGTTACAATGAACCTCCATGGAAATTCTACCTCGAAGTAAACACCAACTTTCATGATCGCTGGGTAAGCTGTTTTAATTTTAAGGCGAGGTTTAATCTGTTTTGGTTCTGTGTCTGTGCTGCCAGCGCCTGGCAGTGTTGCTGCCACCTCCCAGTGCACAGAGTGTACTTGGTACGTGGTGATCCACACAATAGAAATAACCATTACCACATGTTATTCTGAAGTAATCTGCAAGTTAAGACCAGGAACTCCCCACATAATGCACGCTACAGCGCCAAGAGTCACAACAAACATGCAGAGACTTACCGACCAAATCTGATGGCCAGGGGTCCTCCTAGCCATGCCCCCAGAAACCCACCCAGGGTGAAAGTTGAAACGATTATAGACCATAGAAGTCTCAGCAGACTTCTGTCCAGATTACTGCTGTAACGAATGTCCCACGTCTCATTAATGAATTTCTGTACATGCTGGAGATTTGACACAATACAGCCATTGAGAACAAGATCATCACCAGAGGTCAATAACTACAATGCAGAGGAAAAAGCCTATAAAATGATTTGGCCCAACATTACTGCTAACTTTTAGCTCTTTATATACTTTGTCCTCAGTCTGCCATTAAAAGAACTTAGTTCTGTCAAAAACTTAATAAATCGGAAGTCTTTTGCACTATTACACTGCAATAGCAATACAAAAGGCCCTTCTTGTAAACTGATAAATAGCTTTAGTCTAACAGGAACTACTCCATGATCCTGCTCTTCATCAAAATAATGCATTACGAATAATGCTGAACAGGAAAAGACCCTCTGGTCCATTCAGCCTGTCCCACACATTGTGATACCGTGTGTATCACAACATACACTCTGCACTCCACCCAACACCATGTGATCTTCTGGGAGGGGCAAAGAAAAAAAAACCCAAGCTGATTTGCGGGGGGGGGGGGGGGGGGGGGGAATTTGGGAAATTCCTCTTTTATATCCACCTGAGAAGGAAGACGGGGCCTCAGCTTAACGTTTCATCTGTAAAACGGCACCTCTGACAGTGCAGTGCTCCTGCAGTACTGCATTGGAGCATCAGTCTAGATCTTGTGCTCAAATCACCGAAGTGGGACTTGAACCAACAACCTTCTGACTCAAGTCAAAGCAGTGTGAAGAAGGTAATTCAGTTCTAAAATGGCACAATTGCTCTTTTATTGTTCTCATTTTAATGTGTTTCATTTTCTTTTCCAGCCGTCCTCTGCTGGACTATTCTCCGACTGATGGGTCCGAGCAGGTCAGATGTTCCCAGCCTTCTGTCAACAGTGCTCTTGAGCTCAGGACACTGACCTGTTCAAAAATGGCCCTGCTGGTTCCCGAAGGATCAGTGGGTAACTGCACTACCCCAGTGTAATACTGAGAGACACCAAGATGGCCCCAGTTTCGATCCCTGACCTGCACTGAGATAGCTGATCTCAGCTAGGACAATCAGCAAAGACACTATATCAATGTCCTTGGGCAGGGAGAGAGCAAATGTTCAGCCAGGGTTCCTGCTCCTGACTATCATTCAATAACTTCTGCTGAAAAGCTTGCCCAGACATTATACAAGGACAGGATCAGGGTCAGCTGTGAGACACACCTATGGTGGTCGAATAGCTTACCAACACTCATTGTTTAGACTCAGAGGAGGAAAGGCCACTTGACGAGGTACTAGAGAGCAACCAGCAGCAGCACAACAACTCCCCAGTAGAGTGAGGACAGACAGAGAATGTTGGCATTGCATGTGATGGGATGAAGCAATTTCCCCACATGGTGAGTTTGCCAGTTACAACAGCTTTCAAAGCAAATGGGACAGAGGGGAAAGCAGAGCGAGCTATCCTCAGACAGCACCAAGCTACAGAGTATCACTAATTCACCACTGATAATCTGCCTGCTCCTTTCAGATTGTCAGCATTTCAAAATCTGAATTCAAACCAGCTTTCATAGGTGTGCTAAACCTGGTGCTGGTCACACTCGACACTGCCTGTAAAATTGGCAAGTAGCTGTTACTGAACACTTGATCCACCTTGTGCCAGCTCCTGCTATGTTGATCAAGTGCCAGCGACAGTCCGAGCAGGAGCAGCTCCACACGGAGACCAGATTTAACATCTGTACATGTACAAGGCAAAATATATGAAAGCTGGGACTCACCATGGTGGGAGCATTAATGATAGAAACATTGTATCCGTACTGAAATGTTCCTCCGATCCCTGCGGAAAATACTGCCAGGAGGAGGGCAACAGATGGAAGCTGCAAGACAAAAATTAAAGCAGATAATTTTTCTCAACACGTACCTGGTAAAGTGTCCAGAATTTCCTCAGTCAGAATGAGGCTGACAAGCTTTTCCATAATTTCCAAGAGGATTTCAAATTTAATTATCTCTCTCCAAATCCCTCTGTCACCTTTTTATTGGCATCAGTGCCGCAGATTCTGAGTACTTTTAAAGGCTCCCAACCCACGAGCCTGCCAGAAATGTTTAATTTAAATTCTGCAGAGGCTAAAATTCCAATGAGATTTGTTGTATTATTAGTGCATAAATCATAGAACATAATCAAGGGAGATTAAAATAATCCGATTCTCATTCAAGTTTAGCCAGCTTCACTGAGCAGCAAGTTAAACAAAAATATACTTCTATTGGAATCCACACTTATTTCCACAAAATGGCCCTTGAGGCAAGTTGTAATTAAGGTCAAATTTTAGTTTCTTTATACAACAAACCAACTCCATAAAACTGTTATCCATGATCGTGGTGAAGAAGCCTGTTCATTCACAAAAGAATCCTGGGGCCACCCACCAGTGATCGTCCTTTTAAAAAGTTGTCAAAATAAGCTGGAAGAGCCTTGGACTCTGCGGCTGATTCTGCATTCAGTGATGCCAGTTCAACGCTCGCAAGCCTTAGGCACATTTTGCTCCCAAATCTTCCCTCGTCTCTTTTCCAGTCGACTACATTGAGTGCTAAAGTGTACGCACACCTTTCATGAATATCTCCATTAAGCACACAGTAATGCCAACCCCACTGTCTGATAAATCAAGAGACAAACTCTTAAAAATCAAGATAATTGGTATAAAAATCATGAGTCATAGGGCTGGATTTTGTCAATGGGGAGCTTTTGGAGGCGGGACTCCCACTTGTTGGGTTTTAGTTCCGCCTCCATCGACTTGTGGACAACCCAAGCTATTTTCCCTTGATTGACCTCGTTAAGCCCGCCCAGCGGGCTTAGCAGGCCAATTAAGGGAAAGCCAGTTACAGGTGATGTCAGCGAGTGCCGTTTCATCTGTCAAGAGCTTTTGACAGATGAAATGTCATCATTTGACAGCTCTGTGAAGGTGTCAAACACTGAGGGGGAGAAATTCGGTGGAGCCACAAACGGGGCGCCCAGCTCGCCTGGGCGCCGGAATTACCGCTGCGATCGGAGCAGTTGCGACCGCCGGAAATTCAGCTTGTGCGCCCCAAGAGGGACATGGGGCGAGGCTCGAGGCGCTCCGTGACCCTCTTAGGGCATTGAAACTGAATATTGCAGTGCAACGTGCCGCAGCGTGGCGCGCTGCGGTACTGCAGGCCTTCCTCCCATTCTTAAGGGGGAGGGGCCTGCACCAGCGCGATCAGAGATCGCGAGTGCCGACAAAAGAGCCCGGCACCGAGGAGAAGTGCCGGGCTCTCGGAAAACAGCCGGCACTGCCACGGGGGGAGATCAGGAGGCCAGGGACGGAGGTGCTGGCAGGCGGCCGCCGAAAAAAACGGCCGCCCCGCACCTCCACCTTAATTTGCGCCACTCCCGCCACAGGTAGGCCCCATGAACCGGGCGTGATTTGCGAACGGCGCTACAGAGGCGGGCGCAACCAAATATCGCGATCAGGGCGGTAGCGGGGCGCTGCGCAGACCGATGACATCATCGGTGGCGGCGCAGCGCAACAGGCTAATGCCGCCATTAGCACCCCAGCTAAATATCGCGGGAGGCGCGGCCAGTGGCGCTAAAGCCACTGAGTGCCCTCTTTAGGCGCTAACTGGTGGCGCAGCCCACCGAATTTCTAGGCCTGACAATCTGTCTTCTAAGTTGTGTCTTTACTCAAGACTCAATTAGAAAGCCTTCCTGGCCAGAAAGCAGAATGCTGCAGCTTTTGACAGTTCAGTGGCCATTCTGCTTTCTGTGCCGATGAGCTGAGGGACTCCCGAGACCTGAAGGGAGGAAGCCTGCAGGAAGAAGTAAAGGTAAGTAAAACTTATTAAAACACTTTACACACACCTCACACACTTACCTCTGCACCCATTACTCACCTGCACACTCGGCCCCGCAGACCGACGGCCCGCCACGCTGACCCTGGCGAGGTTCGGAGCCGTCGGGAAGCCCACACTTCAGGGCTCAAAATAGGGATTAGCCAAAAAACTGCCTGTTAACTACCAGTTAATTGGCATTAATCCCCTTCCTGCCTCGAGGAGGCGGGACCCGGCGCGGGTCGGCTACCCGCCTCCTGGCAAGATGGCATGGAGGCAGGTTGGGCACCCGCCCCCAAATTCTGCCATTTTCCCGGCAGTCCCGCCTCCAAACCCACTTCCCCAGGGCTGGCAAAATCCAGCCCATAGAGTCATAGGGCTCGATTTTGCCAGGCCCGAGGAGGCGGGATTGGAGGCATATGAGGTGTTAAAATCCGATCCCACCTCCAGCCCACCTCCGAGCAATTTTCCCAGAATCAGGGTTTCAGACCCCATTTCCATCCCGCCTCCAAGAGGTGGGATAGGCCCTTAAGACCCTTAACAACCAGTTAAGTGCCTCTATAATCCCATTTTGAGAGGCCTTTCTGAATTTAACACATTTCCCCCATGCTGCACGTCTCCTCTGGAACATGCCAGTTAATCCTGGCGGCCTCACAAGTGGATTGCTTACTAACAGCTGCAGCTCCACCATTGAAAAGGAGTTTTCAGCAATCATCATTTGCAGGTGGCAGAACTTTGTTGTCTCGGGTCTGGGGGAACTTTTAGCGGCCTACTCATTGTTGTGGAAGTTTGGAGCCTGACACCCATCTCCAGTGTGACCTCCTGGGAAACCCCTCTCCCCACCTTGACTGAGCGCTTCCTCAACTGAGGCATATACCAGCAGAATGGGAACTATTTATTTCCTTTCCTCCTGGACATCAGATTCGGACGAAGACCAGCTGCGGCAGCAGCAGAACCATGAACAACAGCAGCACCAACAGCAGCAGCAACAATAGGAGCTCCAAGCTGCGGCTCACCCACCTGAAGCTGCACAGGCAAGACAGTGCCACAGACCACAGAAACCACAGAAACCCGACAGTGCAGATAGAGGCCATTTCGGCCCATCAAGCCTGCACCGACACATATCCCACCCGATCCCCGTAACCCCTACACCAACACATATCCCACCCTATCCCCGTAACCCCACGTATTTAATCCCCCTAACACTAAGGGTCAATTTATCATAGCCAATCAACCTAACCCGCACATCTTTGGGCGCATGGAAGCACGTCGCCGCAGGAGATACCCCCAAAACAGGGTTTACAGACAGAGGATGCGCTCCCTCAACATGACTGAGCAGCAGTGCCAAAGGAGGCTCAGACTTTGGGGAGAGGTAGTGGGTGACATCTGCGCAATGCTGCAACAAGACCTGCAGGCCAGAGGAGCAGGTGGACACCTCTTACCAGTGGCCATCAAAGTCACCACCGCACTCAACTTTTTTGCTTCAGGCTCATTCCAGGGATCAGCAGCAAACATCAGCGGCATCTCCCAGGCGGCCGCACACACTTGCATCATGCAGGTAACCGATCCCCTCTTTGCCATCGCGCATAATTACATCAACTTCTCCAAGGATCGAGCAAGTGTCACGGCGCGTGCTGTTGGATTAGCTAATCTGGCAGGCTTTCCAAGGGTGCAGGACGTCATTGACTGCACACATATGGCCCTTAAGGCACCCCATCACAATCCAGGTATTTTTGTCAACCGCAAGGGCTTCCACTCCCTCAACGTTCAGCTGGTGTGTGACCACAAGAAGGAAATTTTGCATGTTTGCGCCAAGTATCCTGGAAGTTGCCATGACTCCTTCATCCTGCACCAGTCTAGTGTGCCTCCACACTTCAGTCCGCCAGACCAAATTTTCGGATGGCTACTTGGAGACTAGAGCTATCCCCTGAAGATGTGGCTAATGACGCCGCTGAGAAGCCCATCCAATGAAGCTGAGGAGCGTTACAACTCCAGCCACATTTCCACCAGATCCATAATTGAGCAAACCATCGGCTTGCTGAAGATGCACTTCAGATGCCTTGATAGATCAGGTGGAGCCCTGCAGTACTCAGCAGCCAGGGTCTCCAGAATCGTCGTGGTCTGCTGTGCACTTCACAACATGGCACAGCATCGTGGCTTGCAGATGCCTGAGGAACATGTGGCTCATCGCATAGCCTCTTCAGATGAGGAGGAGGAGGAGGAAGAGAGTGACAGCGAACAGCTTGCGGAAGCGCATTAACCAGCAGCAGCAGCACGCAAGCACATTGCTGCCCGGGATGCAAGGGACGCACTCATCTTGGCCAGGTTTGCTTAGCCTAGCCAATCAAACACTTTTGCCTCGCACCTTCTTACAGAGCATCGACAATGGCCAAGAACCTGCGGATTCCTATCACTCTGACCACCATACTGACAATTGCAAGTCACCCTAAGCCCTCAATGTGGAAGTCCCATTTGTGAAATGACACACGCCACAACTTCAACAGTTTGCCATCAGAATTTTTTATCACGACAAGCAATTGATGGCATTTCAAAAATAAACACAACATAAAACCCAAGTGACTATCCTTGTGACTACTTGTGCTTTATCTTCCTCTTTCGCATGCTCCTACGTGGTACTTCCCCTGTGGCTTCAGCAGATGTGGAGGCCCCTTGCTCACTTTCTTGCTGCTCCTGCCTCGACACCTTTGGTGGGCATCCTCTAGGGTTGCGAGCCTGTGAGGGCTTGGCAACAGTCTGCTGCTCCTGTGGCTGTGCAGGGGCTGAGATGCCGATCTCAGTTGGGTGGGGACTCTGGTGGGGCTCTGACTGAGGGCTCTGCAGTGGCATGGTCATGTGACTGCTTGGAGAGGAGCCCCCACTTCCTTGTTCTCTGCCACCAACATCCCTCTCATGGGTCAGCCCCACTTCAGAGCTAGCAAGTGGCTTGACAGCACCTTGCTGCACTTCAGGGTGGCCATGAGGACCCATTTCTGCACTGGAAGTCCTACTCCAGAGGACTTCCATGAAGGTCCGGTTTCTCTGCTCAATAGCTGACCATCGCTCCTCAAGAGGTGTCAGTCTATTCTGAACAATGACCATGTTTTCAAGACCCTGGCGACTAAGCTCCTCCATGGCTGCAGCCATCCTCTCCTCTATGGTAGCCAGCCTCAGCACAGAGGTAGCCATCCTTTCCACGGAGGTTGCCATCCTTTCTGTGATGATGCATTCATGCGCCAACGCCTCCACAAAGGTTCTGCTCATGTTAGTGATGGACTCATCCATTCGTTCCACACTCGCAGCGACCCTGGAGACAAAACCTGCCAGAGACTCCTGAACCTGTTTCTGGAGTTCCAGAACCGCTCTCCTTCTAGATGGACCCGGAGGCACACTTCCTTGCTTGCTCTTGCTCCCTCCACCAGAGCTTCATCAAATCGGGGTGCACACTTTGGTCTGGTGCTGGACATAGTAGCAGTAGGAATCCCTCAGAAGTATATGGTCATAAAGTTGTAAGGCTGAACAAGAACCAAGGCTGCTTGCAGGCCTTAAATCCAGCTGCATTGATGACATCATCGGAGGCGAGTTTCAGTATCAAAAGACTCATTCGGCCAGGGGTTCCCACACGCTGGAAATCAATTGCCCAATTAGGGCAAAGTCGCACTTTTGTCCCGCCTCACATCGGAGGCGGGGTCCTGACACGACGACCACCTGACACGTCCCCAGCCCACCCCCAATGACAAAATCCAGCCCATAGAGTCCTTACAGCACAGGAGGCCATTCAGCCCATTGAGTCCACGCCAGCTCTCTGTAGAGCAATCCAGTCAGTTCAGTCCCCCGCTCTATCCCCGTAGCCCTGCAAGTTTATTTCCCTCAAGTGCCTATCCAAACTCCCCTTGAAAACATTGAGGCCTAGAAATTCAGTTGCTTGCGCCAGCTGGTAGCGCCTTAGGAGGAGGAGATGTTGGGCGCTAGGCGGCTAGCGGCCGGGCGCAGCGCGATCTGCGCCTCTCCCCAACTTCACTCACGATTTAGCGGCGGCGCAAAGTCTTTGCACGCGCTCAGCTGCGCGCGCAGATCCTGACGTCATTTTCTCGTGCAACGCCCTTTGTGCGCCCCAAACCGGAAATTCAGTCGTGACGCCCTATTGTGCGCCTGGCGCCCCTAGCGACTGGTAGAGGAGAACGGTTCTCAGTCGAAGCGGGGCGCGGGGGGGCGCAAATTAAAGGGCACACCTCCTGCAGTAGAAAAGGCTGCCATTTGGCAGCACTCCTTCTTTTTGAGAGACGGATCTTTGCAGAGAGACCAAGGTAGAGAGCTTTCTGCTTTGGCTCAACACTCGGACAGGTACTTGTGGCTTCAGGCCACAGCTTTCCACTTGTCTTTGCCTTCAGTGACATAGCATTGTTTGCCAACATATAATGGGGGCTGCAATGGGTGCAAACGCTGGCTTTCTCCATTGCATCCAAAGGGCTCACAGACGCCGTGAGAGAGTGGCAGTCCTGGCTAGACGGAGAGGGGGCAACAGGCGTCGGGAAAGGAGGCCTTACCCACCCAGGGTATACCGCCAGCAGTTCTCCTATCTGAACATGTCTGACGAGCAGTGTGTTCGGAGGCTGCGATTCCGAAGGGAGGTGGTCACTGAGATCTGCCACCTGCTTGGCGGTGATCTGCAGCCACATCTGAGGAGCAGGATGTCTCTGTCGGTGGCAGTGAAGGTGACGGTGGCTCTCAACTTCTATGCCACCGGCTCCTTCCAATCCGCTACTGGGGACATTTCCAACATCTCCCAGTTCGCCGTGCATTGCTGCATCCGCCAGGTGACCAATGCCCTTTTCAAAAGGAGACGTCAGTTCATCTCCTTCTCCATGGCCCTTGTCAAACAGCAACAGCGTGCAATGGGCTTTGCAGCATTCGCGGGCTTCCCCATGGTGCAGGGCACCATTGACTGCACGCATGTGGCTTTGCGGGCACCTCTGGAGAATGCCGAGGATTACCGCAACCGGAAGGGCTACCATTCGCTCAACGTCCAACTGGTGTGTGACCACAGGCAGCTCATCCTAGCTGTCAATGCCCGCTTTCCAGGCAGCAGCCACGATGCCTTCATCCTGCGCCAGACTTCTGTGGCAGACATGTTCCAGGCCCAGCCTCACCCTTGAGGATGGCTTCTCGGGGACAAAGGCTATCCTTTGTGTACCTGGCTGATGACCCCGCTCCGTGCGCCCAGCACCCCTGCTGAAGAGGGATACAACGACAGCCATCAAGCGACCAGGAACACCATTGAGCAAACAATCGGCGTCCTGAAGCAACGGTTCCGCTGTCTGAATCGTTCCGGTGGAGCCCTACAATATTCCCCGGAGCGAGTCTCCCATTTCGTGGTCGTGTGCTGCATGCTGCACAACCTGGCTATCCGCAGGACTCAGCCACTGCCACCAGAGATTGGAGGACCACCTGAGGAGGAGGAGGAGGAGGAGGAGGAGGAGGAGGAGGACCAGCACAGGAGGGAGGCAGAAAGTGCAAGGGCCGCCCGTCGCCGGCTTATTGAACGTCGGTTCTAGGCCCCCTCTCAGGGAATGGCTTGTGCCAATGTCACCAGATGAATGTAGCCGCTCCACAAGCCCTCAGCCGAGCAGGGCAACCAGGACTTGCAAAAAAAAAGCATGCACAGTGCGATTTAAGAACATTAATTTATTGCAAACCTCTGCCCTTCCCACATTACAACCTCATGGAGAGAAGCCCCCTCCAGAAACACAAAACTAACAGTCTCGGCCTTACAAAACAAAGAAAGACACCAGTCTCGGCCTTACAAAAACAAAGAAAGACACCAGTCTCGGCCTTACAAAAACAAAGAAAGACACCAGTCTCGGCCTTACAAAAACACAAAGCATTTGTGCAGACCTTCTACTTTTTGCCCTGCGAGGGCGATGCCTTTCGCATCCGTGACTGGCCCCTGCCCGCCCTGCAGCTCCTCCTCAATGGGACCCCAGTGGCTGCAGCAAGGCTGGGGGAAGGCTGCTGAGGGTCAGATGGCGAGACGGCAGATGCCCTTGGGGGTCGGCCTGCACCAGCTCTGGCCCTGGAGGGTCCGGCTGCTGACTGCTCCAACTCTGCTTGGGCGGCAGCAGTCTGTCCAGCGGCTCGTGGCAGCTGCAATGGCGGAGTGGCAGTGTCGGCTGCAGGAATGGTGCCAACCTGACAGATCGCAGGTACTCCCTGGTCGCCTGATACATTGGCACTCGCACGGGCCAGCACTGCAGCATGCGCAGCAAACAGCTGAAGAACAGACTGCTGGGCTGCTGCTGCACGGCGAGTGCCCTGGCGATGCCTGGCCGATCCAGCGAGGGTGGCAGCAGTTAGTGCCCGTGTGGCCCTGGTCTGTGTCCGCATGACACCAGCCAGTGAATGAACGGCACGACTGAGCACTTGGCTCGAAGCCGCCTGTGCTGCCGCAAAGTCCTGCAGACTCCTGGCCTGTGCTGCACTGAATTGTTGCGGACTCCTGGCCTGTGCTGCACTGAATTGTTGCAGACTCCTGGCCTGTGCTGCCCCGAATTCCTGCACACTCCTTGACAGAGACTCAATGGAGTCAGGCATCCTTGCCACTGCAGCCATGAGCTCAGTGTGCCTGCGCTCAGCCTGGACGGCCATTTCCTCCAGGAGCCGCACCTCCTCTGCGCTCACCGTCGCAGGACTGGAGGCCGCACTCACCCTCTGGGGAGAAGTCCGCCGAGCTTCACCACCCCTCCCGCGTTGCTGCAGGCCGCTGGGCCCCGGAGCTTCACTCTCCTCCAACCCTTCCCCCCGGCTCCCCTCCAGGGAAGACGTGTCCCTTCATCGCCATGGGCTGGCGCGGCTGAGGGTGGCACTGATGGGCCGGCTTCCTCTTCCTCCTCTTCGAATTCGGAATCGCTGACAGTGGCAGCTTGAGGGCCCGCCTCCTCACCTGGCGATTCACCATCTGAAAGCAGGGAGGCACAAGAGTAGCTTTAGAGTGAGGACAGGGCGGCAGCGAGGGAGGCATGAGTGCTGCCATGCACTGCATTGGTCGGACAGTGGCAAAGGATGCTGATCTGAGGCGCAAGTGGAAAGAGAGAGGTCAAAAAGGTGATGCCCTTACCATTGGTGCCCAGAACAGGGTCGGCATCTCCACTGGCGACGGGGCCAATCAGACGCCCTGCCATAATGCGCTCCACACGCTGGTCGAGGTCGGAGAGCTCTTTGACGTCAGGATGGCCTCCCCCGGTCTCACGTAGCTTCCTCCGGTTGTGCGCCACCTTGGCCTGCAAGAGAAAGGACGGCCTCTAAGTACAGTGTGAAGCCCTGATCTTGTCTGCACTGCCTCCCATGGTGGACTGGCCCTGACAGTGTGAAGCCCTGATCTTGTCTGCACTGCCTCCCATGGTGGACTGGCCCTGACAGTGTGAAGCCCTGATCTTGTCTGCACTGCCTCCCATGGTGGACTGGCCCTGACAGTGTGAAGCCCTGATCTTGTCTGCACTGCCTCCCATGGTGGACTGGCCCTGACAGTGTGAAGCCCTGATCTTGTCTGCACTGCCTCCCATGGTCGAATATCTTGTACAGTGTGTAAAGTGCTGAATATGCAAGTGATTTTCATGACAGTCCCATAGCTGCTGGATGAGGGCTGGCCATTAGGGCTTTCAGGTCCCTTTGCCCATAAACTGAGGTGCACATGCAGGGATGAGGAGGACACTGGAAAGGGTACTCACCCTGACAACTCGAGTGAGGTCGTTGAACTTTTTCCGGCATTGCACAGGAGTCCTGGCAAACACGCTGCTGGAAGTCACCCTGTTTGAGACCTCCCTCCAGGCTTTCCGGTAGGCGCTGGGCAGCGGCCTCCGGCCACCTTCTGGGAACAGAACATGGCGCCTGCGCTCCGCTCCGCCAACCAGCACCCTCAGGTCACCGTCGCTGAAGTGCTGCGCTCTCTCCCTGGCCTTCTCCATAGCCCTGGGCGTTGTGCAGATGAAGCAGAAGTGGTCAGGCCTAGCTTGAGGGCTGCAGTGTGCAGGGCGTGGCAGGCAAACAAATCCACCCTCCCCCTTTAAGAGCTGACCGGCGTCAGAGTGTCTGCCGTCAATCAGCAACTCGCCGCACCTGCGCTGCGCCCGGCCTCGGGGGTATCGCTCAGCACCACCGGTTTAGCGCCTAAAGATAGTCGTGCATCGCCTGTTTTAGCGCAGCAGCAACCTCTTGGGGCGATGCGACTGAATATCGGCGAAGGTGGCGCGAACTTGCGCCGGGTGCAAACTTTAGCGGCCGCCCGACTGTAGCGCCCCGAACGTGGCTATACTGAATTTCTAGGCCTGAGTGTCTCCGTTTCCACCACCCTCGTCGGCAGCGAGTTCCAGGTCATTACCACTCGCTGTGTAAAATAGTTCTTCCTTACATCCCTCCTGTATCTCTTGCCCAAAACCTTAAATCTATGTTCCCTAGTCCTTGTACCATCAGCTAATGGGAACAGCCTTTCTCTGACTACCTTATCCAAACCCATCATAATCTTGTACACCTCTATCAAATCTCCCCCTAACCTCCTTTGCTCCAAGGAGAACAACCCCAGCTTCTCCAACCTGTCCTTGTAGCTAAAATCCCTCATCCCTGGAACCATTCTGGTAAATCTCCTCTGCACCCTCTCGAGGACCTTCAGATCCTTCCTAAAGTGTGGTGACCAGAACTGGACACAATACTCTAGTTGTGGCCTAACCAGAGCTTTATAAAGGATCAGCACAACTTCCCTGCTTTTGTACTCAATACATCTATTTATGAAGCCCAAGATCCTATATGTTTTGCTAACTACTCTCTCAATATGTCCTGCCACCTTCAAAGATCTATGCACATGAACCCCCAGGTCCCTCTGTCCCTGCACACTCTTTAGAACTGTGCCATTAAGTCTATATTGCCTCTCCCTATCCCTTCTGCCAAAATACATCACCTCACAGTTCTCTGTATTAAATTCCATCTGCCACTTGTTTGCCCATTCTGCTAGCCTTTCTATGTCCTGTTGCAGTCGATTGGTATCCTCCTCACTGTTTGCCACACCTCCAAGTTTGGTATCATCAGCAAATTTTGAAATTTTACTCTGTATTCCAATATCCAAATCATTTATATATATCAAAAAAAGCAGTGGTCCTAGTACTAACCCTTGGGGAACACCACTGTCTACCATCCTCCAGTCTGAAAAACAACCATTTACTACGGCTCGCTGTTTTCTGCCCTTAAGCCAATTTCTTATCCAAGCTGACACTGACCCTCCTATTCCATGAGCCTCAATTTTGTTAACCAGCCTTTTATGTGGTACTTTGTCAAACACTTTCTTAAAATCCATGTAGACAACATCCACTGCATTCCCTTCATCAACCTTCTCTGTTACTTCATCAAAAAATTCAATTAGATTAGTCAAACATGATCTGCCTTTTACAAATCCATGCTGGCTCTCCTTAATTAATGTAAACCTCTCCAAGTGCCTGTTAATTTTTTCCCTGATTATTGTTTCTAAAACCTTACCCACCACTGATGTTAAACTGTAGTTACTAGGATTGTCCTTACACCCTTTCTTGAACAATGGTGTCACATTTGTCACTTTCCAATCCTCTGGCACCTCCCCCATATCTTCTCTTCTTCTTCTTAGGCAGTCCCTCGGAACTGAGGATGACTTGCTTCCACATTAAAAATGAGCTCGCAGGTGACTGATGAGTCCAATGCGGGACCTACAGTCTCTGTCACAGGTGGGGCAGGCTGTGGTTGAAGGGGCGGGTGGGTGGGGTGCTTGGATTGCCGTGCGCTCCTTGCGCTGGACTTCCGCTTGCTCCCGGCAAAGAAACTCGAGGTGTTCGGCGCCTTCCCGGATGCTTCTCCTCCACTTTGTGCGGTCTTGGGCCAGGGATTCCCAGGTGTCGGTGGGGATGTTGCACTTTTTCAAGGAGGCTTTGAGGGTGTCCTTGAAGCGTTTCCTCTGCCCACCTGGGGCTCTCTTGCCGTGCCGGAGCTCCGAGTAGAGTGCTTGTTTTTGGGAGTCTCGTATCGGGCATGCGGACAATGTGACCCGTCCATCGGAGCTGATTGAGCGTGGTCAGAGCTTCGATGCTGGGGATGTTGGCCTGAGCAAGAACACTGACGTTGGCGCACCTATCCTGCCAATGGATTTGCAGGATCTTGCGGAGGCAGCGTTGGTGGCACCTCTCCAGTGCTTTGAGGTGCCTGCTGTACATGGTCCATGTCTCTGAGGCATACAGCAGGGCAGGTATCACTGCTGTCCTGTAGACCATGAGCTTAGTGCCGGATTTGAGGTCCCGGTCTTCAAACACTCTCTTGCTCAGGCGACCGAAGGCTGCACTGGCACACTGAAGGCGGTGTTGGACTTCGTCGTCGACGTCTGACTTGTTGACAGTAGGCTCCCAAGGCATGGAAAGTGGTCCACGTTGTCCAAGGCCTTGTCGTGGATTTTGATAATCGGGGGGCAGCACTGTGTGGCGGGGGCAGGCTGGTAGAGGACATTTGTCTTACGGATGTTTAGTGTAAGGCCTATGCTCTCGTATGCTTCGGTGAAGGTGTTTACGATGGTTTGGAGTTCGACCTCCGAGTGAGCGCAGACGCAAGCATCGTCTGCATACTGTAATTCGACGACAGAGGATGGGACGACCTTGGATCTGGACTGGAGGCGACGGAGGTTGAACAGTTTCCCGTTTGTTCTGTAAATTAGCTCCACTCCAATGGGGAGCTTACTGAGGGTGAGATGGAGCATTGCAGCAAGGAAGATTGAGAAGAGCGTTGGTGCGATGACACAGCCTTGCTTGACCCCGGTTCGTACATGAATTGGGCCTGTGGTGGAACCGTTGGTCAGGATCACGGCTTGCATGTTGTCATGAAGCAGGCGGAGGATAGTGACAAACTTTTGAGGGCAGCCGAATTTGAGGAGGACACTCCATAATCCCTCATGGTTGACAGTGTCGAAGGCCTTCGTGAGATCAAAGAAGGCCATGTACAGTGGTTGGTGCTATTCCCTGCATTTCTCTTGTAATTGACGTGCGGTGAAGATCTTGTCCATTGTGCCTCTTAGTGGGCGGAATCCGCATTGCGACTCTGGGAGGAGCTCTTCGGCCACTGGGAGAAGGCGATTGAGGAGGATTCTTGCGTTGACTTTCCCTGTGGCAGATAGCAGGGAAACTCCTCTGTAATTACCGCAATCAGACTTGTCACCTTTCTTGAAGATGGCTTATACAAGATACAAGATGGCTCCTGTGCTGGCAGCTCCCTTGCCATCCTTGACAATCCATTGCCATCCTTTGCTCTCTTTCCCCATATCTAGGGAAGATTGGAAGATTATGGTAAGCCCTTCCGCTATCTCCACCCCCACTTCCCTTAGCAACCTGGGATGCAAGCCATCCGGACCAGGTGACTTATCCACGCTAAGCATATCCAGCCTTTCCAGTACACTCTGCCTATCAATTTTCACCCCATCCATTACCTCTACCATCTCCGCTTCTACCGATATTTTGTCAGCATCCTCTTCCTTGGTAAACACCAATACAAAGTACTCATTAAGTATTCTAGCCTTGCCCTGCGCCTCTATGCATATATCACCTTCTTTGTCTCTAATAGGCCCCACCCTGCCTCTTACTATCCGCTAACTATTTACAAGCTGGTAGAATATTTTTGGGTTCCCTTTTATGTTAACTACCATTCTATTCTCATATTCTCTCTTTGCCAGCCATATTTTCCTCTTCACTTCCCCTCTCAACTTATTGTATTTGGCCTGGTTCTCACTTGAAGAATTCATCTGACATGCATCATACACCCTCTTTTTTGATTCATATTCTCTATCTCCCACGTCATCCAAGGAGCCCTGGCTTTGGTTCCCCTACCTTTCCCTCTTGTTGGAATGCACGTAGCCTGTACCTGAAACATCTCCTTAAAGATCACCCAATGTTCCATTACAGTTTTTCCTGTCAATCATTGGTTCCATTTTACCCTGGCTAGATCCCCTCTCATCCCATTGAAGTTGCTATTTTTCCCCCCCGACCCTTCACCGACCTTTGCTCTCAGACAGGAAGCGCATTTGGTCATCACTAACCAATTACTGACACAAGAGCATTAGAATTAGGAGCAGCAATAGGCCATATGGCCCCTCGAGCCTGCTCTGCCATTCAATAAGAAAAAGACTTGCATTTATATAGCGCCTTTCACGACCACCGGACGTCTCAAAAGCGCTTTACAGCCAATAAAGTACTTTTGAAGTGTAGTCACTGTTGTAATGTGGGAAACGGGGCAGCCAATTTGTGCTCAGCAAGCTCCCACAAACAGCAATGTGATAATGACCAGATAATCTGTTTGTTTTCGTTATGTTGGTTGAGGAATAAATATTAGCCAGGGCACCGGGGACAACTCCCCTGCTCTTCTTCGAAATAGTGCCATGGGATCTTTTACATCCACCTGAGAGAGCAGACGGGGCCTCAGTTTAACGTCTCATCCAAAAGACGGCACCGCCGACAGTGCAGCACTCCCTCAGTACTGCACTGGAGTGTCAGCCTAGCTTCATATGCTCAAGTCCCATGAGTGAGACAACCTTCTGACTCAGAGGCGAGCTGACACTGCTGACATAAGAACATAAGAAATAGGAGCAGGAGTCGGCTATTTGACCCTTCCAGCCTGTTCCGCCATTCAATAAGATCATGGCTGATCTTTTACCTCATCTCCACTTTCCTGCACTATCCCCATATCCCTTGATTTCCTTAATATTCAAAAATCTATCGATCGCTGTCTTGAATATACTCAACGACTGAGCCTTCACAGCCCTCTGGGTAGATTTCTCCTCATCTCAGTCCTAAATGGCTGACCCCTTATTCTGAGACTGTGACCCCTGGTTCTAGGCTCCCCAGCCAGGGGAAACATCCTCCCTGCATCTACCCTGTCAAGCCCTGTGAGAATTTTGTATGTTTCAATGCGATCACCTCTCATTCTTCTAAACTCTAGGGAATATAGGCCTAGTCTACTCAATCTCTCCTCATAGGACAATCCCCCCACTCCAGGAACCAGTCTGGTGAACCTTCGTTGCACTCCCTCTATGGCAAGTATATCCTTCCTTAGGTAAGGAGACCAAAACTGTACACAATACTCCAGGTGTGGTCTCACCAGGGCCCTATATAATTGCAGTAAGATGTCTTTACTCTTATACTCAAATCTTCTTGTAAAAAAGGCCAACATACCAGTTGCTTTCCTAATTGCTTGCTGTACCTGCATGTTAACTTTCAGTGATTCGTGTACAAGGACACCCGGGTCCCTCTGATCACCAACATTTCCCAATCTCTCACCATTTAAAAAATATTCTGCTTTTCTATTTTTCCTACCAAAGTGGATAACTTCACATTTCTCCACATTATATTCCATTTGCCATGTTCTTGCCCACTCACTTAGCCTGTCTATATTCCCTTGAAGCTTCCTTGCATCCTCCTCACAACTTACATTCCCACCCAGCTTCATGGCTAATCTTCGACCTCAACTCCACTTCCCTGCCCGATCCCCATATCCCTCGATTCCAAAAATCTATCGATCTCTGTCTTGAATATACTCAATGACTGAGCCTCCACAGCCCTCTGGGGTACAGAATTCCAAAGATTCACCACCCTCTGAGTGAAGAAATTTCTCCTCATCTCAGTTGTAAATGGCCGACCCCTTATCCTGAGACTGTGACCCCTAGTTCTAGAACTTTACTAAGGCTGAAATCAGCCACTTCGAAATCAAGATGTTGTCGGGTTCAGGTCCCCGGTGGATGATGTGGTTCTTGTGCAAAAAAGCATTGGCGCGGGTCATGGTTTTCAAATCATATAATGGAAAAGAAGTGACTGAATAATAAACTATACAAATAACTACCTGTATATTAAATAACCACTGCACCATTTTTGTAGAATGCCGACAATTTATTTTTTAATACAGAATAACTCTGCATTTTTCTTTTGCATTTCCCGCTTCTATTTCCAATAATTGATAATGTATGAGCAACTGAACACTTTGTTTTGTAATTGCCAAATACTCCATTCATTTAACAGTTCTTCATGTGACACTGTTGGAGTGAAAAACTTTTGATTTTCCTGAAATGATTGACATTTACATTACAGGAAACTCTCGATTTACCGACACCTAAATAACCGGAAATCTCTGTTAACCGGCAAATTTCAGGAGTAGGTTCAGGTAAGTTTTACTTCATATTAGTGGCTGTTCCTGGATCTGTGGCTGTGTAACCACGGTTCCTGCACCTGTTGCTATGCAACAGGGACGCCTGGATCTGTGGCCGGGGTTCCTGCACTTGTTGCCATGCAACAGGGATGCCTGGATCTGTGGCCGTGTACGGGGCTCTCGTACCTTTTACTATACTTCTCTGTAATCCAGACTTTTTGATAAACCGGCACCACGCCGGTCCCGTTGGTGCCGGATAAAAAAGAGTTTCCTGTATATTGCCGTTCATCAAAATGAGAGTTTTATAGATTTGACCGAGTGTTGACGGCCGAGTCCGGCCTCCTGGAGAGAACATACTGGTTCAAGTCGCTGCCGTTCAAGATCTCCATGATGACCCACAGGTAGCAGGGCTCGCCGACCCAGAGGATCGGCTCGCCCTTCAGCGTGTCGCCCTCTGAGGAGGCATTGCGGCCAATCGGAGCGGCCGGTCTGTGACGCACAGCTGCCCTAACCAATTGGAGCTTCCCACTATGTGAGCGACAGCTGCCCCAACCAATTGCAGCGCTGCCGTTTGGGATCCGCCCACCTGGAAGGTGATGGACCAATGAGGCCGACACTAAAAGCTCCGACCAGTCATACCGCGCCTTTGATCCGCTCAGCTCCCGCATCCCACGGACACTGAAATAAAAACAGAAAATGCTGGAAATACTCAGCAGGTCAGGTAGCATCTGTGGAGAGAGAAACAGAGTTAACGTTTCAGGTCGATGACCCTTCATCAGAACTGCAAAAAGCTGGAGATGGAACAGGTTTTAAAGCAAGTGCAGAGGCGGGGGGAGGGGAGGAAAGAACAAAAGGGAAGGTCTGTGATAGGATGGAAGGCAGGTGAGATTAAGAGACAAAAGGGATGATGGTGCAAGGCAAAAGGAGATGGTAATGGGACAAGTTAAGAAACAAAAGATGGCTCTAGATGAAGTGTAAATGGCGATGGCAGAATGAAAGACAGCTGCCATGTGGGAGAGAGAAATTTTTTTTTTAAATAAATAAATAAAATAAATGAAAAAGAAAAGATAGGGGCAGAGGTTATGGTCTGAAATTGTTGAACTCTATGTTGAGTCCAGAAGGCCGTAAAGTGCCTAATCGAAAGATGAGGTGCTGTTCCTCGAGCTTACGTTGAGCTTCATTGGAACAGTGCAAGAGGCCGAGGACGGTGAGGTCTGAGTGGGAATGGAGCGGAGAATTAAAGTGTCCCGCGGACACTGACAGACAGCTGCCACACACTGACCAATCAGAGTACTGCCATGTTGTTCTACTCACACCCAGCGTCATGCTGCTGTGATGGGCAATTGGGTCGGTCTGCTGCTGGCCGCTGGAACCAATGAGAAATGTGTTACTGCAAGTTTACAAAAAAACGCGAGATTTCGGAGTTGAATCGCAAAATCTTGAGGCCTCATTTCCCTCAGAATTCACGTCTCTTGCGATAGATTCGCGAGAGTCGGCATTACTGAGTGTGCCAGAATGCGTGCAGTAACATTTAAATGGGAAGCGAATGCAATTTCCCATGCGTATGTGCTGGGATTGCGCTTTTTGCCTTCAGAACCAATTTTGACAGGAAGTTCCGAGGGGTTAATCGGGCTCCTTGTGCAATGGAGCTCCTAAAATCATAGAATGGTTACAGCACAGAAGGAGGCCATTCGGCCAGTCGAGCCCGTGCCGGCTCTCTGCAAAAGCACTTCAGTTAGTCCCACTCCCCGCTCTTTCCCCGTGGCCCTGCAAATTTTTTTCCTTCAGGTACTTATCCAATTCCCTTTTGAAAACCACGATTGTGTCTGCCTCCACCACCCTTTCAGGCAATGCATTCCAGATCATAACCACTCGTTGCGTAAAAAGGTTTTCCCTCATGTCGCCTTTCGTTCTTTTGCCAATCACCTTAAATCTGTGTCCTCTGGTTCTCGACCCTTCCGCCAATGGGAACAGTTTCTCTCTATCTACTTTGACTAGACCCCTCATGATTTTGAATACCTCTATCAAATCTCCTCTCAACCTTCTCTGCTTTAAGGAGAACAACCTCAGCTTCTCCAGTCTATTCACGTAACTGAAGTCCCTCATCCCTGGAATCATTCTAGTAAATCTTTTCTGCACCCTCTCTAAGGTCTTCACATCCTTCCAAAAGTGCGGTGCCCAGAATTGGACACAATACTCCAGTTGAGGCTGAACCAGTGTTTTATAAAGGTTTATCATAACTTCCTTGCTTTTGTACTCTATGGCCCCGATTTTCGGCTTGTGTGGGAAATGGTCGGGTTTCCCCGAATGTGGGGTTTCTGACACACATAAAAAGTGTCAGCCAGCTCCACGCAATTTTCCCTCAAGTGGCCAATTAATTCCCAGCATGTGGGAAGCCTTGCTAATTGTCCAATTCGAGTCAGAAATCCCCACAGTATGATGTCATCATTCGTGGTACTTTCAAAGTGTCCAGCAAGCTTCTCCACCTCTGCAAGCTTCTCAGCCACTCTTGCACAATGGCAGAGGAGCCTGCACCAGCTGCTGCCAGCGGCAGAGGCCGAGCTGCCTTCAAATTCGACGAGGCTGCACTGCAGGCATTATTGGATGGGGTTAGGGCCCACAGTGAGGTCCTCTTCCCTAGGTCAGGGAGGAAGAGGCCTCCCACTGAGACCAATGCTGCATGGATGCAAGTGTCAGCAGATGCCAACTCGCTGGGAGTCACCAGAAGAACCTTGGCATTACATCTCTAATTCCTTCCTTAACTCCCCTACAGTTCCATCCAGAGCCCTCGTCCTCACTGTGGAGGAGGAAGAGGCTGTGCAGCCAGACTCCTCAGAGGAAGCTCCAGCCTCTGAGGGCGCAGCGTCAGCAGAAGTAAGCACACCCAGCACCAGCGCAGACACTCACACCTCGGGGGGACCTTCGGGACATAGAGTAGTGTTGTCACCTGGTGTTTCACAGCTCACAAGTGAGCCTCAGCAGATTCTGCAGACAGGGACAGCGGTGGAGAGTCCTCGTCGGAGGGCGCAGGTCTCTGCCAGCTCAGCTCAGCTGCGCTGCATGTCGACCCTCTGCCTCTGGGTCCATCCGCAAGAGAAGAGGTGATGGATCTCCATGCACAGATGCAGGAGTCTCTGGCAGGTTTTGTCTCCAGGGTCGCTGCAAGTGTGGAGCGAATGGAGGAGTTCATAGCGACCATGAGCAGAGCCTTTGTGGACTCATTGGCGCATGAACGCATCACCATGGAAAGGTTGGCAACCTCCATGGAAGAGATAACTCGCCAGGGTACGGAAAACATGGTGAGTGCTCATAAGAGAATGACATCTCTTGAGGAGCGTTGGCCATCTGTTGAACAGAGAAACCAGATCTTCATGGAAGTCCTTCTGAGTAGGACTGCCATTGCAGAAACGGGTCCCCATGGCCCCCTAAAGCGCAGCAAGGTGCTCTCAAGCCACTTCCAAGTGCTGGCCCCTTCTGGCCTGTGCAGCTTCAGGTGAGTGAGCAGCAGCCTGGTGCTCCTGTTGCTGATCCTGCTGTTCCTGGTTCTGCTGCTGCCGCCTCTGCTGCTGGGGATCCTCTAATGGCAAGAAGGGAAGGAAAAAAAGGCGTCCCATGCTTCTCGTAGATGCCTCCGCTGAGGAAGCGCTGAGTGAGGGTGGCGAGAGGGGCTTCCCAGGAGATCGCATTGGAGAAGTGTGTGAGGCTCCAACCTTCCACAGCTGTGCCTAAGCCTTGAAGAAGTAGCCCCAAGCCTGCAACAACAAGGTCCTTCAACATACAAGTGCTGTCCCTTTAAATCGCAGCTTCTCCGATTGACCTGCAGCTGACAGCAAGCAAGCCGGCAAGCTTCACGCCAGGTCTCAGCAGCGGGGTTCCCCGCAGGCGGGTTTGATGTGGGGAAAGCCCCAAAGTTGCAACAGCCCCGGAATAACTACCTCAACAAGCTGATAATTGGTAATTAGTGCTCCGACGGCCAGTCCCATCAGCAGCGGCCAGGACTGAAGCGGATCGTGGGGAAACGGCGGTCCGAAAGTCGGACGGGGCGGGGAATCAGGCGGGGGGTGGGGGGGTCCCGACCCACTTTTTCGCCGATTTTCGGCCCCCGGCCACATGAAAAGCCGCCCAACGGCGGCCAGAAAATTGACCCCATGCCTCTATTTATGAAACCCAGGATCCCATATGCTTTTTTAACTGCTTTTTCAACCTGCCCTGCCACTTTCAATGATTTGTGCACATATATCCCCAGATCTCTCTATTCCTGCAACCCCTTTAGGATTATACCCTTTAGTTTATAGTGCCTCTCCCCGTTCTTCCTACCAAACTGTATCACTTCACACTTTTCTGCGTTAAATTTCATCTGCCACGTGTTCGCCCATTTCACCAGCCTGTCTATGTCTTCTTGAAGTCTATCACTATCCTCCTCACTGTTCACTATACTTCCAAATTTTGTGTCATCTGCAAATTTTGAAATTGTGCCTTGTACTCCCAAGTCCAAGTCATTAATATACATCAAGAAAAGCAGTGGTCCTAGTACCAACCCCTGGGGAATACCATTGTATATCCTCCTCCAGTCCAAAAAACAACCGTTCACCACTACTCTCTGTTTCCTGTCACTTAGCCAATTTCATATCCATGCTTCCACTGTTCCTTTTATTTCATAGGCTTCAACTTTGCTGGCAAGCCTATTATGTGGCACTTTATCAAACGCATTTTGGAAGTCCATATACACCATGTCAACCGCATTGCCCTCATTAACCCTCTCTGTTACCTCATCAAAAAACTCAATCAAGTTAGTTAAACATGATTTGCCTTTAATAAATTCATGCTGGCTTTCCTTAATTAATCCACACTTGTCCAAGTAACTGTTAACTTTGTCCCTGATTATTGTTTCCAAAAGCTTCCCCACTACCGAGGTTAAACTGACTGGCCTGTAGTTGCTGGATTTATCCTTATACCCTTTTTTGAACAAGGGTATAACATTTACAATTCTCCAGTCCTCTGGCAAAACCTAAGGAGGATTGGAAGATTATGGTGAGCACCTCTGCAATTTCCACCTTAATCTCCCTCAACATCCTAGGATGCATCCCATCCGGTCCTGGTGACTTATCTACTTTAAGTTCAGACTGACTTTCTAGTACCTCCTCTTTATCAATTCTTATCTCATCCAGTATCTCCACTATCTCCTCTTTCACTATGACTTTGGCAGCATCTTCTTCCTTGGTGAAGACAGACGCAAAATACTCATTTAGTACCTCAGCCATGCCCTCTGCCTCCATGCGTAGGTCGCCTTTTTGGTTCCTAATCAGCCCCACCCCTCCTCTCACTACCCATTTATTATTTATATGCCTATAGAAGACTTTTGGATTCCATTTTATGTTAGCTGCCAACCTATTCTCATACTCTCTCTTTGCCCCTCTTATTTTCTTTTTCACTTCCCCTCTGAACTTTCTATATTCAGCCGAATTCTCACTTGTATTCTCAACCTGACATCTGTCATACACGTTCTTTTTCTGCTTCATCTTTCTCTCTTTCTCTTTCGTTATCCAGGGAGCTCTGGCTTTAATTGCCTTACCTTTCCCCTCGTGGGAATGTACCTCGACTGTACTCGAACCATCTCCTCTTTAAAGGCAGCCATTGTTCAGTTACAGTTTTGCCTGCCAATCTTTGATTCCAATTTACCTGGGCCAAATCTGTTCTAAACCCACTGAAATTGGCCTTCCTCCAATTAAGTATTTTTACTCTAGATTGCTCCCTGTTCTTTTCCATAGCTAATCTAAACCTTGTAATACTATGATCACTGCTCCCTAAATGTTCCCCTACTGACACTTGCTCCACTTGGCCCACCTCATTCCCCAGAACTAGATCCAGCAATGCCTCCTCCCTCGTTGGGCTGGCAACGTACTGATCAAGAAAGTTCTCCTGAACACACTCCAGAAATTCTTCCCCATCTCTACCCTTTACACTATTACTATCCCAGCCTATATTAGGATAATTGAAGTTCCCCATTATTACTACTCTATAGTTCTTACACCTCTCTGTAATTTCCCTGCAAATTTGTTCCTCTATATCTTTCCCACTAGTTGGTGGCCTATAGAATACACCTAGTAGTGTAATGGCACCTCTATTGCTTCTTAACTCTAACCAAATAGATTGACCTCTCCAGGCCATCCCCTCTCTCCAGCACTGTAACATTCTCCTTAACCAATACTGCCACGCACCTCCTTTCTTTCCTGAACACCTTCTATCCAGGAATATTTAAAACCC
The DNA here is from genome assembly GCF_052327205.1 of Somniosus microcephalus. NCBI lineage: Eukaryota > Metazoa > Chordata > Chondrichthyes > Squaliformes > Somniosidae > Somniosus > Somniosus microcephalus. The sequence continues at coordinate 61,327,063 of NC_141005.1, read as the reverse complement.
AATCCTGCCCTTTTTTGAACCAGGTCTCCGTTATCGCCACGACCTCATATTCCCATGTGGCTATTTGCGCCTGCAGCTCACCAACCTCATTTATCACACTTTGTGCGTTTACACACATGCACTGTAAACTGTCTTAGACCTTCTTGTATTCTCTCTTAGTCTGACCCCACCTAATACCGTACTATTTCTTACTCTAGTGCTATCTGTCCCTCGCCATCTTTTGTGCACTTTGTTTCTCCTTTCTAATGCTACATCCTGGTGTCCATCCCCCTGCCAAATTAGTTTAAACCCTCCCCAACAGCACTAGCAAACCCCCCACACCCTGCAAGGATATTGGTTCCGGCTCTGTTGAGGTGCAACCCGTCTGGCCTGTACAGGTCCCACCTTCCCCAGAACCGCCCCCAATGCCCCAGGAATCTGAAGCCCTCCCTCCTGCACCATCTCTCCAGCCACACATTCAACTGCTCTATCCTCCTATGTCTATACTCACTCACTCGAGGCATAGGGAGTAATCCGGAGATTACTATCTTTCAGGTCCTGCTTTTTAATCTCTTTCCTAGCTCCTTAAAATCTGCCTGCAGGACCTCATCCCTCTTTCTACCTATGTCCATGACCATGGACCATGACCTCTGGCTGTTCACCCTCCCCCCTCAGAATGTTCGGCAGCCGCTCAGTGACATCCTCAACCCTGACACCAGGGAGGCAACATACCATCCTGGAATCACGTCTGCGGCCGCAGAAACGCCTGTCTGTTCCCCTAACTATTGAATCCCCTATGACTATTGCCTTTCCAATCTTCCTCCTCCCTCCCTGTACAGCTGATCCATCCGTGGTGCCATGAACTTGGCTCTGGCTGTACTCCCAGAGGAACCATCGCCCTCACCAGTCAGGTGAAAAGTGAGATGCACTCAGGGGACTCCTACACTACCTGCCTGGTCCTCCTTGTGTGTCTGACTGTCACCTATTCCCTTTCTGCCTGCAAACTCTTACGCGGCGGGGTGGCCACCTCCTGAAACGTGCTATCCACGAAGCTCTCAGCCTCACGGACGCACCGCAGTGACGCCAGCTGCTGCTCAAGCTCTGAAACCCGGAGCTCGAGCTCCTCCAGCTGACGACACTTCCTGCACATGTGGTTGTCCAGAACACGGGAAGAGTCCTGGCTTTCCCACATGGCACAAGATGCACATTCCACGGGACTGGGGTGCCCTGCCATGCCTCTATTTATTTGACTATTAACTAACGTACAGAAATAAACTTAAGACTAAGGGCTAGAAATTGGGCTCCATTGTACTTCCCGTTAGCACCTCCGGGGGCACTGACTGGGTACAAATAGGTTTGCGACCAGGCGCAGCGATATCAATGCCTCCCGCTAAATTTGCCGGGAGTTTTGCGGCGGCGGGAAGACATTGCGCCCCGATCTCTTGCGCCCGAAGATCGTGAGGTCATTGCCATGCGCAGCGCCCCGGTTGAAACATTCCCTCTCGCCCCCCCTGCTTGTGCGCCTGCTGTTAACAATGACAGGTAGAGGAGGCGGCTTTCATTCGGAAATCTGCTGGAGGAGCGCTATTTAAAGGCGTCCACACCCGGTTTAGTTTTCGTCGGCTGTGTTATTAGTTTCACATAGACAGAGAGGCCTTTTGACCGATTTGAGCGTTTTGCAATTTAATGAGCGTTCTGGCACATAAAGATTCTTCAGTTTCATTGAGGAGAGATTTGAAAGTGCAATATTTGGATCCTTTCATGGGGGCTGTACTGGCACTGGACCTCGTCCTCCAGCATCAACGTCAGAGGCAACTGAGGCACAGAGAAAGAGTGCAAAATGTGGCCAGAGGTAAGAGGGCCAACAGGGCTCTCAACAGGAGGCCTTACCCACCCAGGGTATTCCGGCAGCAGTTCTCCTACATGAATTTCACTGAGGACCAGTGTGTTAGAAGTTTCTGCTTCAGCAAGGACGTGTTCACAGAGCTCTGCCACCTCCTGCAGCCAGACCTCAAGCCTCAGATCAGGACCACCACGGCTCTCTCAGTGTCAGTCAAGGTCACCGTCACCTTCAATTTCTACACCAGTGATCATTCCAGTGTGCGACAGGCGACATCGGGCAGCACGGTGGCATAGTGGTTAGCACTGTTGCCTCACAGCGCCAGGGACCCGGGTTCGAATCCGGCCTCGGGCGACTGTCTGTGTGGAGTTTGCACATTCTCCCCGTGTTTGCGTGGGTTTCCTCCGGGTGCTCCGGTTTCCTCCCACAGTCCAAAGATGTGCAGGTTAGGTTGATTGGCTATGATAAATTGACCCTTAGTGTTAGGGGGATTAAATACGTGGGGTTACAGGATAGGGTGGGATATGTGTTGGTGTAGGGGTTACGGGGATCGGGTGGGATATGTGTCGGTGCAGGCTCGATGGGCCGAAATGGCCTCTATCTGCACTGTGGGGTTTCTGTGATTCTGTGATTCTGTGATCTCCAACATCTCCCAGTTGCCGTTCATCGCTCCATCCGCCGGGTCAAAGATGCTCTGCACAGAAGGAGAAGGGACTACATTTCCTTCCCCATGACCAGAGAGAAGCAGCACGAGCATGCATGTGGCTTTGCCAGGATAGCGGGCTTCCCCATGGTGAAGGGCGCCAATGACTGCACCCACATCGCTTTGCGAGCACCTCATAACAATCCTGAGGTATTCCGTAACTGCAAAGGCTACCACTCACTTAATGTGCAGTTGGTGTGCGACCACACACGGCGAAGCCTCACCGTCAATGCCCGCTATCCTGGCAGCAGCCACGATGCCTTCATCCTGCGCCAGACCGGTGTGCTAGTTCTGTTCCAGCCACCACATGAAGCTTGTGACTGACTGCTGAGAGACAAGAGCTATCCGCTCATCACCTGGCTCAGGACTCCCCTCCGCAACCCCAACACTGCTGCCCAGCACTCATATAAGAGCCATGCTGCCACCAGGAACATCATCAAGCAGACCATCATACTGCTCAAACAACGATTCCGCTGCCTTGACCGCTCGGGAGGAGCCCTCCAGTACTCGGTTGAGCAGGTGTCACTTTTCGTCATTGTCTGCTGCATGCTGCACAACTTGGCCATTATGAGGGCGCAGCCATTGCCACCAGGCATAGCCACACTACCTCAGGAGGAGGCGGAGGACGAGGAAGAGGAGCAGGAGGACGAACAGCAGCGACGGAGGAGGCAGCCACTCAATCGGCGTTCTGCAAGGTCGGTCCGTGATCACCTCATCAGACTTCGTTTCCAGTGGCTTCGCGTCCTCGTTCCGGTTGCTGAGCACATCGCCGTCATTCCATCACTTTGTGATTCCACACCACACCCCAAAACTGAAATGAGACACAGCACCAAATCTGCAACATTCCAGTAATAAATTTAACAAAATCCATTAACCACAACAACAATATTGACTAATCCCCCTCGTGCAAACCCTTGCCTCCCCTCTTTACCGTCCTCTTTCCTAATCTAGTGCTCCTACGTAGTGTCTCCCCAGTGACTGCAGCAGGGCTGGTGAAAGGCTGCTGAGTGTCGGTGCCAGAGACTACAGATGGCCTGGAAGGCCCGGTTGTACACTGCACCACCTCAGGCTGGGCGGTGGCAGTCTGGGCTGTTTGGATGACAGGCAGCGACAAGTGCAATGGCGGTGTGGCAGTGGTGGGATCAGGAATGCTGTCATCCTGAGAGAGGACAGCAGGTTCCTGCTCCACTGACCCACTGCCACTCCCCCAGGGCAGCACCTCAGCATCCCTAGCAATCTGCTGGAGCAGAGATTGCTGGGCTGCTGCGACACCCTGAGATCCCCGGTGGACTGTGGTGGACCCAGCGACGACAGCAGCAGTCAGAGCTTTCGTGGCATCAAGCTGAGACTGCGTGAGAGCTGTCCGAGACCCGATGGCAGCAACCATTGACTGCATTACAGCATTAAGATGTTGTGTGGCTTCCGCCTGTGCTGCAATGGAAGCTGCCACATTGCCCATGACATGCGTCATGAGGTCTGGATTCGCACGATCTCTCTGGGAGTCCACTATCCTCTGCACAGTGGAAATGATGGGCTCCATGGTGTGCGCAGAGCTCTGTGCAATGTTGGAGGTGGACTCCTCCACGCTCCTCACCATTGCTGAGAGGCTCTCGGGCACCCTTGCCATTGCACCTATCATCTCGGCGTGCATGGTCATCACCCTTCTTGTGAATGCCTTCCCATCGAGGCCTTCACCTGAGTCCTGTGCAGCAGAACTCGCGCGTGAATTTGCCCTCCGGGGAGCTGGCCCCCGAGCTACCCTTTCCCCCTGGCCTTGCTGCAGCCCGCTCATCCCTGGTGTATCACTCAGTGCAGACCCCTTTACTAAACTTGCCTCTAAAGATCGTGTAGTGCCAGTATCTGAGGTGGTGCCTGCGGGTAAGAGATGCAGTGATGCTTTGCTCCTCCCCCTCTTCTCTTTCCTCACTATCAGTGGGGGGCTCAGGGACAGGCTGGTCATCTGGTTGCTGATTATCTGAAAGCATAAAGGCACAAGACTCGCGTTAAGGTGAGGGCAGGGGGGGGCAGGAATGGAGCAAGGAATGCAGACATTCTCAGGAGGTGGAAAGTGAGAAAGGTTTGTGGTGTGAGGGGGAAGTGGGATGAGAGACGGAGAGGGGCTGAAGATACAGTTTTTGCCCCCAATGCTGTCGACGTCACCGATGGCCATGGTGCCTACCACCTGCTGCCCAATGAGTCGCAGCACTCGCTCCTCAAAGTCTGAGAGCTGCTGGAGCGGCGCATCACCCCCGCCTGTTCTCTGCTGCTCCCTCCTATTGTGGGCCATCTTGTTTGAGTCAGAGTCCAGCTATGTGTTTGGGAGATATGCCTGCCGTCATTGAATAGCTGTGAATGTAGGCAAGGCGTGAGATGTGGATGTGAGTTTGAGTAGGTGAAGATGTTTGGTGGGTGAGTGATGGAGGTGTGGTTGTTTGCGCAGTGTGCACAGACTGAGGTTCAGATGCTGGTATGTAGGAGCTGTTGAAGCTTGTACTCACCTTGACCACCCAACTGAGGTCGTTGAATTTCTTGCAGCACTGTGTCAGGCTGCGTCCCACCACACTGCTGGCCGAGACCTCCTGGGCCACTTCCCTCCACAATGCCCTGAACACCTGAGGCGATGGCCTCCTTCCAGTGGCCAGGAACAGCATTGCCCTCCTTCCCTCCACTCCAGCCACCAATCCCTCCAATGCCACGTCTGTGAACTGACGAGCTCTCTCCCTGGGAGTGGGAACAGCCATAGCCATCAGGGGATTCACTTGCTCGCAGGTCACCTCAAAGCCAGCAATGATAAAAATGAGCATCTGCAGAATGATGCAACCTCCCCTTTAAGAGCTGGAAGGGGCCAGTGTGAAGGATCATTGCTGAATGCATTGCAACTGAAATTCATTAGCGCTCTGCTGGTAGTGCCCGTGTAACGCCCCACTGAGGTCATTAGCGCTTGATTTAGCGCCCCACTTCCTTCCTGGGGCGCTAACACCCAATTTAGTAGAAGTTCAGAATCAAACATTTCAAAAGTTAGCACCCCAAATGGGGCGATACTCAATTCCACCTCTAAGAGTCTTAAGTTGGGCCCACCTTTATCTCCGGCCACTTCGCTCGCTCTCTTAATTAAAGGCTTTATTCACACGATTATTTATAGTTATATGAATTAGTTTATCTAGTTAAGTTAGAGAGAATAAAATGCTAATACTCACCCACCAATCACCTACCTGCAGTCCTGTGACGTCACTTCTTGATTTTGCTGTTCTTTTGGAATTTGGTGGATTTGTGTCTGCCCCCTCTGCTGCCGACTCCTTCCAGGTCCACTGCCTCGGCCTCCCGCGCTCTTCATTTTCTGCTGCCACCTCCTCAGATGCAGACTAAAGTAGAACAGGCTTTGGATTGGATTTTTTTGGTTACTGTGTATTGTTTTTGTATTGCATTTTTATTGCAGATTTTTTTTTTAATCAATTTTTTTATTGTTACTCAGAACAATAATTTTGCTTTTCAAAGCCCCAAAAACAATAGTCCGATAGTAAGTGCCATTTAAGATAGATAACTGTAGCGTTATACACTTGGGCAGGACTATAGCCACGTATGCTTATACTCTCTTTTGAAGAAGGGTCAAACCCGAAACGTCAACTCAAATTTCTCTCCACGGATGTTGCCTGACTTGCTGAGTTTTTCCAGCATTTTCTGTTGTTATTTCGGATTTCCAACATCTGCAGTATTTTGCTATCGTATTATGCTTATACTCTGCTGGGTATTGAACTAAAGTTTGTTGGAAAAGAAAAATACCATGTTGTTGCCACATAATTCTCAAAAAGTTCATGGCCAGTACCGTGCCATGATAGCCAAAGCAAATAAAGTCTTATGTTGTATTGTTAGGATGATTCAAAATACTGTAAAACAAAAACACCATATTGTACAAGATCTCAATTAGACTTTACTTAAAATAATCTATTGGAATTTTTTGAGGATGTAACTGGTAGAATAGATAAGGGAGAACCAGTGGATGTGGTGTATTTGGACTTTCAGAAGGCTTTCGATAAAGTCCCGCATAAGAGATTAGCGTGCAAAGTTAAGGCACATGGGATTGGGGGTAAGGTACTGACTTGGATAGAGAACTGGTTGGCAGACAGGAAGCAAAGAGTTGGAATAAACGGGTCTTTTTCCGAGTGTCACGCAGTGACTAGTGGGGTACCGCAGGGATCAGTGCTAGGACCCCAGCTATTCACAATGTATATTAATGATCTAGACGAGGGAACTAGATGTAATATCCCCAAGTTTGCAGACGACACAAAGCTGGGTGGGCGTGCGTGCTGTGAGGAGGATGCAGAGAAACTCCAGTATGATTTGGACAGGTTGGGTGATTGGGCAGATGCATGGCAGATGCAGTATAATGTGGATAAATGCGAGGTTATCCACTTTGGTGGCAAAAACAGGAAGGCAGATTATTATCTGAACAGCAATAGATTGGGAAAAGGGGAAGTGCAATGAGACCTGGGTGTCCTTGTGCACCAGTCGCTGAAGGTAAGCATGCAGGTGCAGCAGGCGGTTAAGAAGGCAAATGGTATGTTGGCCTTCATAGCGAGAGGATTCGAGTACAGCAGCAAGGATGTCTTGCTGCAGTTGTACAGGGCCTTGGTGAGACCACACCTTGAGTATTGTGTGCAGTTTTGGTCGCCTTATCTGAGGAAGGATGTTCTTGCCATGGAGAGAGTGCAGCGAAGATTCACCAGACTGATACCTGGGATGGCAGGAATGACGTATGAAGAGAGATTGGGTCGATTAGGCTTATATTTGCTAGAGTTTAGAAGAATGAGAGGGGATCGCATTGAAACTTATAAAATTCTAACAGGACTAGACAGGCTAGATGCAGGAAGGATGTTCCCGATGGCGGGGGAGTCCAGAACCAGGGGTCACAGTCTAAGGATAAGGGGTAAGCCATTTAGGACTGAGATGAGGAGGAATTTCTTCACCCAGAGAGTGGTGAACCTGTGGAATTCTCTACCACAAGACACAGTTGAGGCCAATTCATTAAATATATTCAAGAAGGAGTTAGATATATTTCTTAAGGCTAAAGGAATCAAGGGATATGGGGAGAAAGCAGGGACAGGGTACTGAATTTGGATGATCAGCCATGACCTCATTAAATGGCGGAGCAGGCTCGAGGGGCCGAATAGCCTACTCCTGCTCCTATCTTCTATGTTACTATGTTTCTATATTGTATCCAGTTTTGATCCCCTCATGTGGTGGTTGTTATAGAGGCTATGGAGCAGGTTCAGAAGAAGGCCATAAGAAGGATGTCCAGTTTAAAACACCTTTGTTGCCTCGATAGGCTTTAAAAGCTGGGTCTAGTTACTTTAGAAAAAAGGGGGATTTGAGTGAGGCGTTTTAAATAATGAAGGTACTAGACTGTATTCATATAGATGGATTATTTAGCAGAATGGTCAGTAACCAGAGGACACGGATTTAAGGTAATTGAGGAAAGAACCAGAGGTGACATGAGGGGAAAAAAATTACGCAACAAGTTGTTTTGATCTGGAATGCACTGCCTGAAAGGGTGTTGGAAGCAGATTTAACAATAACTTTCAAAAGGGAATTGGATAAATACTTGAATGGGAAACATGGTATGTTGCCTCCCTGGTGCCAGGGTCAAGGATGTCACTGAGTGGCTGCAGGACATTCTGAGGAGGGAGGTTGAACAGCCAGAGGTCGTGGTGCATATCGGTACCAATCACATAGGTAGAAAGAGGGATGAGGTCCTGCAGGCAGATTTTAGGGAGCTAGGAAAGGGATAAATAAGCAGGACCTCAAAGGTAGTAATCTCCAGATTACACACAGTGCCATGCGCTAGTGAGTACAGAAATAGGAGGATAGAGCAGGTGAGTGCGTGGCTGGAGAGATGGTGCAGGAGGGAGGGCTTCAGATTCCTGAGGCATTGGGACCGGTTCTGGGGGAGGTGGGACCTGTACAAGCTGGACGGGTTGCACCTCAACTGGACCGGAACCAATATCCTTGCGAGGATTTAAACTAGCTTGCCAGGGGAATGGGAACCTGAGCGTAGATTCAGGAGGGAGAGAAGCAAAGGTAGAAATGGAAAGCAGTAAATTAGTAAGTGAGTTTGGAAGGCATAGGAAACAAAGGCTAGAAAATAGACAACAAAGGGGTTCGGCAGTGCTTTATGGTATATATACTTCAATGCAAGGAGTCTAGTGAATAAGGCAGATGAGCTGAGGGCACAAATAGGCACGTGGAAGTATGATATCATAGCTATTACTGAAACATGGCTGAAAGAAGGGCAGGACTGGCAGATCAACATTCCTGGTTACAGGGTTTTCAGACGAGATGGGGGGGGGCGTAATATTGGCTAAAGAAACAATTACAGCTGTGAGGAGGGATGATATGTTAGAAGGATTATCAAATGAGGCCATATGGGTTGAGCTGAAGAACAAAAAAGGGCAATTACACTGCTGGGAGTGTACTATAGACCCCAAAATAGTCAGAGGGAGATAGAAGAGCAAATATGTAGGCAAAAACAATAGGGCAGTAATAGTAGGGAATTTCAACTACCCTAATATTAACTGGGATAGAATCAGTGTAAAAGGTATAGAGGGCGCAAAATTCTTAAAATGCATTCAGGTGAACATTTTTAGCCAGTACGTAGCAAGGCCACATGAGAGGGGGCGGTTCTGGACTTAGTTTTAGGGATTGAAGCTAGGCAGGTGGAAGGGGTATCAGTGGAAGAGCATATTGGTGGTAGTGGTCATAATTCAGTTAAATTTGGCGTAGTTATGGAAAAGGACAAAGATCGATCAGGAATAAAAGTTCTTGATTGGGGAAAGGCCAATTTTACTAAGCTGAGATGTGATTTAGCAAAGGTGGACTGGAAACAGCTACTTGAAGGTAAATCTGTGTCAGAGCAGTGGGAGGCATTCAAGGAGGAGATAGGGTTCAGAGCAAATATGTTCCCACAAAGAAAAAGGGTGGGTGTGATATCAGAGTGGTAAGGTCCGAAACTGAGATAAGCGAGAGCTTAAGGAACAAAACCCAACTGTTTATTACACGGTGTAGCAGAGAAACATCTCTTACAGGCTGCAAGCAAAACACAGTATTTCTAACTGCACGAGCCAAGATGGAGGATTCACCCCTGAGTCATACCCATAATGCAATGCCACATTACCATACTAACTGGTGTACCAGGACATTACCTTAAACACTGGTGAATATGATCCCTTAATCTTTGGCTCCATCTGGTGGATAACTTAAACATTACAGCCCAGATTACTATATCCCCCCCCTCTTAAGTTGAACATTAATTTCTTAACAACATTCTTAAAAAGTCCCATAAGGAAACTCCTTTAACGATAGTCCATCCTGAATGAATCTAGCAGGTGGTTATCAATCTCTCTGGTGGCTTGCGAGTCCTTGGTGAACGCCTTACAGTCAAGTCCCTGCTTGGTTGTGGTAGAGCCACCTGCTGCTCCTGAGCAGTACTCAGAGTATCTGACTCTGCTATGATGGTTTCCTCTTGACAAAGGGGTCCAGGTGGAACTGTCTCTGTTCGTGGTGGTGGTACCACCGATGCATTTGGATAACTGGGGGCCAACTTGTCCTCCGACATCTCCTCTGGAACCTCCAGTTCGATTCCCCCTTGTCTGGTCAGTATCTGATCTACATGTCTGCATACCACCTGACCAGTTCCCACCATGACCGTATATGATACTGGACCGGTCATTGAGTCTATGACACCAGGAATCCATTTTGGACCATAACTGAAATTTCTGGTAAGGACCGCATCTCCTTCTCCAAAACTGCGGCTCTTTGTCCTTCTGTCATGGTTCTCCTTTTGTTTGATTTGTCGGTTTTCCACCTTCCTCTTTAGATCTGAGTGAACCAGGTCAAGAGTGAAGCGTAGTTGACGTCCTAACAACAGCTCAGCAGGAGAGAGTCCTGTGGTAGATTGAGGTGTTATTCTGTAGCTGAACAGAACTCGTGACACCTTGGTTGCCAAACTCCCTTCCGCACTTTTTTTCATCATCTCCTTAAATGTTTGTACGGCTCTCTCCGCATGTCCATTTGAAGACGGATGATATGGAGCTGAGGTCACGTGCACTATGCCATTGTTTCTCATGAACTCTTTTGTTTCTGTACTCACAAAACATGTGGCATTGTCACTTACTACGATCTCCGGTAGCCCTTGATTACTAAAACTCCTACGCAGGCAGTCTACAGTAACAGTAGATGAAGCAGACTTTACAGGATACACATCCATCCATTTGTAATGTGCATCAATGATTATGAGGAACATCTTTCCCATGAATGGACCCGCATAATCTACATGTAATCTTCTCCATGGTTTATCTGGCCACTCCCAGGGGTGGAGAGGAGCCGCTGCTGGTGCCTTCCTGTATACTTGACAAGTGCTGCATGTCTTGACTAGAGTTTCTATCTCCTCATCTAGCTTTGGCCACCACAAGTAACTCCTTGCCAAGGCTTTCATGCGCGAAACTCCAGGATGACACTGATGTAGTTGCCCTAGGATAGACTGTTGTGCTGGCTGTGGAATAATCACTCGTGCTCCCCACAACACGCAACCATCCTGCACACTCAGCTCTGTCTTCCTGACACTGTAAGGTGTGAAATCAGTCCCTTCCGGATGCTGTGGCCAACCTCTCATCACATATTCTCGGACTCTAGACAGTACTCTTGTTCCGCGGTCACAATTGCCGTGTCCGTGTCCTCCAACATCAAAACTCTGTCCTCTGGAGCTGCACGGGTAGGTGTACCTGACAGTGGAAGACGGCTCAAGGCATCTGCGTTCCCATGGTACTTGCCCGCCTTGTAAACGATGACATACTCATATGCCCTCAACGTCACTGCCCACCTCTGGATCCGGGGTGACGCCATCTGTGGTACTGCTTTCATCTCATTAAAAAGAGATAGAAGAGGTTTATGATCGGTGCATATGGTGAATTTCCTGCCATATATGTACTTGTGAAACCTCTGTAACCCAAACATTACTGCTAACCCCTCTTTACCTAACTGGGAATAGTTTTTTTCCGCTGGCGTCAGAGTTCGAGACATAAACCCTATTAGTCTTTCTGTGCCATTTTCCAAGCTGTGTGAAAGAACCACCCCCACCCCGTAAGCATCACAAGAGAGAATGATGTCTTTCTCTGCATTGTAGTGAACCAGCACATCCGAGGACAGCATCAGTTTCTTGGACTGTTCAAATGAAACCCTCTGTTCCTCTTCCCACTGCCACTGTGTCTCCTTACGCAGAAGTTTGTGAAGAGGTGCTAACACTGTTGCCAAGTTTGGTAAAAATCTGTTACAATAGTTTAGCAGTCCCAGGTAAGCTTTTAACTCAGTCACATTGGTAGGAGCTGGGGCCTCCTGCAGTGCTTGTACCTTCTCCTTGATTGGATGGAGCCCGGTGGCATCCAGGAACACGGCCTCATTCCCCAGGAAAGTGCACTTACTCCTCTTGAGCCGTAACCCAGCCTTATCCAATCTTTGTAGTACCTCTCTCAGAGTGCTCAGATGCTCCTGGTCGGTTCTTCCCGTCACCAGAATGTCATCCAGATAGATTGAAACATGTGGGATCCCTTGCAGTACACCCTCGATAGTCCTCTGGAAAATAGCAGGACTAGATGAGACACCGAATGGCAAGCGGTTATAGGTAAACAAACCCTTGTGTGTATTTATGGTTACATACTTCTTGGATTCCTCATCTAGTGTAATCTGCAAATATGCATGACTCATATCCAGCTTCGTGAATTTCTTCCCTCCAGCCAGGTTCGCAAAGAGATCCTCTGTTTTAGGAATAGGATACTGTTCTAGTTTAGACACCCTATTTACAGTCAATTTATAATCTCCACAGAGTCTTACCGAATTGTCCGGTTTTAAAACAGGTACAATGGGAGCTGCCCATTCTGAACATTTCACGGGTTCCAGAACGTTCTCTCTCAAAAGACGGTCAAGCTCAGCCTCTACCTTCGGTTTCATGGCATACGGCACAGGTCGTTGTTTAAAAAACCTTGGCAGTGCCTCCTTGTCTACATAAATCTTAGCTGGGGGGCCATTAAATGTGCCAAGTTCTTCCTTGAACACGTTCTCATGTTCAATCAACACTTCTTGCAAAGAAAACTGTTTGCCTCCCTCTATTTGATTTATTGCTCCCCAATCTAATTTAAGTTCTTGTATCCAGCCCCGACCTAACAAGTTTGGTCCAGAACCCAATACTACAACTACAGGTAGCTGTTCCACGGTGTCCCTGTGTTGCACAGTTACAGTAGCTGTACCCAATGTCGCCACTCGCTCACCGGTATATGTTTTAAGCTGCATAGAGCAAGACTTTAACTCTGGAACTTTTGCACGGTTCCACAATTTTGAGTACTCCTCCCTGTTTATTATGGTTACGCCGCATCCTGTATCCACTTCAAAGTTGACCTTAGAGTCATTTATTGTCAGTTGCAAAGTGATAGAGAACATTCCAAAAGTGGATCCTACCATACTATGCATTATGAACATGTCGTCTTCTTTCTCAGCTTCTCCGCTGATGTGAGGTGCTCCCTGTTTTTTCACTTCTCTTTCTAGGTTTTGCTTTTCTCCCCCTTTTGGTTTGTATTCCTCCACGATTGCTTTTGCCCTGCATGCACGTTTTATATGTCCTTTTTTCCCACACTTGTGGCACTTTTCCTCCAGAAACCTGCATTCCATCGCCAGGTGATTGCCATTGCATCTATAACATGCCTTTACATGCTCACGTTGTGGTTTCTGACGCAACTTTAACTTGTGCACAACAACCTGACTTCCAACTTGCTTTGTAGTAGCCTAGTCTGAACCTTGTATTTCTTTTACATCTCGGTTCGCTGTCTCTATGGCTTGAGCACGTTCCAACGCTTTTTCATACGTAAGCCCAGTCTCGGACAATAATCTCCTCTGCATTCGATCATCCATTATCCCGCAAACAAGCCTATCTCTCAGCATGTCTTTCAGGTTGTTCCCGTAATTGCAATCGTGTGCCAATTTTCTCAACACCGCTACATAATCCAATACAGTCTCTCCTGGTTTTCTGTTCCGTGAATTAAATTTGAAAGACTGTACAATCTCACTCGGTCTGGGATTGAAATGTTCCTTCAGCAAGGCCACTAATTCAGCAAATGTACTGTCTCCCGGCTTTGCAGGACTGCATAAGTTTCTCATTAAACTATACGTCTGACTTCCCACGGAAGTGAGCAAAATAGCTCTCCTTTTCCCGACATCATCTATATCACTTGCTTCAAAGAAATGCATCAGCACCTCGCAGTACTCATCCCAGGTCTGAGTCTGAACATCAAAAGCAGAGATCTTTCCTACCATAGCAGCCATGATCGGTTATTCAGTGCTCTTTTATTTCTCTTCTTCAAGATGTGATCTGTTCACCCTCGTCGCCAATATGTGATATCCGAGTGGTAAGGTCCGAAACTGAGATAAGCGAGATCTTAAGGAACAAAACCCAACTGTTTATTACACGGTGTAGCAGAGAAACATCTCTTACAGGCTGCAAGCAAAACACAGTATTTCTAACTGCACGAGCCAAGATGGAGGATTCACCCCTGAGTCATACCCATAATGCAATTCCACATTACCATACTAACTGGTGTACCAGGACATTACCTTAAACACTGGTGAATATGATCCCTTAATCTTTGGCTCCATCTGGTGGATAACTTAAACATTACATCCCAGATTACTATAGTGGGGCTCCCAAGTCTAGAACCCCTTGGATGTCAAGGAACATACAGGGTAGGATAAGGCAGAAAAGGGAAGCTTGTGTCAAATATTGAGAGCTAAATACTGCAGAAAGCCTAAAGGAGTATAGAAAGTGCCGGGGTGAAATTAAAAAGGAAATTAGGAAAGCAAAGAGAGGGCATGAAAAATATTGGCAAGTAAAATCAAGGAAAACCCAAAGATGTTTCATAAATACATAAAGAGCAAGAAAGAGTAGGGCTCATTAGAGACCAAAAAGGAAGCTTGTGTGTGGAGGCGGAAAACGTGGGTATGGTTCTTAATGAATATTTTGTGTCTGTATTCATAAAAGAGAGGGACGATACAGACATTGTAGTTAAGGAGGAGGAGTGTGAAATATTAGATGAAATAAACATAGTGAGAGAGGAAGTATTAAGGGGTTTAGCATCTTTGAAAGTAAATCACCAGGCCCGGATGAAATGTATCCCAGACTGTTAAGAGAAGCAAGGGAGGAAATAGCGGAGGCTCTGACCATCATTTCTCAATCCTCTCTGGCTACAGGTGTGGTGCCAGAGGACTGGAGGACTGCTAACATTGTACCATTGTTTAAAAAGGGAGAAAGGGATAGACTGAATAATTACAGGCCAATCAGCCTAACCTCAGTGGTGGACAAATTATTTGAAAAAATGCTGAGGGACTGTATTAATCGTCATTTAGAAAGGCATGGATTAATCAAGGACAGTCAGCATGAATTTGTTAAGGGAAGGTCGTGTCTGACGAACTTGATTGAATTTTTTGAGGAGGTAACAAGGAGGTAACAAGGAGGGTTGGTGAGGGTAGTGCATTTGATGTAGTCTACATAGATTTTAACAATGCTTTTGACAAGGTCCCACAGGGCAGATTGGTCAGAAAAGTAAAAGCCCATGGGATCCAAGGGAAAGTGGTAACTTGGATCCAAAATTGGCTCAGTGGCAGGAAGCAAAGGGTAATGGTTCACTGATGTTTTTGTGACTAGATAGCTGTTTCCAGTGGGGTTCCGCAGGGTTCAGTACTAGGTCTCTTGCTTTTTGTGGTATACATCAATGATTTAGACTTCAATGTAGGGGGCATGATTAAGAAGTTTGCAGATAATACAAAAATTGGCCATGTGGTTGCTAGTGAGGAAGAAAGATGTAAACTGCAGGAAGATATCAATGGGCTGGTCAGGTGGTCAGAAAAGTGGCAAATGGAATTCAATCTGGAGAAGTGTGAGGTAATGCATTTGAGGAGGGTTAACAAGGCAAGGGAATACAGAATAAATGGTATGATACAGAGAAGTGTAGAGGATCAGAGGGACCTTGGAGTGCATTTCCACAGATCCTTGAAGGTAGCAGGACAGGTAGATAAGGTGGTTAAGAAGGCATAAGGGATGCTTTCCTTTATTAGCCAAGGTGTAGAATATAAGAGCAGGGAGGTTATGCTTGAACTGTATAAAACACTAGTTAGGCCTCGGCTAGAGTACTGCGTGCAGTTCTGGTCACCACATTACAGGAAAGATGTGATTGCACTAGAGAGGGTACAGAGGAGATTTACGAGGATGTTGCCAGGGCTGGAGAATTTTAACTATGAGGAAAGATTGGATAGGCTGGGGTTGTTTTCTTTGGAACAGAGGAGACTGAGGGTAGTCTTGATTGAGGTGTATAACATTATGAGGGGCCTAGATAGAGTGGATAGGAAGGACCTATTTCCCCAAGCAGAGAGGTCAATAACCAGAGGGCAGAGATTTAAAGTAATTGGTAGAAGGATTAGAGGGGAGTTGAGGAGAATTTTTTTCACCCAGAGGGTGGTGGGAGTCTGGAACTCACTGCCTGGAAGGGTGGTAGAGGCAGAAATGCTCATCACATATAGACAATACTTGGATATGCACTTGAAGTGCCGTAACCTACAAGGCTACAGACCAAGAGCTGGAAAGTGGAATTAGGCTGGATAGCTCTTTTTGGCCAGCACAGACTTGATGGGTCGAATGGCCTCCTTCTGTGCCATAAATTTCTGTGATTCTATGGGCTAGAAATACATTATAGCCAAGGAATGGGTGGTGTTTAGACTAAAAATTGTTAAGTAATGCCAGTTGAAAATCATCTAGACTGCACTCAAAATTTATCCTCACTCCTCATTAAAATGATAGCAGTCATGATTCTAGTCTAAAAACCCAAGCTCATTGGCATTACACTGAAAAGAAGAACCAGTATCAGGTGTAGTCTAAACGCAAGTAATGATTGCCACAGGCTGTTTTTCACTACTTAAAGGGGAGAACCTTTGATGCTGCAGCAATTCATTCTCAGTTGGGTGTACAACTGCCTCAAGATCCATAAGAAGAAGGACAAGGAGAAGGAACACTTATTTACAAATGCTGATGACAGAGTGCCGCCCAGGGAGAGAGCCCGGGGGTTTTCCAAGGAAATTTTGGAGACATTGGTTTTAGCGGTGCAGAGAAGGCGGGCGGTCCTGTACTAACTGGCAGGAGGCCCTCACCACAAGTCTGCTGGACTATGTGGAGGGAGATGGCACTCCACATCATGGGCAGCACTGTGGTCCCTAGGTCCCACACCCAGTGCAGGAGGAAGTTCAATGAGCTCACACGGGTCAATGTTCCCTCTCATTCTTTTTGTACTGAGAGGGCCATGAACTCCTTTGAGCGTGAACTTTTCGTCTGTGGGCAAATTTTACAACAACAACATTTACAACAACAGCTCTTACAACAACAACAGCAACCACTTAAAAGCATATATACAGTAATGCCATATTGCCATCCCACCATCTCAAATCATGAGACAATCAGACAAGGTTCTATATAGGTTTAACATAACTTCTCTGCTTTTGAATTCTATTCCTCTAGAAATTAACCCCAGTGCTTTATTTGCACTTTTATGGCTTTTTTAACCTGCGTTACTACTTTTAATGATTTGTGAATCTATACCCCTAGATCCCCTTGCACCTCTACCCCATTTAGATTCTTATTTTCCAAGTTGTAGGTAATCTCCTTATTCATCCTACCAAAATGCATCATCTCACACTTACCTATATTGAAATTCATTTATCATTTACATGCCCATTTTGCAAGTTTGTTTATGGTAGAATTAATTAAAAGCTTTTAGTTCGTCATGTACAAACTCTATTTAAAAAAAATACTTGTCAGAAATGACTGGGATATAAAAGAACTGCATAATAATGCATTAATACTTCAGAAACGTCACTCAGTTACACGGTTATGCATCGACAAACAATCCGAAACCCAAGGTGAGCTGAAAGAGGCATATCTATTCATGCAATTTGTATTAATTTTAAAGTTTTCAACGTTTAGCCCATCTCTCATGTCACTATAGCAGTGGTTGCACAAGCAGCAGGAGCAGTGGCTTTCCTATGGTGCTGACGTGCTGTACATCCACATAAGTAATTAGAATATTAATCATAATACAACAAGACAACCAACAATTATAAAGTGCTGTAGTTCTTTTGTTCACAGTATTAAAAAGAATTGAACAAAAACGGGTATCCGTATTTCCAACTTCAATCACTTCCATTAATAAACGTTGTCTTCTTGAACCAGCACTCCCCCCCACCCCCCCCATGTAACATGTCAGAATTGCAGCACTTATTCACAAGTGCAGAAAAACACATACACAATTTGCGTCATTGAATTAAAAACAAAAAGCAGGAAAAGCTATGATTTAACAGAAATAAACAAACATTCATCTTTCTTCCTGGACAGGAGATCCAATCAGACTGACTTAAAAATGTTTACTAATATGTTGACGTAAAGATGTTAATTTACGAATTTCACTTCTAATGTTTTTCTCTCAAACATTCTCCACAATATTAAACCTTGCTCTTATCATGGAAAGTGTTGAATTATTTTAGGTACTTCCCAATTAAATAGTGGGAAACATACTTCATTGTACTCTCAATTTTTAATCTCCTATTTCAAACATTTATACCAAATCAAAATTGTACATTATCAGTTTAATCAAAGTATTTTCTGTCTTTCTCAATAAACAAATAGTAGTTTCTTCAAAAGTAGCTTCCTGCAATTTTTATACATCATTACATAACTCGTTACTATTAACACTCCACTAAATGTTTAAAAGAAAATCTATATTTACATTATTCCTGGGACTTGTTAGGACTGTAGAACGACAGACAAAATAAAATGGTTTGTGTTTTTCCCCTTTTTTGGTTCTCTTCCTAAACGTTTTAATGTTTTTTTTTTAAAAGTCAATAAAAAGTAATGTGTAACTCCTACAAATCCTCCCCGCCCTCCCCCTCCTCAACAGCATGGTTGCATGTTTGTGTAAAGCTACTCACTTCAGTCGATCGTTCAAAATCAAATATTGAGAAATTTCAATTTTAAAACGTTTTAAGCAACTCAGAGCCTCTTTAAAAGCATTTGGACTTCAAGACATGGTTGAAACTTGTTTAGATGAGGGGATGATTGAGGGGATCGTTTAGATGAGGGGATAATTGAGGGGATTGTTTAGATGAGGGGGTGATTGAGGGGATTGTTTAGATGAGGGGATGATTGAGGGGATTGTTTAGGTGAGGGGATGATTGATTTTTGCTTGTTTCTTCCAAAATCGAAACTTAGGAGTGCAGGGGGGGGGGGGCGGAGTAAATGTGTTTTTAACACTCATTTTTTGTAAAAATGTAATTAAAAATCTTTCAATTCTTTCAAGTCTCATTGCAGCTTTGACAGAAGAAGTTGCTCCAAGTTTCTCTTTTCCTCTTCAACGCGGTTGTTAAACGTACAACTAAAAATAATAAAATAAACTCTAATTCCAAACGGAGCTCAAATGAGAAAGTGAATAAAGTGGTTAAACTTCCCAAGAAGACGGTGAGGTTATCGATCCCCAGCCTCGGTGATGAGTTGGGATCAGTTTTGGAGAAGTTATTTCCTCTATTTCTGCTGCCGTTCCCTCCGTCTCTCAGACTCTGAGGTACAAACAGGGGCACAAACTTTTTCCCCTCTCATAACATGATTTAAATAACCCTGATAGACTCTTTCAAAAAGGGGACAACACCTGCAAAATTTAACTGGAACTTACCGCGCGACATTCAACATCACTTTCCCGTAGTTTTTTCCGGCTTCAATTTTCTGAATTTTTTTTAAATTTCACCCCGGGCCTAAAAATTGCAATAGCCTCCTTCGAACAGCCATTGTACATGTGCTGCGCTTCCATCCGTGTTGTTCCAAAGTGCGGTCGCTGCTCAGTCCCCGGAAACGGACTACACGGCCTGCCTGGACCCTCGCCCTTCTCGCTCTCTCTCTGCCTGTCCCTCCCTCTCTTTCTCTGCCTGTCCCTCCCTCTCTTTCTGTCTGTCCCTGTCTCTATCTCTGTGTCCCTGTCCCTGTCCCCCTCTCTCTTTCTCTCTCTCTTTCTGTCTGTCTGTCTCTCTCTCTCTCTCTCTGTTTCGCTGTCTCTCTCTGCAAAGATCATCGGAGCAAAAGGAGAAGCAGAGAATCAGTGTCGAATCAGGAGAGAGCTTTTCTCACATTTTAAAAAATATTTGAAATCCTGTAAATGTTGAAAAATGAGCAGAATTCTTTCCCTCTTTGTGGAAACGCTTCTTGACAATGCTTTCCTATTTCTGCTCTTGTGATACTGATGGTGCTCATATCAGACCCCAGCTCCACTAACCTGTTCGCAATCAATTGAATGCCCTTAGTGTCGCAGCTCAGTGTAATCCTGAGCAATAACTGTCAGCAGGTTACACAAGAGCGATTAAATGAGGCCCTATTGGTGAATGTTAATCATTATTTTTTACCGCTATTGTAAGAAGCGCAGGGAATCCCTCTCCCCCAGTCTCTCTCTCCAGTCACTCTCCCTCTTCCTCTCGTCTCTCTCTCTCCCCCCCCCCACCCCAGGCTCGTTATCTCCCCACCCCCTCCACCCCAGGCTCGTTCTCTCCCCACCCCCTCCACCTCAGGCTCGTTCTCTCCCCACCCCCTCCACCCCAGGCTCGTTCTCTCCCCACCCCCTCCACCCCAGGCTCGTTCTCTCCCCACCCCCTCCACCCCAGGCTCGTTCTCTCCCCACCCCCTCCACCCCAGGCTCGTTCTCTCCCCACCCCCTCCACCCCAGGCTCGTTCTCTCCCCACCCCCTCCACCCCAGGCTCGTTCTCTCCCCACCCCCTCCACCCCAGGCTCGTTCTATCTCCCCCCTCCCCCCCCCATACCCCAGGCTCGTTCTCTCTCCCCCCTCCCCCCCCCCATATCCCAGGCTCGTTCTCTCTCTCCCCCCCCCCCGCCCCACCCCAGGCTCTCTCTCTCACTCTCACTCTCGTCTCTCTCCCTCTCTCCCCACCCCCAGGCTCTCTCTCCCCCTCCCCCACCCCAGGCTGTCTCTCTCTCTCTCACTCCCTTTCGTCTCTCTCCCTCTGTCCTGTTAGATATCTTAATGTTGTGTCCTTCAATAATCAGACTGCAGGGAACGATTCAACAGGTGTTTACTGAATGAGGGTTACTCTAGAACTAACTGTACAGATCACTACTCAGGGTTTATATACAGGTGTGGTCACTGCCGGTACAACAGTATACAGGAGCTGTAAAAAGTAGTTCTCCCCTTAAAGTTACATACATTACAATTCCTCCCCTTTTAGATTAACAGTACCATAACACTCATTTAACAATTAAATATCAAATTACAATTAACACTTTTAACATGCAACATTAGCTGAAAATAGTCTATTTATAAATTCAGTCTTTGGGGAGGCTTCCTGATCCTTTCTGGATAGCGCCTTTCCCGAGTGTCTTGCTCTTGGTGCGGAGGCGATTCTGGCCCCCTGTCGTCGGTTGGTTCATCAGCTTCCGATGCTACTGTTTCTGGGGTAGATGCTACCTGTACGTCGGGTTCATCACCAGGTACGTATGGGCGAGGCATGGGGTTGACTTGTTCCTGTGACTCTAGGATCTGGTCAGCATGGCATCTCACGATGCTCTCCCCAACGTCCACTGTGTACATTAGTGGGCCCTGCCGTGTGCATATCGTTCCTGGCTGCCATTTTTCTGTTCGGTAGTCGCGGGCCAAGACTGGTTGCCCTACATTGAAGCTCCTTGTTGGCTTCTCATGGATGTGCTGGAATTGCTTACTCTCAACATCTCTTCGTACGTTTGGTCTGAGCAAATCCAGGCGAGATCTTAACCTTCGGTTAAACATCATGGCTGGGGCCTGGTTGGTGACTGCATGTGTCGCATTCCGGTAGGCGAACAGGAAATTGTCCACCTTGTGCTGCAGCGGAATGTTGTCATTGTACATAGCCTTTATTACCTTCTTAAAGGTTTGTACGAACCTCTCAGCCAATCCATTTGTGGCTGGATGATACGGGGCGGATGTGTAATGCCTTACCCCATTCCTTTTCATAAATCTTCGAAACTCTTCGGACACAAACTGTGGTCCGTTATCAGTGCAAATCTGCTCTGGCAAGCCGTTCCTGGCAAAAATGGTCTGTAGGACTGCAATAGTTTCCTCCATGGTGGTGGAGGACATTTTGATGACCTCAGGCCATTTCGAGTGCGCATCCACGGCTATTAAAAACATTGAGTCCATGAATGGACCAGCAAAATCAATATGCACCCGTTGCCATGGAGATGAGGGCCACTCCCATGGGTGTAGAGGGGCATGTGGTGGTGCATTTTGGACCTTCTGGCATCCTGAGCAGCTCTTTGTCAGGTCCTCGATTTGCTGATCGATCCCCGGCCACCACACATAAGCCCTAGCAAGGCTTTTCATTTTCACCCCTCCCAGATGACCTTTGTGAAGCTCATTGAGCACTCTCTCCCTTAACTTGGGTGGAATTACCACTCGGGATCCACACATCAAGGTCCCCTGGCATTCTGACAGCTGTTCTCTTCTGGATGAGAATGCTGGCAACAGTGAGTCGCCATGTGCTGGCCATCCTTTCACCGTTGTAATGGGCCAATACCTCTTTCGATGTGATTAGTGTTTTGCTCTTCTGGAAAGCTCGTCTACATTCGTCACTCCACTTCCATGGCACCCCAGTTTGCAGTAGGGTGTTCAGTGGGTGTAGTATTGTAGACAAATTTGGCAAGGACTTATGGTAGTAGTTTACCAGCCCAAGGAACGACCTCAGTTGTGACACATTTTCCGGTGCTGGAGCCTTGACTACTGCCTCAATCTTCTCTGGGGACTTATGTAACCCCTCTTTATCGATAACGTGGCCACAATACGAGATCTGTTTTCTAAAAAAACTCGCATTTGGGGCGGTTAGCTCGGAGCCCATATTCCTGCAATCTAGTGAGCACCTGCTCCAGGTTGGCAAGGTGATCACCGTCATTTTCGCCCGTGACCAGGATGTAGTCCAAATAACACTGGGTCCCTGGGATCCCTTGCAGGACTTGTTCCATTGCCGTCTGCCAAATAGCCGGAGCTGATGCTACCCCGAATACCAGCCAGTTGTATTGGTAGAGACCTTTATGGGTGTTGATTGTGAGGTATTTTTTTGATGCTTCTTCTACCTCCATTTGCAGATACGCCTGGGCCAGATCAATCTTAGTGAAGCGTTTCCCTCCAGATAGTGAGGCGAAAATATCTTCAATCCGCGGAAGTGGATATTGTACGGTGTGAAGGACCGGGTTCACTGTTACCTTAAAGTCCCCACAGATGCGAACCTTCCTTGGTTCCCCAGGCGTGCTGCTCAACGACTTTTTCATCACAGGGACGATGGGTGTAGCCCACTCGCTCCAGTCTACCTTGGACAGTACACCTGAACGTTCCAGACTCTCCAGCTCTGCTTCGACGGCTGGGCGGATCGCATAAGGTACCGGTCTGGCCTTAAAAAATTTTGGGCTTGCGTTTTCTTCAATTTTAATCATCGCTGTCATGCCTTTTAGTGTTCTGAGTCCTTGCTGGAACACTTCTTTCGCGTCAGTTAGGATCTTTGACAGTCGCCCAGGTGTGACGTCATCATCCTTTTTGTCAGCCACAGTCAGTGCCTGTATGGAATGCCAATCTAGCTGTATCTTCCGGATCCATTCACGTCCTAGTACTGGAGGTCCTCCATCTGGCAATACATATAGGTCCATTTTTGGTGTTTCCTTGCCGTTATGTATAACGTTCACCCTTATTTTTCCTTTGGGGTAGATTTTTGCCCCGTGTACATCTTCAAGACAATCTTTGTATCTCTCAAGGGTATATGTGAGAATAGCCGCTTGTAGTCCCTTCGGCTTATGACTGTTAGGGCTGATCCTGTGTCCAATTCCATTTTCACTTGGACTCCTGCCATCCTGAGCGTGACCCAGATAGTTTGGTGATCCTCCGTTTTGATCACATTATGTAGTTTCAGACAACCCAGCTCCTTGCTTCCGGAGTCTGTATCACTCTTCTGTTCATCTGAACTACTCTCCGTCACCTTATGTACCTTCTTGTACTTCTCCTGTGGAGATTTCTTGCTGCTGGTTTTCTTTCCCGACCTGCAGACTCTTGCTATGTGTCCTACTTTTCCACACTGTCTGCACACTTTGTCCTTGAACCAGCAATCATTATGGTCATGTGTTGTTCTGCCGCAGCGATAGCACTTCACTGTTCAGTATGACATTTCATTTGTGCCATATTCTTGCGGTCTCCGTTGTATCTCTGCAGCGCCCCGTGCTGCTGCTTCGTGTGATACTGCAATGCTGAAAGCCTTGTCCAGCGTAAGATCCTTTTCTGATCGAAGCCGTTTCTGGGTTCCTTCACTTTGAAGCCCACACACAAACTTGTCCCTTAAAGTATCTGCTAGTCCTGTTCCAAACTGGCAGTGTTTTGATAGCTTGCGCAGTTCCGTTAAATACTCAGCATTACTTTCGTCTTTATGCTGGTTCCTTTTGTGAAACTTAAATTTTTCTGCTATCAGCAGCGGTGTGGGGTTTAAGTGGTCCTGTAGGATTGACGCTATGTTTTCAAAATCCTTTTCTACTGGCTTCTCTGGGGTTACTAGGTTTCGTAGTAAGCCATACGTTTTGGCACCCATTAAATTCAACAATACCAGCGCTTTCTTGTCATCTGGCACTTCATTCGCCTTGCAGTATACTTCTATGCGTTCGACATATGTCGTCCAATCTTCGACTTCATTGTCGAACGCTGTGATACTGCCACTCTTCGGCATTTTTGGGTGTGGTTAGACTGGCTTAAAATGGCGTCTCCTGCGCTTTCCTTTCTTCCCCGCTGCGGCTTAAAATGGCGTCTCCCGCGCTTTCCTTTCTTCCCCGCTGCGGCTTAAAATGGCGTCTCCCGCGCTGCTGCCAACGCCGCTCTCGGCGGTCCTCGTGGCAAATGGCGACGCCCTGTGGGTTTCGTGCGCTGCTCCTGCGCTGCTGCCAACGCCGCTCTCTGCGGTCCTCATGGCAATGGCAGCACCTCGCGTTTTCCTGCGTGCCTCTCTCCCCCGTTGTCGCTGCTCGGCCCTTGAACACCGGCTGCGCTCTGCGCGTTTTCCTGTGCGCCTCTCTCCCCCGTTGACGCTGCTCGGCCCTTGAACACCGGCTGCGCTCTGCTCTCTCTCGCCTCTCTCCCCCTTTGACGCCGCTCGGTCCTGAACACCGGCTGCGCCCTGTGCGCTCTGCCATCTCTCTCTCCCCCGTCGATGCTGCTCGGCCTTTTTCTGTGCCGCCTGGTCGGGCTCTAGCCCGTCGCTGTCTGGGAAGGGTCTGCGCAGTACCTGTTCCCAGCCCGTTTCGCTGGACCACCGTGACTGGAAAGCCAAGCCTGGCTCTCGACAGCCTCCCCTGCGATGCTCAAATCTCCGCTGGATGACTGGGCGGTTGCCCGTGGTCGACGCCCGTGCTTCTGGACTCGACCTTCTTCCACTGTTCTCCAGGAGTGAATCCCTGGGAGGTGATGCAGAGTTGCAGGAAGGTTCGAATCTGCTCGTCGCCAATGTTAGATATCTTAATGTTGTGTCCTTCAATAATCAGACTGCAGGGAACGATTCAAAAGGTGTTTAATGAATGAGGGTTACTCTAGAACTAACTCTACAGATCACTACTCAGGGTTTATATACAGGTGTGGTCACTGCCGGTACTACAGTATACAGGAACTGAAAAAAGTAGTTCTCCCCTTAAAGGTACATACATTACATTGGGATCTCTCTCTCTTCCCCCAGTCTCTCTCTTACTCTCTCCCGTCTCTCTCTCGATCTCCCCAATCTCTCTCTCTCTCGATCTCCCCAGTCTCTCTGCCTCGCTCTCCGAGTCTCTCTCGCTCTTCCCCCCAGTCCCTCTCTCTCTCTCTATCCCTCACCCAGTCCCTCTCTCTCTTCATCCCTCACTCAGTCTCTCCCTCTCTCCCTCACTCTCCCCCAGTCTCTCTCTCTCTCACCCCCTCTCCCCAGTCTCTCTCGCTCCCCTAGTCTCTCTCTCTCCCCAGTCTCTCGCCCTCTCTCCATCCCTCACCCAGTCCCCCTCTCTCTCTCTATCCCTCTCCCCAGTCTCTCTCTCTTCCCCCCTCTCCCCAGTCTCTCTTTCTCCCCAGTCTATCACGCTCTTGCTCTCCCAGTCTCTATCTCTCTCTCCCCAGTCTTCTCTCTCACCCACAGTCTCTCTCTCTCTCTCTCCCATCTCTCTTACTCTCTCCCACTCTCCCCATTCTCTCTCCCCGTCTCTCTCTCCAGTCGCTCTCACTCTCTCGTCTCTCTCCTAGTCTCTCCATCCTCAGTCTCTCTCTCTCCCCCAGTCTCTGTCTCTCTCCCCCAGTCTCTCTCTCTCTCCCCCCAGTCTCTCTCTCCCCCCAGTCTCTGTCTCTCTCCCCCCGAAGTCTCTCTCTCTCCCCCCAGTCTCTCTCTCTCTCCCCGTCTCTCTCTCTCTCCCCCAGTTTCTCTCTCTCTCTCCCCCAGTTTCTCTCTCTCTCTCTCCCAGTTTCTCTCTCTCTCTCCCCCAGTTTCTCTCTCTCTCTCCCCCCAGTCTCTCTCTCTCTCCCCCCGGTCTCTCTCTCTGTCTCTCCCCCCGAAGTCTCTCTCTCTCTCTCTCTCCCCCCAGTCTCTCTCTCTCAATCTCCCCTGTCTCTCTGTCTTGCTCTCCCCCAGTCTCTCTCTCTCTCCCCCCAGTCTCTGTCGCACTTTCCCCTAGTCCCTCTCTCTCTCTCTCTATCCCTCACTCAGTTCCTCACTCTCTCTCTCCATTCCTCTCCCCGGTCTCTCTCTCTCTCCCCCTCCCTCTCCCCCATCTCTCTCTCTTTCCCCTCCCCCAGTCACTCCCTCTCTCTCCAGTCTCTCTCTCTCCCCCGGTCTCTCTCTCCTCAGTCTCTCTCTCTCCTCCCCAGTCCCACTCTCTCTCTCTCTCTCTCTCTATATCCATCTCCCCAGTCTCTCTCTCTCCCCCCTCCTCTCCCCCAGTCTCTCTCTCTCTCCCTTCCTCTCCCCCAGTCTCTCTCACTCCCCCAGTCTCTCTCTCTCTCTCTCTTTCTCCCCCCCAGTCTATTACTCTCTCCCCCCCAATCTATCACTCTCGCTCTCCCCGTCTCTTTGTCGCTCTCCCCAGTCTATCTCTCTCTCTCCCAGTCTTTCACTCACCCAGTCTCTCTCTCTCCCATCCTCTCTCCCCAGTCTCTCTCCTCATCTCTCTCCCCAGTCACTCTCACTCTCTCGTCTCTCTCCCAGTCTCTCAATTCAATTCAATTCAATTCAAATCGCTTTATTGGCATGATAAGGTACATCTTATGTTGCCAAAGCATCAAAATACATTTATGGTTGAACACATAAACGCAGTTCTATTCATACAGTGTATAAACAGGTATATCCCTGAGTGTATAAATATACATTCGCATTATTTATATATACTCTTTTCTTAGGTTTACTGGTTGTCCCTCTGTTCATGGCAAGCTGTAACATAGTGTGCCGCCAGTGCTACACAGCTTCTCTCCTCCCCCAGTAGGTATGGGAGTTTTTGGTCGTCATTCAGATTTATGAATTCAGGGCATATTTGTGAGAATTTTTGGTAGAAATTCTCCCTGATGCCCTGATATTTTCCACAGGCTGTGAGGAAGTGCATCTCTGTCTCCACTACTCCCTGACTGCAGTGAGAGCATATCCTGTCCTCTCTTGGCAGCCTGGTCTGCCTGTGTCTGCCTTTTTCGATCGCTAGGCTATGTTCGCTAAGTCTGTACCTTGTCAAGGTTTTTCTCAGTTTGTTATCCTTTACCATGGTCAGGTACTCAGCCATGTTGTATTGTCTGTTTAGGGTCAAGTAGCAATTGAGTTTGCTTTGGGTTTTTGTTGTTTCTGCCCAATATGACAGGTATTTTTCCTTTTGTTTAGTGACAATTGTGTTGGGTCGAATTCTCTCTGCTACGATGTCACTGTCCTGGGGCTGGTTATTGTTAGTAGTGTTAGTGGTTGCTTCACTGAGTCCCAGGACTAGTTGACTGAGGGAGTTATTCTTTATGGTCCTCTCTTGGCATTTCAAGGCTTCGTAATGATAGCAGTGGGGGTTGCTCATTTTTAGGTGTTTCCAAAATTTGGTGGCTCTTTTTTGGATAGTAATTATTAGTGGAAATTGGCCTAGTTCTGCCCTGCATGCATTGTTTACGGTTTTCCTTTGAGTCCGGAGGATACTTTTACAGAATTCTGCATGTAGGATCTCAATTGGGTGTTTGTCCCATTTTGCAAAATCTTGTTGTGTTAGCGGTCCCCACACTTCACTGCCATAGAGTGCAATTGGTTCAATTACTGATTTGAAAATTTTGAGCCAAATGCTAATTGGGATTTCTATTTGGATTGATCTTTTAATGGCGTAGAAAGCCCTTCTTGCTTTCTCTTTCAGTTCATTCACCGCCAGTTTGAAATTTCCCGTAGAGCTGATTTTTATGCCCAAGTATGTGTAGTTAGTGGTTTGTTCGATTTTAGTTGTTCCTAGTGTGAGATTTATTTTGGGTCCCTGACGTCTGGATCTTTGTTGGAACACGAGGACTTTGGTTTTTTGGAGGTTTATTGTCAGGGCCCAGGTCTGACAGACTGATTCCAGCAGATCCAGGTTCTGCTGTAGACCCTCCTTAGTTGGTGACAGCAGAACCAGGTCATCTGCATAGAGGAGGAATTTAACCTTGGATTCATATAGGGTGAGGTCGGGTGCTGTAGATTGTTCAAGTAGTTTTGCTAATTCATTTATGTAAATATTAAAGAGTGTCGGTGAGATTGGCGAGCCCTGCGTCACCCCCCGCCCCTGTGGGAAGTATTTTGTTTGTTTGTCTCCAATTTTAACTGCACATTTGTTGTTTGTATACATTGATTTAATTACATCATATGTTTCTCCCCCTACCCCGCTTTCGATAAGTTTCAGGAATAGACCGTCGTGCCAGATGGAATCGAAAGCCTTCTGGAAATCTATAAAGCATGCGTAGATTTTGCTTTTGTTTTGATGGACGTGTTTGTCAATTAGGGTCTGTAGGGTGAAGATATGATCTGATGTTCTATAGTTTGGCAGGAATCCAATTTGGCTTTTACTCAAGACATTGTGCTCCTCAAGGAAGTTTATAAGTCTTTTGTTTATGATACTACAGAAAACCTTTCCCATGTTACTGTTTACACAGATGCCTCGATAGTTATTTGGGTCTCCTTTATCCCCACTTTTGTATATGGGCGTTATGAGTCCTTTGTTCCAGATATCAGGGAAGTAACCGACACTCAGAACCAAGTTGAAGAGTTTCAGTATAGCCAATCTCATTTTATCGTCTGTGTGTTTAATCATCTCGCTTAGGATGCCGTCTGCCCCACAAGCCTTTCCTGGTCGCAGGTCCTTGAGTTTTTCAATTAGCTCTTTTTCAGATATTATGGTGTCTATCGGCTTTTGGTTATCTTTTATGGCAGATTCTAGCTTTGCCAGTTTTTCGCATATTTGGTATTGCTCTGGGCTTAGTGTGTTTTTCTGGTATAATTTTTCAAAATGGTTTTCCCATGTGTCACCGTTTTGAATGGCCAATTCATCGTGTTGTTTTTTGTGTAATGTATTCCAGTTGTCCCAGAAACAATTGGAATCAATGGGTTCCTCAATGGAGATGAGTGTATTCTTAATATACTGCTCTTTCTTGGTTCTGAGTGTGCGTTTGTATTGTGTTAGTGCCTGACAATAAGCAAGGCGTAATTCCTTGTTTTCTGGTTGTCTGTGTTTTTGGTTTGATATTTTTCTGAGTTTTTTCCTCATGTTCTGGCAATCGGAGTCAAACCATTTTTCGTAGTTTTTTGTTTTGGGTTTGTTCTTTCGAACTTTCAAGTTTGACATTGATGCCAGATTATCAAAAATATTATTTAGGTTATTCACTGCCCGGTTTACGCCTTCTTTATTGTGTGTGTATGTATTTTCCAGAAAGGTGTCCAAGAGAGCTTGAGTTGTTTGGTTGCTAATTGATTTCTGGTATATTTCCGTGCTGTTTTTGGCCCATCTGTAGGATTTTTTAATGTTGTACAGTTTACTGGGTTGTGTTTCTGTGTTGGTTGTTTCTGTCCTTTCAAGATATGCAGTAATTTGACTGTGGTCTGACAATGTTGTTTGCGGTTTGACGGTGAATGTTCTGAAAGAGGATGGGTCTAGATCTGTAATCATATAGTCTACGGTGCTGAAGCCAAGAGGTGAGCAATAGGTGGGTCTTCCTAGGACGTCTCCCAATAACCTACCATTGACAATGTACAGACCCAGGCTTCGACAGAGCTGCAGTAGCTGTTTTCCGTTAGTATTTGTCTGTTTGTCGCAGTTATGCCTGTGTGGATGGGAAGGGAGATCAAAATGGTTATTCCCAAATATGTAATTATTCCCGTGATTGTTGGTGAAGTCTGGTTCTTCTCCCGTTCTTGAGTTGAGGTCCCCACATATCAACACATTTCCCTTGGCCTGGAATTGGATAATCTCCCTCTCTATGTTGGAGAAGGTGTCCTCTTTGAAGTACGGGGAATCTGTCGGGGGGATATAGAGTGTGCAAATGAAAATATCTTTCCTGCTGGAGATGATGCCCCTCTTAATTTTTAGCCATAGGTGGTTTTCGCCCTTTTCCACAAATTCAATGCAACTCCTAAGTTCTGCTTTGATCCAAATCAGTATGCCTCCAGATTCTCTGCCCTGGGTTACTCCTGGCAATTTATTGGAGGGGACCACCAGCTCTGTGTACCCACTGGGACAGCCAGTGTGTCCTTCTCCTCTACACCAGGTTTCCTGTAGAAAGATAATGTCTAGATTTTTAATCTCATCTAGGAAATCTGGGGTCTCACTCTTCATGCCAAGCGTAGAAGAGCGTAGACCTTGGATATTCCAGGTTGATATATATAAAGATTTCATGCTAAACTTGATTTGTTTTTTTTCTGTGATCGGTTAAAATATGATAAATAGTAAAATGTGTTTGTCGTGTCTAAATGGGGAAAAAAGAACATTTCAATTGTCTATAAATGCTGAGGATAATTGGTTACAAATTTTTCTAACAACTAGTCCTTATTTTTTCTGGTCCATAAGTCGGGAGTGGATGCTGCTGATCGCCTGCATTATGTCTCTTAGTGGATTGCCTCTGCCAGTGGTGTTGTGTGTGCTCTGAGCACATCTCCCTCTGTCTGGTTGGGGGTGGTCCTGTTCCCCTGTAGTGCATGAGTGGTCCAGTTCCGACATTGTTGTTGTGCGTGGGGATCCTCTCTGTTCCCGGTTGGTGTGGTGATGATCTTTGTGGTGGTCCTGATCTGTATCCCGTTGGTCTTTGGTGATTGGGAGGGGGTCTTTTTGGGATCCGGTTAAACGCGACGTCCTTCAGGTCCTTTGCAAAGACCGACATTTGGTTCCTGTGTATATGGACTCGGTCGTAAAGACATTCCACATTGAGGGTGGGGTGTTGGGCCAGGTGCACGTTATGTTTTGATTCACAGTCTCTTTCTATTCTTGCATTTATCTCTTGGATTAATCTGTTGTTGAAGTCTCTTCTCGGCAATATTGTTGAAACCGTGATTCTAGTGTTTGGGAAGGTGTCGCTTGCCTTCTTGATCATTGATCCTAGCGATGTTGCTACCCTTTCCTGCTGAGCTCTTAGTTCATTTGTGCCGGTGTGTATTATTATGTGTTGGGGGGAGCCTAATTGTGTTTTGGTCAGCCATTTTAAGGCTCTGTCTGTTGTTGGGCACCAGAGCTTTTCTACTTTTCGTCTAGGGAAGAGCCTTTTCTCCCATAGATATTTCCCATTTGAGTCTATGAGTATTACTATGTCTGCCTTGTTGTTGTTTACTGGTTTGTGGCTTTCCTCTGGACTCCTCGGTTGTGTGTTGGACCGGTGTGGTCGTGTCTGGTGTGAGCGATCCTCTTGTGACTGGGTTTCAGTGTGCTGGTCGGTCTGTGTGGCTCCCCCTGTATTGTGGGTCTGCTGATGTTGTTCATTGTGAGAGTGTAGCTGCCCAGTCTGGCTTTGTATTGTCTTATCTCTTGCCTCTGGCTGCTGTGCTATTGCCGCTCTCTCTCCCCTGTGTTCCTCTTTGTCTTTCTGCAGCTCTTTCACCTGACTCTGAAGTAAGTTCAGCTCTCTCCTGTGTCTCTCCCTCTCTTGGTCTTGTTCTTTTTTTATTGCTGCTTGGTCGGATTTCATTTGAAGGACCTCATTTGTAAGTCTAACCAGATTTGTCTCCAGCTGGTTAAATTTCTCTTTTAGTTGAACCGGGCTGTTTGGTCTCTGGGTGTGTGTCTGGTCGGAGTTGGAAGGCTCACTCACTTCCTGGCTCGGCTGATTTTCTCTTGGTGAGCTGGAGGTGGTAAGGGGAGAATGTGTGCCTTTCTCTCTGATATTTCTGTTGGTCGATTCTACCATGAGGTTGTGTGGCCCCGGGGTGTGTGTCGGGTCGGAGCTGGAGGTGGAGCTGGAGCTGGAGCTGGAGGGCTCATTCACTTCCTGGCCTGGTTGAGTTACTCCAGGTGAGGGGGGAATGGCTTTTTCCCTGGTAGTTACCCTGGGGCTGGTCTTTCCTTTCTCAATTATTTCTCTCAGTTTCTGAAAGGCTGTTTCAAAGTCTTTGAGGTTGCCTTGCACCATTATTGTACCGTTGCTGTACATGTTGACCGTCGTGGTTTTGCTACCAGGTTCCCCTGATTTCTTTATTTTCAGTTTGGACCCATTCGAGGTTTTTTCCTGCCTGACACTGGGATAGTGTATGTTTATTGCTTTGGTCCAAGCCTCTGTCTGATCTGAGTAAAAAATGAGATTACTCATGTTCCCAGTGGAGTACCAGTCAGAAAAGAGAGTTTCCGGTTCCGCGCTCAGCAGATTATGCTTGTGCGATTTTTTTTCATTTTTTTTGATGTTGGGGGGAAGCTTGAAGGATCTGCTCTCAGAGCACCACGGGAGCTGCTGTGGCTCCTCTGACTCGCTCATTTTTAAAGATTCTTGCTGAACTTAACTTTTCTGGGGCCCCGGGTTTGGTGTTTCCCTCTCCCGGCTCGCGGACTTTCCCAGGCCCACAGTCTCTCTCTCTCTCCCCGTCTCTCTCTCTCTCTCCCCAAGTTTCTCTCTCTCTCTCCCCCAGTTTCTCTCTCTCTCTCCCCCAGTCTCTCTCCCCCAGTCTCTCTCTCTCTCTCTCTCACTCTCCACCCATCTTTCGCTCTCCACCCCAGTCTATCACTCTCCCCGTCTCTCTTTCTCTCTATCCCTCCCTCTCCCCAGTCTCTCTTACTCTCTCCCCATCTCTCACTTTCTCTCTCTCACCGCCCAGTCGCTCTCACTCTCTCGTCACTCTCCCAGTCTCTGTCTCTCTTCCCCCCAGTCTCTCTCTCTCTCCCCAGTCTCTCTCTCTCCACCCCAGTCTCTCTCTCTCCACCCCAGTCTCTCTCTCTCCACCCCAGTCTATCACTCTCCCCGTCTCTCTCTCTCTCCCCAGTCTCTCTTACTCTCTCCCCCGTCTCTCGCTCTTTCTCTCTCTCACCCCCCAGTCACTCTCACTCTCTCGTCTCTCTCCCAGTCTCTCTTCCCCCCCAAGTTTCTCTCTCAATTTCAATTCAATTCAATTCGCTTTATTGGCATGACAAGGTACATCTTATGTTGCCAAAGCATCGAAAAACATTCATGGTTGTACACAAAAATATAGATTATCCATACAGTGTATAAACAGATATATCCCTGAGTGTATAAATATACATTCATATAATTTGTATATACTCTTTTCTTATATTTAGTGGTTGTCCCTCTGTTTATGGCAAGCTGTAACATAGTGTGCCGCTAAGGTTACACAATTTCTCTCT